>NW_006256885.1:4541795-4864685 GCF_000478725.1 Eutrema salsugineum | reverse complement strand
TCCATCCAGTCTCTTCCTGAGCCTCATCTTGGGTCTCGAGCTGATTGTAGTTTGAGATGTCTCTGTATAAAGTTCTCATCATAATCATGGCTACCATTCCAGAGAGGAAAAGGACAATCATAAGTGAATTTATGATGGAAAACCAGTGGATTTGATCATCATTCATGAGAAGGTATGTGTCCCACCGAGAAGCCCATTTGATTTCACTCTCCTGGGGATTCGAGTTCCGGAAAATATTTAGCAAGCCAAACAGTCAAGCAAAAAAAATCTAAAAGATGAATTCTTTACCTTAAATGAGACATCATATGTAAACACAATTTCTTTTCCTTGTTCAACTTCTTGCGGGACAGTATTGCTTTGGATTAAATTCTTTGTGTCCTTGTTGCATGTTGTTAGCTGAGGATTGTTTTCATCCCACTCCTTGTACTCATGCAAGATACTATCCAAAAAAAAATAAAGACCCGTTAGCTTATACAAATTGAGAAGATTACGTCAATATTCCAAACAAGACAGACATCAGGCAACTAAGCAATACCTGTTAGGAGTAACCTCAAATCCAACAATTCTAGCAGAGTCGGACTCTTGATCTCTGTGGTACATAACCCGGAAGCTCAAGTGATTATGGATGAAATATTTCTCCTCTTTGCTCTACAAAATCCAAGCAACTATTGGTTGGTACGCGAGAAAGTAAAAAGAATGCAAGATTGAAGAAACAGAGTTTTAAAGACATACCCCTTCATAACTCCCTTTGAAGCCAACACGGAAACCGTGTTCATAAGTAGTTGACTGACTTCCATCTCTCCTTTGTCTAAGTACAGCAACTGGAAGATTATCAAGAATCCTGCACAGTAATTCGAGTTAAGGTTTAAGGATTAATCAAAAGAAATCTACGAGACACAGATAGAAACAACCATAATGCTATATTTACTACTTACATATTAGCCCGGTATTCATCGTCAATCTTTTCCTTGAAATTTTTTGTGGACTCAGCGTCAAGTTTAACACGGCAACCTACTTTGCAGGGCTGATCTTCCAGCATTTGAAACTGAAAATTTCCATTGAAAGCAAAATCAAAATCTCATGGTGAAGAGGAAGGGTATGAACTATGAAGAAAAGCAGTCTAACAACATCTATACCCAGAAGAATGGGCATTGCTTACCGTATAAACTGAATTCTCGATGCGGTCTCCTCTGAGAACCTCCCCTAAATTCTCAGCATTGTTCAAGATCTTAGGGGGCTTACAGTAATTCAGGTAGTAGTAGTCATAAGGAAGTTGGGTCTTCGTGGACGACAATTTGTTCACTTTTACATAAAGGGGATCACCCTGTTCCAGACCAGGCAAAAACAATAGATCAAGAGTTGAAAACCCAAGTTACTAGTAAGCCCAAAAGATGATTTGGAAACACAATTTTTCTAAGTACAGATCCATGGATTTGGATATGAATGAAGTTCAAAATGAAATCGCTGATCCGCATATAATCAGCATGAGTAATAACAAAATCCTAAACTTTCCTCATCATGACTTAAGCTCAGAAATCTAGATGACTCAAGGATCTGTAAATCTCATAAACATATTCACAATAACTGAAGGACAACGAGATTCTAACCATCAAGAACAAAAATCAAGGATCTTCAATCAGAAGCACAGAGACCTCTACATCCCATATTGTCTACACGCTTAGACTTAAAATGCTCAACGAACCTTTCTCTACATTCAATATGGTGTCACCTTTTATTTGCGTATAAGAAAATCAAAGCTCAGTTCCGTTTCTTCTTTGTGAATCAAATTTTTTTATCGACCCACTCTATAGTAGCTACCAAGAGAAACGGTGGCAAAAAAAGACAGAAAATTTCAACCAGATGTAAATGAAATCACAGGCTAAAACATAATTTCAGTAAGACCCATGAACCATGGATCGATCTTCTAGTCGAAAACGCTAGATCGGAAAAAAAAAAAAAAAACCAAAAGAGTTACCTTCTGGAAATCGCGAGGAGCGACTCCGGGGAGATAGAAGGCGCGAGAAAAGGAGAAAGAGAGGAAAGAGAGGAAGAGAGTGGCGTAGAATCGAAAGCTGCTTCCTTTCGTCTTCTTCATCTTTTTCTTCTGTCTAATTTCCTCAGAGACTCTTCAGACGGAAGTTGCCGGGGTAATAAGAAAGGGGCGAAATTGCAGAGTGCGTTTTTTTATTTTATTTTACAAAGATGTACGATATGCGAGTCACGAATACGATGCCGTTTTGTCGCTTGTGATCGCTTACATAAATAAGGAAAAAGAAAAAAAATGTTTTTTTTTTTGGGGGTCAATTAAGAGGAATTGATTTGAAATCATCTTTTTATCTCTTACTTTTATGACATTGTTAAGTTGGTAAAATAGAAAATATTTCGCGTATTTAAGAATGCAATCTTTTATGCGTAAATGTAAGAAACAAATATCTGAATAACCATTTTTGAACAAGCTTTAGCTCCAATGTGATTAAATTAAAAAGTGTTATTATTGCTTTAAAAGTACAAGAAGAAGCTTCATATCAAAGTAAAGAGACATGGTTGGGTGAGCTGCATGAGTTGTGTAAGCGTATGACTTTGATCTCAAGAAATAACTTGAGCTTTAGATTATTACCATGAATGATTGGTTAAGTAAATTGTTCAAAAAAACAAATGATTGGTTAAGTAAAGTTAGTTGATGATTGCGATAGGGAAATTAAAGATAAAACAAAATTGATACTAGTTGCTGGTTATTAACGAATTTTTTATTCATGCGAAACCAAAAACTGTAGTTAAGATTTAATAAAAATTTGTAAAAAGAAAAAGGAAACGATGCGTTTTGATTACGCCGGCAAATGAATAGAATATGCCGCTATTTTCTTGGGAAAAAAAAAAACTCTCTCTCTGAAACCACCATGGAAATCGAAGGCGAAGACGGCACGAAGCTCTCTCTGAAGCCCGGAGTTAAGGCTGTGTTCGGAAGAGGAACCGGATTCAACACCGAAGACCTAACAGTGTCACGCCGTCACGTGTCGTTCGAGTTAAAACCCTTTGCCGGCGGAGCAGAACGGTCCGAATCCGATAGGGTTTGCTTCGAGGTCCTCGGGAGGAATCCGGTCTGGGTACGTACGGGTCGACCGGGCGATAAAATCCAAACTTTTCGAAAATCTGAAACGGGAGTGATCGCCGCCGGCGAAAGATTCTGTCTTTCGGGTCATATCCCTGTTTGGTTCGCTTTGAAGAGACGCGATGAAGCTGCGGAGGGTAGAGTATCGGATGGTGAAAGTGGATTGGATAGTATCGATATTTCAGACATTGACCCTTTTAAAGGTAATCAATTTTGCACTTTACACATCAGTCGAATTCGTCTAATTTGATGTATTCATCGCTTAAGAAGTCGAAACAAGGGAATGATTTTGAAAATTTCCAGCAAGAACGTTTTTTTCAACATCTCTAGTCTCTTGATTCAGGAAAATTTGGTATCTTTGTTTCTTAATTTGTGCTTGATTCTGGATTCTGGACTGTGTGTCTGTGTCTCATTGTCCTTGCCATTCTGTGTTCTGATTTATGTTGTCTGCACTTGCTTATCTTTCCAATGTCTAGAATCTTGTTGCTCTTTACAGGAATTTGCTGTAAGAATGATTCTTAATGTGTAGTGTTTACTGTGGTGTTGCAGAGTTTGGTTTTCTTGTGATTGGGAAGGAATTTGATCAGTACTCGAATAGTCGGATTCGCGACATTAAGCAATGGGAATGGTTCCTTGAGGATTCCACTAATGGAAATAGCGATGACGATGATGATGATGATGGAGATCGGAAGGGAAGGAAGGGGTTAAGCAAAAAGAGAAGAAGAAAGAAAGGGAATGAGGACGACGATTGGAGTGTGGAAAGTGAGGAAGATACAGAGTTGCCGGTGAAATCACAAAGCGTTAAGATTCCAACTTACTCAACAAGATCAAAGAAGACTAAGAAAGATCCACACGCAAGTAGTAGTAGTGGTAGTAGCCATGCTCAAACTAAACAGCGTGGAAGAGTAGATGTCGAGGAAGACGAAGATGATGAAACATTGGGAAGTTTCATTGTTAGTGATGAAGAAGCCAAGTTAGAAGAAGAGGACGAACCAAATATAGATGATGATGAGGAAGAAGAAGAAGAAGATTTTGATGAAGATGAAGACTAGGAGTAATAGCTGGAATTTTATTGACTAAACCTAAAATGTAAGCAAAGCTAATCTTATTGTAACTGGAACTACAATCTTATTGTTCATTAGTAATGTGTGCGCTTGTGAAATTCTTTGCATTGCTGCTTCGTTGGGGCTTGAAAACGTCGCCGATTGTTTTTACTTCGTATTTCATTGATCATCATCATTGTGAAGACATTACAAAGTCATTATACTTAAAACTAACAGGTGCTTCGTTATTTAGTGGTAATACATTCACATTGTGAAGACTCCTTTATGGCTTTCAGAGTGGGTATTGCTTCCTTAGCTTCTTTGTCAAAGAGAGATTTCCACAAATCCAACAATGGTAGGCTCCATTGCATCCCTCGCAAACTCATTTGCCTCTGAAACAGCCTTCAAGAAAATGGACACACATTCTTCAATCATAGACGTAATCTGTCGACCACATTTCCTCCTGCTCTGAGAAAGTAGACAACTGAATTCACATCTATAAAACCATAAGCATTCTCCAGTGTGTTCCTAACGAATTCCGAATTGTTGCCATCATTCTGATTCTCCATAATTCGGTTTGATATCTTTTGTATATACATAATGCATAACACAAAGCGGCCTAGTCGGCAAAATTTTATGGACTCTAGTAATAATGTTGGGGCTTCAAGACGTCGCCGTTTCATTTTTCTGTTAATTATACTGGCTGTTTATGGTACACCACTAAGGATCCACATTCTTCACATCGCACGTGTGTATGTATTACAACTCTAAAAAAAAAAACCCGCGAAGTCTTCTCCTCTCCTTCCTTCCTCCGTCGCCCTCATTTTCTGGTTTTCTTCTGGTTTTTTTTTTTTCGTTCTCTTGGAAAAATTTCAAGTTTCTCACGGAACAAGAAGAAACCTTCCATATACGGAAATCAAAAACATGACCAACGAAGAAAGCATCGTATCCATCAAAACCGATAATAACAGTGGCGATTCCTCTAATGCATTAGGTGATTTCAGAAACTACTCTCGTTTTTTATCTTAGTGGAAAATTATCGAAATATCCCTCTCAATCTCGGGAAAAAATATTGAATTTTTGGATGATCCCACAAACACCCTTTCTTATTACTTTTGCCTCAAGTAAATCCCCTGTTTCACTTTCTTGCTCTGTCTGTAATCAACAAGGAATAGGGCTAAATGCTAAGTTGCTATCCATTGTGCATTTTTCAGATCTTGGGCCAGAGGGTGGTGCTCTTCTTGAGGAGCTTAAGGCAACTTACTTCAATCATTTAATGTAATTACACACTAGTTTTTTCTGTTCTGTTTCCTCTGTTCATGATCTTTTTTATTGGGCGTTAAACTTACAGAACCTCACCCTAAAGCGAACCTTTGATGTGAAAACACTCTCACCAAAAGTTACCAAACGCGTTTTGTTTCTCAAGGACATTCAGGTACTGTCAAATCGTTTGTCTCTGAAGACTATAATCTTGATTCTAGAGAGGAGATATTCAATATTCACTGAGTTCTGAATGCTGTGTAATTTTGTCAGGTTAAACATGATGAACTCGAAGAGAAATTTCTTGAAGAAAAAGCTGCATTGGAGGCAAAATACGATAATCTCTACAAGCCGCTTTTTGATAAGGTAAAGAGTTATATAAAAAAAAAAGAAAGAAAAAAAACTCATATTTCCTATTGATTGTCTTATGTTATGTGGGCTAGGACTATATTTTTGGTTGTTTACCGGATCGTTACTGATAAACTTGCAGAGATATGAAATTGTGAATGGTGTGGTTGAAGCTGGAACAGAGAAAGGAGTGCCCAATTTCTGGTTGATTGCAATGAAAACCAACGAAATGCTCGCAAACGAGGTTCATGATTCAATTCCTTTTTGGAATCTGTGTGTTCATAAGCATAAAAAAAGGTTGAAACCAGTCTGATTTTGGTTTATGTAGATAACCGAAAGAGATGAGGGAGCACTGAAGTATCTCAAAGACATCAGATGTTGTAGAGTAGAAAACAATTCAAGAAATTTCAAGCTAGAGTTTCTCTTTGATCCTAATCCTTACTTCAAGAACTCGGTTCTGTCTAAAACTTACCATGTGACCGATGACGATGACGATGGCCCCGTTCTTGATAGAGTGATTGGGTATATCCATCATCCTCATTTTACTTGGTTCCACTTTTTACCTGATCTTTAACTCGGTCTCGTTTCTTATGTGATGTGTAGAACGGACATAGAATGGTGTCCAGGTAAATGTTTGACTCATAAGGTTGTTGTAAAGAAGAGGCCAAAGAAGGGGCCAAAGAAGGTCAACAACATCCCCATGACCAAAACCGAAAACTGCGAGAGTTTCTTCAACTTCTTCAAGCCCCCTGAGATTGATGAATTTGATGAATTTTATACAACCATGGTTAGACCACCTTCTCTCTTTTGATATTGATTACTGTTTATTAATCAGGCGAGCGTGAAAATATAGATATTCTTGCAGGATCAAGAACTCCAAAACCTGACGGATCAAGACTATGACATCGCGTAAGCTTTACTGATTTACATTCTCTGTCATTGACAAATTTTCAAGTAAGTATATCCTTAAGTTTTGGTGTATTTGGTTTTACAGTGTGACAATCCGAGACAAACTAATCCCTCACGCAGTTTCATGGTTTACCGGAGAGGCTCTTGTTGATGAAGATGAATATGATGATGATGAGAACAATGACTAACGACAAGAGAATGTTTGCTTTTAATATGCTTTTATTCATTACAAATACACCAAATACATCGATCTCAAGCAGTGATTTTAGAGGGAAGACTTCATGCTCCAAGCACTTAGGCTTAAAACATCAACATTCTGAGATCCATTGTTAAAAGCAAAGAGGTGCGCATTTTTTCCTATTGCCAATTTTGGATAAACTCTTGAGGTAATACATGTTTTCCCTTTCCCAACAAAGCTCTCCACTATTGAATTATCAATCTACAACACACACAAAAAAACATTATATTAGTTAAAAAATACTCAAACTAGTCATCAGTTTTGTTCCAAGTTCTTGTGATTATGAGGAGTTGAGAAGCTCACCAAAGTCCTGAGAGAGATTGGTTGATAAGGAGATATATCCAAAAAAGCACCAAATGGTGTTTTATCATTCCCTTTCTCTAAACTAGACCTGCTTTGGTCACTACACATGACTACCACATGGTCCTTACTATTCTGACGAGCTTTGAAGATTCTGAGATAAACCGAGGTGTACTCTTCCAAGTTCTTGGAGGCTAGAACCATTAAACCGAATGGACCTAAACCGGACGATGCAGTCTTATTCTGACTGCAAATCAATTGTGGGTCGGTCCAACCCGGTTCAATCACATCTGCTTCCTCTAAACCTGTCACTTTAAAGAAAACCTCCACATCTGCTTGTGAAGCTGTGACCCCATGAACGTCAAGCACAGATCCTCCTCCCTCCAAAACTTTGTTTTCCAACTTAACTTGCTTTGCACGTAACCTCTCTATTTCCTTAACCGGCCATAACATCAATCTCTTTCCTGATTCATCAAGCCACACTTTCCTTGGAATCGCCTATCAATCACCACTATCATCGGTTAATTAAATAAAATGTAAGTCAAACAATAATCTCAGATTGGTTTTACCTGCAAACCGGCCCAACCCTTATCGACGTTATCCTTCACCGGGGACGACTCGTTGACCCAACCCCACAAAATCCTCCGTCGATAAACCGAATCGTAAAACGTCTTCGACGCGTAGAATTTTCCATAATCGTATCTCGGAGCCGTACCGTCCTGAACAAAACCATCGTCCGGTACATAAACATCTCTCATGCGATCATACGTCCCTATCGTGTAGTAATCGTGGCTCGTTTCTGATAGGCTCACTTTAAGCACGTGCTTAATCGAC
Organism: Eutrema salsugineum; assembly: GCF_000478725.1. NCBI lineage: Eukaryota > Viridiplantae > Streptophyta > Magnoliopsida > Brassicales > Brassicaceae > Eutrema > Eutrema salsugineum. Next base: position 4,856,644 of record NW_006256885.1, on the reverse strand, counting down.
TCACCAAACGACGACGTATCGAGTCCCTGTGGATTAAACCTCGCCACCGGGAAAAAATCAGGACACTCCCACATTCCGGTGCCGTCGTTGTAGTGAAGAGGCTTCGTCGATTGCTTCCAGCTGGTGAAATCTCGGCTCGTGTGAAGAAGAGCTAATCCACGACGACCTTCCTGGCTTCCGGTGATCACGCGCCACCGGCCGTTACGGCCGAGCCACGCGGTGGTTGGGTCGCGAAACGCGGTGGAGTTGATGTGGTTGACGGCGTTGGGGGTCACGAGGGGATTCGCCGGCGATTTGGTCCAGTGACGGAGATATGGATCGGAGAGGTTTTTAGGTCTGGCTAGGTTTTGGACCTGATGGTTGTTACGGTCGTTGCCGGTGTAGAGAATTACGGGTTTGCCATTGGGGAGAATCGTGACGGAACCGGACCAGCAGCCGTTGATATCGGACGGTCGAGATGGTTTGATCGCTGGAGAATGTGGGGTCCAGTTGATGAGGTCCGTTGACGTTGCATGGCCCCATACGATTTTGTTAAAATCCGTTACGACGCCGTTTGGATACCATTGGTAAAAGAGATGATAGATCCCTTTGTATATCATAGGCCCTGTCCAATTTTATGTACATTAAACGTACATACATATTAATCACTCTCTCTATTCGAAGTAATTTATCTATGCTTAAGTATAAGATATATACATAGTATAAGATAACATTAAGGGAGAGAATGATAACTAACCATTAGGATCTTGTAGCATGAGGCCCCAACATAGACAAAAAAAGAGCGTGAAAAGATATAATATGTACACAAAGTATGAGATAATCAAGTAAAACTGAGTTAGTGTGTATGTATGTTATAATACCGTTCATCCAATTTTTGGGAGGCTGGAAATGATAACCGGTCCGGTAAGGTTGGTCCTTGATTCTATTAGGGGCGTGGTGCAAGGCCTCAAGAACAAGAGCATTGTCAGTAAGAAACAACGAGGCCAATAAGAAAATGGCAATGTTACACCAAACTATATTCGTCATTACGTACTTAACAAGTTTTGAACGCTTTTATTTATTTCTCTGAGATTATATGTTTGAATTTTTACATATAGGATGGGGGAAATGTTCGATTTATAGGCAGTGGCTTGGGCGTGCTTGAGGTGGTGGTCCATATATTGTAATTAGGTTCGATAATCTCGATCCAAATGGCATTTTCATGGCCGTTGAAATCAATATCGATTTTCTCGATAATTTTTTTGAATCAAAGTAGGAATAATTCATACCAGTATTCTGAATTTTGATTAACAAAAAAAACACAGTGACTGTTTGGGAGGGGCAGTTGCCCACCATAACATTTTTAATTTTGGTGTAATTGCTTGAAGATTTTTAATAATAATGCCAATGTTTATGTATTCTATTATGCCCCATTATTTATTTTTTCCCCGGTTTTCACCCACTTTGGCTGATATTGAACATATGAATAATCGAAAATATAAAACTTAAAATAAATAAACCTACGCTGAATAACTTATCCCCAACAGTGAAGAATGTTTCGAATCTCATAGTCTTTTGTTGTCTCATAATTGAAAATGTTTTCCACTCAAGTAGTTGACTTAATATGAGTGTCATTGTCCCATCATTGATGTGGGTATATCTCATGCTCCAAGCACTTAGGCTTGAGACATCAACAACACTTTTGAACTCCTTTGTTAAATGAAAATAGAATGTACATTTTGTTCTACTGCCACCTTAAGATACAGTTTTGATGTTTATGCATGCTTTGCCTCCCCACCATTTATAGCTCTCCACTATTGAATGCTCGATCCATAAAAGGAAAGTTAGATTGAGAAATCAATTTGAAATTGAATAGGATTTACCTACAAAGTACAATGACACGTGGTTCTTCTTGAACTCTCTTTTAGAACTCAATTTAAAAAGACAACAAAATATATCGCCACTAAGTTTCTCCACTCATAATTATATTAGAGCTGAAATTTTGTATGGAATCAAAAAATTAAGATTAGTTTTTTTTTTGGTTTGAAGAAATAAACATTTTTACATGAAATAAACCTTTTTTACATGAAATAGTTCTTTCTGAAGGACAAAAAAAGGGAAAAATACTTTAAGAGTTCTCATGATTTGATAACTAACAAGATACCTTCCCGAGCTAAAATATGGTAAGCAAAAAAATGTTTATCAACTTTATCCAACTTTAATAGGTGTAAATTATTAGCAAAATCATACCTAACAAGATACCTTTCCGAAATGGTTTTTTTTTTTGTCAATGATATGAACGAGTCTCAACTTTCAGTAAAATGAAAATGTTTTTGTTTTTGGTTACGGCTTAGTGCACACGTATCATCGATATTGCTTAAAGATTTCGGAACAGATCGATGTGTGCTCTTCCAAGTTCTTGGAGCGCAATAATCATACAACCAAAAGTGGGTATAAACCGGATTTAACCGATAAATTCCTCTGGCTACACATCACGCCCACATGCGGGTTTGCGCGGGACATGGCGTATCTGGATCTGTATCCGTTGAAAAGCGAACGGTCGAGATGGTTTGATCGTTTAAGGAATTGGGGTTTGATTAGTTGACTATATCCGCTGACGCTAAGTTGTAATAAATTATGTTGCCATCTCTATTGATGTCTAGGGTTAAAATTCATTGGTCATTAAATTGAACAATTTATTTACCCGTTGTATTGCATGTAGTCTTTCTTTCTTTCATTAGCTCATGCTCATACCCTCTCTGAGCGTGTTTGTAACGGTTTGGTCTCCCTTTCTCCATAATAAATTGAACAGTTTATTATGTTGCCATCTCTATTGATGTCTAGGGTTAAAATTCATTGGTCGTTAGGCATAAAAGTGAAAAATAACTAGTGGTGATATTGAATCCAAACGGTAGACTGGTCCTAATGAACCTCTAAGGCCTAAGCACACTTATATAAATACATTTTATTGTCATTTATTTTATTTGCGCCACACCATTCAAATTGTATTCGAGTTTTAAATGTATATGTACACACGTATATTCATATTAAAAGTCCATTGTTATCGTGTTCGTTGGAACTTGGAAGATTTTGACTACCGACAATAAAATTGGAAATTTAATAATATGAGAAGTCAAATAAGATGTCATAGTAAAACAATACTATGTGAAGTCAAATAAAATGTCATATAACTTGAAAATTATTTCAAAGAAACAAATTTTGACCCCTTTTCTTTTTGGCAACCAAACAAATTAACCCTTATAAGATCTCCACAATCATATAATATAAATGCTCAATAAATGGAGATATATGTATATACGTATGTGTATCTATCTCCGCCGTACGTGATTAACTGATTTGGGCAGACTTCATGCTCCAAGCGCTTAGGCTCACAACATCAACACTTTGAGATCCATAGTTAAAAGCAAAGAGATGTGAACTTTTTCCTATTGCCAATTTTGGATACACTCTTGAGGTAATGCATGCTCTTCCCTTTCCACCGAAACTCTCCACTACTGAATGATCAATCTACAACAACAACACAAATTAAAAACAAAACCATTTAAAAAAAGCTACACTAAAAATATTCAGAATTGATTCTTGAACAAGCAAAAACTTTGATCAGAGGCTAATTAAGCTATTCTATAATTATTCATGGTTTTTTTTAAAAAGGATGTTCCCAAAAGGAGTATCTTTTCTATATTTGTATGCTTTTTACCATTTCTTTAAATTGTAACATATATGAATATATTATATATATATATATCCTATTATTAAATATGTGTGAAGTGGAGACTTAATTACCAAGGCTCTGAGGGACAATGGCCGGAGAGGATTAATGTCCACAAAAGCTCCGTAAGTTGTTTTGTCATTATCTTCCTCCAGTGAAGATCTGTCCCAAATTCCACATCACCAAAAAGTCCACAAAATTAAAAAGTCAAATTTTGGATACAAATCTTTCTAATTGTGACACTTGATTGGAAAACCCCTATGACTGTGAGTCTTGCAAATGAACTAAATTAATGTATTTATCATGGATCTCATTATAGCAACGTACCTGCTTTGGTCACTGCACATGACCACAACGTACTTATTGCGATTTTGACGAGTTTTGAAGATCCTAAAATAAACCGATGTATACTCCTCCAAGTTCTTAGATGCAAGAACCATTAAACCGAATGGACCTAAACCGGACTTAACCGACACATTCATCTGACTACAAATCAATTGTGGATCAGTCCAACTCGGTTCTATGACATCCGCTTTCTCCAAGTCTCTCACTTTGAACACAACCTCCACATCCGCCTGTACAATCATACACAAAACAAATTAAAACCGAATTTTCTAATGCTAACAATATTTTAATAATAATAATAATCAAACCTGTGCAGCTGTCACACCATAGACTTCTAGTCTAGATCTTGAATTTAAAACTTTGTTGCGTATGTTGACTTGCTTCGTACGTAATCTCTCTACTTCCCTAACTGGCCATTGAACCAACTGCTTGCCGGACCGATCAAGCCAAATTTTCCTCGGGATCGTCTAATCAACGTTAAGAAAAAAAAAATTAATTCAATATTCTCTTTTCGTTAAGAAATGTATGCTCTCTTTAATTTCATTTTCAATATATCAAAAATTACCTGAATACCGGACCAGCCTTTCTCAACATCATCCTCAACCGATGATGACTCGTTAGTCCAACCCCACAAAATTCTCCGGTTCTTAGCCGAGTCGTAAAACGTTTTTGACGCATAATATTTCCCGTAATCGTATCTCGGAGCCGTACCGTCCATCTTAAACCCGTTATCCGGTACGAATTTATCCCCAACCCGATCATACGTACCGATCGTGTAATAGTCATGTTTCGTGTCATCCAAGCTTACTTTCAACACGTGCTTTAAAATCTCATTAGGTTCACCAAACGACGACGTTTCCACGCCTTTAGAGCCAAACCTCGTCACGGGAAAAAAATCAGGACACTCCCACATTCCACTTCCGTCGTCGTAATGCAAAGGCTCGGCAGATTTTTCCCATTTTAGAAAGTCTTTGCTCGTGTAAGTGATCGCTAGTCCACGACGGTGGATCTTGCTTCCGATGATCACTCTCCATTTCTTGTCGTGGCCGAGCCACGCGGTGGTTGGATCACGGAACGAGCTGGCGTTGATTCCGTTGACGGCGTCAGGAGCCATCAGAGGATTTAACGGCGACTTTATCCATTCTACGAGATATGGATCGGAGAGGTTCTTAGGCTCAGCTATGTTTTGGACCTGTTGGTTCTTGGGGTCGATTCCGGTATAGAGGATAACCGGTTTGCCGTCGGGGAGAATTGTAACTGAACCGGACCAACATCCGTTGATATCGGACGGTTGAGATGGGAAGATAGCTGGAGGATGTGGAGCCCAGCTGATTAAATCTGTTGACGTGGAATGGGCCCACACGATGTTACCCCACACGGCACCTTTTGGGTTCCATTGGTAGAAAAGATGATATATTCCTTTGTATATCATAGGGCCTGTATAAATTTAAAATATTTTATTATATATATGGATAAATCTCATAAATGTAAGTAAGCATCGTGGTGCAGCGTAATATAAGGTCGACCAATACATTAGAAAATTCGAAATATACGGTTGGTATGCTGACTTATTGGTGTAATCAATGTTATTAAAAAATTAGTTAAAGTACCAGTTTCTTGGGAAATGATATGTGTATGTTAAATCCAAAAAAAGAAAGATATGTGATATGAAGAGTTGACTAAAACTATAGGAGAAATAAACCAACCATTAGGATCTGCTCACGGCCAAAGATCAATCCAATTTGTCCAAGCACGAACCATAAAGAAGCAACAAAAAAAGGTTAGAGAGAATTGAAAACTATATGACATTGAGATTGAGACTGATCTGGTAATTTAAAACGTAAACATATATACCGTTCATCCAATTTTTGGGTGGTTGAAAATGGAAGCCGGTCCGGTAGGGCTGGTTTACGGAAGGAGGTTTGGTGTTAGTGCTTTGGCTAAGTCTATTGTAGACATGGTGCGAGGCTTCGAGATCGACGACATAGTTACTAAGAAGTAACGTGAATAATAACCAAAGTCCAATGTTGGAGCAAACTTCTTTGTTCATTGTGTGTTTCGTGTGTTGTTATTTCTCCACGGTTGTTGTTTGGATGAATGAAGATCATGTCAAATTTATAGGTGAAGAACGAGGGCAAATCTGTCCATATCAATATTTGAGTTTTATATTTGCAAATTGAGCTTTTTTTTTAGTTTTATTTTGGCTGGATGTTAATAATGAATGTTATTTATTGCCATAAGTCAGACATCTATGCGAGTTGTTTCCAACAGTTTTCGTTTATTTTAAAGTTAAATGAGTCTTAAATGGTTTAGGACTTCTACTAATCTCTTAGAAACCATTTGCGAAAATAAATTTTGTGTGGTAATTAAAAAATAATGTTTTCGAGAACTAATCCAAAAAACATGAGAAATATTTAATTTAAATCATCCGAAGAATAAAAATTGATAAAAGAAACGAAAACATAATAAAAAGTTGTACGTCAAAAACTTTTGTTAATCTAATATTTTTGGTCATATCAAATTTAAAGGGAATATATATATATATATATATATTATATTTAAAATTAATAGCCTTTTGTGTTATAAGATAAAAACAAATTTGGATAGGTTAACTTGTAAGTTTATATCAAGAAAAGTTTTATCCCCTTCCGTTAGTCAACTATTTTAGGCTATCAAAAGTGTATTTCATAAACGTTGGGATTATACTAGGTTCAAGTTATGCTTATGGGAGTAACATCTCGAGAAAGTATATATTTAAATCATATCATATTAGGTGACAACGATATATATTGGTAGAGACGCCATATATCCAATACAATACGATAATAATAATCCAATAAAATTACGAATCTGGTGTTTTACACGGAAGTCAAGAAGTCAGAACAGTTATCAAGAACGTGTCTCCACCCTCCACCATCCGTCCTTACACGAGGCGAGGAGATTAACCAATCGATTAATGAAAAAAGTAATTAAATATTTGTATATTATAGTAGAAAAGTCAAATTTTGGACTCTACCTTTGTCCCTTTGTAGCATCATCCTTCACATTTCTATACAACTTTATAGTCTTTTGACATACAAAAAACAGACCGTACCACCTCGTAAAAATTTAAGTTGCAACTTTTTTGTTTGGTTTTAGCTTAGTTGCAACTTATCAATTGTATGATGTATCCACCAATAGTTGACCCAAAAAAACAAAAAATCACCAATTCGATTTTCCTTTCTTTTAGCCACTTTTGGTTGACAGCATTAAACCACACATATGAGGCATTCACTTCAATGCATATTCTGATTATAAATTATCTAACGAGTTTAATAAGTTCATTTTCGACAAGACTAGTTCAAAATAAATCATTACTTTAAGAACGTTTAAATTAGTTGACGTTTAACAGTCTTTAACTAATAGTATATCTCAATAGGAAAATAATAACATATGTGACTATTCCAAAACCATTTTTTGTTGTAAAAAATTGGATTTAGATCGCTTGTCAGTCGTTGCCCGATATTGATATGCAAATGCAATACAAAATTCTGCTTCCAAAAACATGTGTTGCGCGCTCTAAGTCTATTTGTGAAAGCCATGCAAACGCCTTTCAAATATAGCTAGCCACAAAATCTGATAATTTTTTTGCTAATAAATAGCTGATATTTTTTTTTGTAAACGAGTTAAATATGCAAAAGGTGTTTCTCCTTTTTTTTTTGGACATCATCAAAAGATGTTTATCCATTTTATAAGTTATGACTGTATAATAGTCTTGGCGTTATGACCATTTTTATTCAACGATTTATCGCTAAGATAAATGGTTTTTCTACCATAATATACTACTGAGTTTAAAGTTATAAATTACGACGTCCAAACTATTTTCATTTTAAAATGTTTTGTCAGTTTAAAGTTATAAATTTCATTTTAAAGATTTTTTGATTTTTCTTTTACTTTGAGCTAACCCAACAAAAATGCATTTCAAAGAAAATAGTTGGTATTCGATCGTGTGATATCCTACTATTACTAAAAATCTGAGACCAAAAACAACAAAGCATCATATAATAATTTTAAATTGACGTGCTGTATACCATTATATATATTCATGCCTCCATTTCCATCCCATACGAAAATATGTGAACGTATAAATAAGTGTTGAATATTAGCATCATATTGCGCCTTTTGTAATATACTATAAAAATAAAATTGCATATATGAATAACTGACTGCATGGGCATTATTTTCGGTCAACGGAAAATGACATTTTATCAGCAGAACTGCGTTTTTTGGCCCTCATTAACAAGCTCGTGTAGTAAAGTAATTGTTGTAGATTACTCAATTGTCAGGGCATCAAAGTTGACTACATGTCCATTCTGTTTAAGGAAAAATATACACAAATAAAGCTGTAAAGGTGTTTGAAATAGCCTAACTATTATACTTTAAAATTTAAAATATCGATGTGAGTTTTGAGATATCTGTAAATTGATGATACAAGTGATACATTCCTGTTGTTTTAGCGACAACAGTCAGCAGAAGATTTTGAGTAAAATCTGTGTGTGACTGAAAAGTCTTGACGAAATCACACATCGTCTACATCATTTTCACGTTTTCTTCACTGTTACATTTAAGTTTTTCAACAACCTATAAGTTATTTATCTTTCGTTTCATAATTTCAAAAGTCTCACTAAATTCAGAATTTACCTTTCCTGTCATTAAGAATTCAGATTTTTATATTCTTTCGTCAACGATTAGCTAACATTTTTTCCTTAATGGACTTTTTCGTGTACATGTATCCATAACTAGACCTCATCAACAATAACATATATACATATAAGAATACAATTAATATAAAAAGGTCAAGTCGACCAATTTCATCATCCAGATTTTGTGCGGTAATGGATAATCTTGATATGCTGACACGGTATGGAAAATATAATCATAGTCTTATTTAATTATTATCTTAAGAAAATGACGTCCATATCGAATTGTGTTATATGAACGGATCAGTTGAGATTTTGTTTGACTATGTAATTCTTGGGTAGGCCCAGACAAAAATTGTGCAGCAAATCCTACTGTTTGCGGTTTTAATGTTACAGGATGATTATGCCCATTACTAATATATTTTCTGAGTTTTACTATCTTAAAGGTTTTTTTGATATGCCACATGCATTCTGGTTAGTGAACTTCGCCTACTACTCATTCAGTTTTGGTTCATTTTGTTGAAGATTCTCTTTCCATAATGACTGACTGCTGAGTTGAAATATAATTGCAGCGAAGTGGTTCAAACTAGTTCTAGTTGCCGCTAGCAAAAAGTATCCAACTGAATTAGGAGCAACAATTCACAGCTATTGAAAAGATGATGATAAGATGCTCTTTAACGAGGAGGAAAAACTTCATATGTTAACACTAGAACTGCAGTTTCTTAAAGTGGCTGCAGAAGGTCCGGCCTTCATACAGATGCACTTACGATTTTAAGGGAGAGAGATGCTAACGTGCCTCGTCCTAAAATCAGACGCATAAGAGAGTTTGAAGTTCGAAGATGTTATACTTAAGACATTTGTTATAATGATTTGTGAGGAATGTGATACTTTAGCAGATAAAGCTGAGAATGCAATATTGAGTTATGAATTTTTGGAAGATTTCATCGTGAACTGTGATATAAGGTCTATCGGATGTTTTCATGAAAGTCTATTCCAACAGTGTTTATTTAGCCTTTCATGCTAACACAGTTTTTTTTTTGGTCGACAAACTTAGTGCAGCTTAATGAATGCGATCAGATATCTAATTTAATAGCCGAGGTTTAAGTCTTTCACTACTGAGATATTGAAACCAAAATTTAGGTTTATTGAAAGAGAATGAATGAATGTGTGGATAGTATTTGGATACTTGTACCGTTATTGTTTAATCATAGTTCATTATTGTTAAATTGATAAACAATCATGTTTTCCAAGTATTTGATCGGAGATATATTTGAGTTTCACACAAAAAAAAAAAATATGTAAACTAACAATTTACAAAAGATGGCCCAACTATATATATACATAATTTTTTATTAGAACCGGTCTGGTCTGAATATGAATGGTTTTCTCATTTAAGTCGTCGCTACTTTCATAGTTGGGCAAGCCCAACATTCCCAGGAAGGTTGACGAACTTCGGCATCCGTGAAATTTGGAGCTTTTGGTAATGGCGGCTATGTCAGCTGTTCTGTCTTCTCTGGGTTTAGGAACAATTCGCCCTTCGAAACCTTCCTTGTCCTGTTTCAATTCACTCCGACACCAGACATCTCTTCTCCGTTGCCACTCGAGAATTACGAGGTCTCCGCTCAATAGGGTTCTTCAGGCTTGCCTCCGATCCAGTGGGTATCTATTATTCTTTGCTCAATTGCATCCGCATCTGAGTCTTATCAATTTGCTTTGATTTCAACTTTCACTCTTCTTCCGGACAAAAATTCTCTTGGTCGTTTGCATCTTATTTCTCTCACCTTTTGAATTGGAATCGATAGGTCATATCTGAAAAATTCAGGCTTTATAGTGGTGGTTTCGGTAGGAATATAGATTTGTAATATAGATTTTGTATGTTTAGTGCCACTTTACATCATTTAAGATATGTTACATTGTTTGATTATGATTTGTTGTGTATGCTATTAGATTATGCAAATGCTGATGATGCTTCGGTTTCATCACCCCAAGAACATTCTGAGATTGTATTTATGGGTACCGGAACAAGTGAAGGGATTCCTCGTGTCAGCTGCCTCACTAATCCTTTGAAAACATGTTCGGTATTTTTTTCTTTCTTTATTTTTCTTCTTTTGATTATATGGTTCATCTACAATTTCATTGAGATCCCATTGAAGAAGAACAAAAAAAAAAATCCATTTTGACGCTTTCTAGGTGTGCACAAAAGCAACGGAACCCGGAAACAAAAATAGGAGACTTAACACCAGCATTCTTGTTCGTTACATCAGACCATCCGGAACAAGTAACATTCTAATTGATTGTGGCAAGTAAGTGCAATGAGATGAGTATTCTTAGTTATATCTCTCTTCTTGTTCCATCGGATAACTTATTGTGGCAATTCTGACATTAGGATAAGAAGTTGAGATATTTGGTTAGATTTGATCATGGAGAAAATCTGATGTTCATTTACTTTATTGTATGCTGACTTATTTCGTCTTGTCAGGTTCTTCTACCATAGTGCCCTTCGATGGTTTCCCACCTTCGGGTTAGTTTTTTTCCTTCAACCATCATTCAGTTGTCATTGAATTCATCGTCATTAGAGTTTACTTCTTACACGAAGTTGTTATTGTTACTATGAACAAGTATGCTCAATTGTACTCTCTGTTTATCACTGGCTGCTTTTGAGAATTCTGCTACATTGTGATAGTTTTATCCTTGGTTCTATGGCCATTCCCATAAGACGTCGTTGCGGTTTTTGTTTGTTTGTCAGGATAAGAACACTTGATGCAGTTGTTATTACTCATTCTCATGCTGACGCAATTGGAGGTCTCTGAAACTGACAAGTTAAATCTTGCCCATCCATTACTTTCTTGTTCCATGTTTCATTCTCTTGTATGTTGTCTCCTTAACTGAATTCTTCTTCTCCATTTTTTCTTGTTTTATGCTCTTCAGGGCTTGATGATCTACGTGATTGGACAAACAATGTCCAACCTCACATTCCAATTTACACTGCTGTGCGCGATCTCGAGGTTTACCTATTTTACCAACATTCCAAAATATTTTCCTTCTCTATAGCAATGCTATTCCAGTAGCTAAAGGCTATCCTTTACCATGATATGTGAATCTCAGGTGATGAAAAAGACCCATTATTACTTGGTTGATACGAGTGTGATCATACCTGGCGCTGCAGTCTCAGAGCTAGAGTTTAAAATCATTCACGAGGATCAGCCATTCATGGTAAACGATCTAAAGGTAATTTTCATCAACCGTACTTCTTCATCTCGGTCGCACGGGTACAAAAAATTATGATCTTGGAGTTGCATTTGGCATGAACTGAATGTTTTGTACGGTTTCAGATCATCCCGTTACCGGTTTGGCATGGAAGTAATTACCGTTCCCTTGGTTTCCGGTTTGGTAACGTCTGCTACATAAGGTAAACCAAACACAAAGTCGCAATCTTTCTGTGCCGAGTTCTGTTTATGAATATGAGAGTGTAGTATCGTATTGTAAAATATGCAGCGATGTGAGTGACATACCTGAAGAAACTTACCCGCTCCTTAGAGACTGTGATCTGCTAATTATGGTAATCTCAACTCTCCCTCTACAATCGCGTCTATTGTTCTTTCTTTACCAAAGAAACCTCTCTCTGTAGGATGCTCTGAGGCCTGATCGGTCTTCGGCAACACACTTTGGTCTCCCAAGGGTATGAAAGCTTGCTCCTTGTATTTGATTTCTTCTCTTTAAAGAAAAAAAAATGGCACAATTTGTTATCGTATTGCAGCAAGTTAATCCTTCATAAAGTTCACGCGTTTACTATCAATTTTGTTTTCGTCCTCCAGGCGTTAGAGGAAGTTCGGAAAATCAAACCAAAAAGGACCCTTTTCACTGGTAAAAATTTCTATTGAATGTCTCCAAAAAATGTGACTTAAAAGACAAGAAGGGTGACCATTCTACAGTAATTTCTTTCCCTGATTATTTTGATTTCTGTTTTCTCTCAAGGAATGATGCATTTGATGGACCACGAGAAGGTGGGCGAAGAATTGGAGAAACTAATGGATACAGAAGGCCTCGATGTCCAGCTAAGCTACGATGGTCTTCGTGTACCGATTTCAATTTAACTCGGTTTGTTAATAATTATAACCGATTCATTCATACCGCAAATAGAAACAACATGAACCGCAAATAAATAAATATTCAATTGTTGTACTCTATTTTCATTGTAAGCGATATATTGTTAAGTTTTGATTTTCGCCAAACCGGTTTGGTTGTATGGCTGCTATCAGCAGTATCTGGTTCGATTGGGGAAGAGGACCGCCATAAAACGGTAACGTTTTCTAGCGACAGTGGCAAGCGAAAGACCAGAAACGAAAAACACGGGGATGGGTGTGTTCTTAAGGGCGTCTGCTAAGTCGGCGACCAGATTACATGGCTCTGTTCTGGTTACAATCCAGTTATTTATTTACACGTGTTTTTGTCGGTCCAGTACGGTCCCCTCGACGTGTCGTTTTCACGCGTGTCTACTACGGAAGGTGACATGATACAGTTCCCCGAAAATTATATCCAGTTGAGCTTGAAATTTTAAAATTGTAAACATCTATATAACTAACTGTTAAGAGTTTTATAAACTAAATTAAAATCTTTCTTGTATTTAAAATTTAAAAAAAAAACTAAATTAATTATCTTTCTAATGAAACTAGTTATTAAGGAAAATAATTGAGGTTGTGCATGTTATTACTTTATAATGTAAGTGGTTGAAAACGACGTCGGCGAGAAACTGTTAGGAAAAAAAGTTAGGTGTGATTTGTTAAGGAAATTAAATTACGCTTATGGGGTTAATCATTAAGTAGTATTGTATTTAGTTGATTGTTGAATGAATAGAAGTAAATGGGGTCCATGTGTAAGCTCAATCATTTTCATAAACAGGGGGTCCTACTATTTTCCTCATATATGCTCCGCTCGTGAACTCGTTGTGACTAATTGAATCTATACACTGTAACTCACGAACCTTTCGATTTTCTTTTTTTCAATAATTTACGAGTCGTTGTATATGCCCATCTCATATTTTTGGAAATTTACTTCTTCTTTCTTTTTTGGAAGTTTACTCACCTAGATCTTCACTTTGTGGCAAATTAATTAAATAATCAGACCCTTGTTTTTAGTTAAATCAGATCTGGAATCATTCAAACTTGTAACAACACATGCATGTTTTCTTATGTGGTGTCAGAATATGATATTTGTTAGTATAAGGCTATAAGCTAAGCCATGCATAGCTGACATGGAGACAGAGACGTATAATCTTTTTATAGACCCATAATTTCAGGACAGTATGATAAAATAATATAATACATACCTTTCCAAGTTTCATCTAAACTAATATATTATTTTCATGTCAGCCTTATTGTTTTGCTTTTAGTTTTCTGAAAATGGACGCTCAGTTAATTTTGTAGCCTTATTCTCCTGTATATGTGATTGCGAAGATGATTATTACACGACAAGTTTGTGTGATCTTCGGAGTCCATTAATTAGTCCTTATTATCAACTAATTATGTTATAATTCAAATTTAAAGATAAATATAACTACTACTTTCATAAACATTTTAGATAATTAATGGTTTTTCTTATAAAGTTAGTTTAACGTGTGGGGTGAGCTGGTGTTGCATATTGGGAAGAGGATCGGACAAATCACACTAAGAAAAGCTAAATAATTGGGGGAATAAAACAAGAACAAGACAAAAAGACGAAACATTTTATATTGTTCAATTTCTTTTGTTTTAAATATATTTGCAGACAATCCAATTAATCTGTTGATGAAACATGCACTTTATGTTGTGAAAGAGATTACATTAAGAAATTAATTAAAGTAAGAACTACCACAAACATTGGTTTTGCGAAAGTAAATTAAGTAAATGGGTTTGGCTGTAGGTATAACAACAAAAAAGGTTTTGGCAGTTTATATTTAAATGCAAACGCAGTTAAATTTACATGACGGCGGCCAACGTATACGTAGTAAATTTTCTAGCACATTATAAGAAAAACAAATGAACAAGAGTACGTTATAAGAAAAACAAATTAACAAGAGCACATAATTGTCATAGTTTTGCTACAAGTATATTTTTTTTTTTTTCTACAACCCAATTATTACATCACATTTGGCCCGTTAAAGAGTTGGTCCAAAAATCATCTTCAACTGGCTCGGTATGAATGATTTGGGAGAAAATACAGCCTCTTGCTCGAGCTCCTTTTGTAAGACTATCCGCTCGGACATTTGAACTTCTGGGGATATGGGAGAGAGTGAAGTCCAAAAAAAGTTTCCCGAAGATTGCGGAAAGCTTCTAATTCTGATAAGAATGATGACCAATCTGATGGCGATTCAGACATGCTAATCAGATCCGAACAATCGGTTTGAAAGTGTACAAATAAAATTTGTCTATATTTCACGCAAGACATAGCCCATAATAGGCTCTCCAATTCGGCATGAAGGGCCGATAGGCTTCTACGACAGCCTTGAAGGCCAAAAGTCTCGCCACCTCTTTCCTCTTTCAGACTCCACCCGAACCCATTAACCAGGCCGATGCCTATCCAGGATGCATCAACCTGACAAATTGGGAACCTCGGGGTATCGAGTAGAGGACTCAGGAGCAAAGGAGTGAGCGGAGCCTCGTCTGATCCGTCTTCTTCTTCTTCCGGTTGGTTTGCAATCTTCCAACTTTCGGCTTCAACCTTGGCGTGGATCAAAGTATCTACCGGGGAAATTTCTTTCCCGTTGAAGATCTTGTCGTTCCTCGCTTTCCAAATATACCAAAGGATCCAAGGATAAATATCCTTTTGAGGATCTGTCATGCCTAACTCTTTTGTTTTCCAAAAGAGAAAACTCATATTTTGGTAAATAGAGATACTCGGGAAGACACCCGGAAGAGACGGAAAGTCCGATAACGCCCAGACTTGAAAAGCCGGGGGACATAAAAACAGAAGATGGTTAATAGATTCTTAGGATTCCCACAGCGGGGACAACTCTTATCCGTTCCCATATGCATGTAGGTTAGGTTTTGGCAAGTAGCAATACATCCTGATAAAGCTTGCCACATAAAATGCCTCATTTTTCCAGGCGTCCGTACTTTCCAAACGTAGTTTTGAAGAGCTGTGATACTCGGTTCTCTCACGACATCCAAATTTTGTTCAAGGTTTGATTTCCTAATCAGGTCATATCCGGATTTAACCGTCTATATTCCTGTTTTAGTATGGTTCCACGCAAATCCATCAAGGGTACGGTCCCTACTAGATCTCAACCCAAGGATAAGAGAGACATCCTCAGGTTGGAAAAATTCTCTTAGAAGAGGCTCATCACATTGCTTCGTATCTTGACGGATAAAGGAGTAAACTAACACTCTTGGGTCCTGAAGTCCGATCTGGAGGGTTGCTCTTGGTGGACGGGCCCTGGCGTCGAGTATCCAAGGCTCACTCCACGCCCTCGTATTTAGTCCCGACCCTATTGCCTTCCTTAGTCCCATTTTAAGATACGGTTTTGCGGCCAACATACTCCTCCATCCATAGGATGGTGAGTAGACATTTCGATCCTCTAACGGGTCTGATTGTCGATAATATCTTCCTTTTAGCACCCGAGCCAGAAGAGATGAAGGCTACTGAATGAGTCTCCATAGTTGTTTTGCTAGCAAGGCTAGGTTAAAATCATTAAGATTTCTAAATCTAAGACCTCCCATGTCCTGTGGAATATTAATCTTGTCCCAGGCAATCCAGTGGATCCCACTGCTAGATTGTTTTGAACTCCACCAAAAATTGGCAATGACGCTCCGAAGTTTGTCTGTAACCCCTTTAGGAAGGAGATAACAAGACATGACGTAAGTGGGAATGGTTTGAGCCACTGATTTAATCTGAATCTCTTTTCCGCCCTTAGAAAGAAGTCTTGCAAACCAATTATTAACACGATTACTTAGGCGTTTATGAACAAAAAAAAGATCTTCTTTGATCCACAAATTTGCTCTAGTAGGCACAGGTACATGCCCATACCACCTTCTGTAAAAATACATATTTTTAATAGTTTTGCTACAAGTATTTATTATTGCCAATGTAGTCTTTTTAACTACATACTCCATAAAAGTAATATTCTGGATGCATGGGTGTCACCAAACTGAATGACTAATCTCGAGACCCGAGTGGACATTTATGAATTTTCGTATTTGTATTTTTTTTTTTTTTGCTTTCAACATATCATGCTAATGTTAAAAATAATAGTATCAACTTCGCCTCCCCAAATATGGTGGAAAATATGAAAAACTTAACTCTCTGTATTTGTGTTTAGCATCACCACTTACTTTTTTTTACCCCCCTTCTACCTCCATATATAATTAAACTAGAAATCAAATGGATTATACCAAAACCACAGATTTTTTTTTTTGAAATTTGAGATTCGTATATTTTACTTGGAAGTGGATCACGAAGCTCGAAGTGTAATATCTAAGGGCAGTGTAATTGGATTTTTAGGTAAAGACACATGCACACGGATCAGTGTGTTGACAAACAAGTTCACTATTTATATGTTTACAGATAATCAGATATAAGATATTATGTATTACTATGTACTTTGGTCTTCATTATTGATCTTCTTCTCATATCATTCAAATTATTATTATAATTTGTATATATTGCAGGACTTTTATTGGCTCGACGGCCCGTTAGAAACGTTGAAAATTTTCCACTTCTCTATCATTCCTTTCCCGAATTAATTTTATTTTCAAATTTGCATCGTATACACCATGTAAATTAAGATATACTAATGTCTACGTAGGGACCATTATGTGTATAATTTTCCAGAGACTCTTCTATCTTTGGGTCATAAAGTAATTAGTTAGGGCATGCGGCACTGACACATGATTAATCCATTTAAATAATTTTCATCAATCCATTTGATGTAAACTCTTTCATCTAATCGAGAGCAAAAAAGAGAAGAAGCAAGAGAAAGGTTTGCCTTTATAGCCCAAAAACTCAAATATTAATCAATGGCTCAATCATAGCTTAGTTCTGTAAATGACAGTATAAAGCTGTAAAAGTAATTAGACTCAACTCAAAAATTAGTTACGTTCAAATAAATAGATAGATACCCATATCACAATTCACTAAATTTGGTCGGCAATTATTATAGTGGACCATAAATAAGTATTTTTGTCACAAACTTTTTCTGAGTGACATAAATTAACTTGTAATCTGATACATGAAGAGTAAGAAAATAGTGAAATTTATAATTCCAAAGCAAAATAGTGGAATATATATATGAATTCAAATATGTCTACTGCTTCTCGAGTAACGTACAAACAAAAACAAAAACTACTCATAAAAATTGCGAAGATCGCTTTCTGCAAGCTTTCCACTGTGAGCTTGTGAGAAAGTTGTATTTATCTTTTAGTCACCGTGCTTTACGAAAAATAATATTTCAATAATTTTTTTTTTCTTTTACCTAGAAAATTGAAAATAAAAAACACGGAAAACAAATTTGCAGGTAATGATAAAGAGAGGACATTGCTCTTCGCTTGTAAGAGAAAAAATAAATTTTAAAAAGAGCAGAAAATGCCATATTTTCCTTAGCGGTAGGGTTCCTTTTCTATTTTCCTATTTTATTTTATTTTTTGAATTTCTGGGTTTCAAATACACAGAGAGAGGAAGATAATAGAGTTTCTCTTGTCCACAATCTCTCTCTCTCTCTCTCTATCTTTCTACTTCTAGGTATATTGGATTTTCTTCCTTCTTCTGTTTTCTTTTAATTTTAAAATTTCTCAACTTCTAGTTCATGTTCTGTGTAGTAATTTGTTGCTACTTCTATTTTGTTTCATCGAGACTAATTCTTGTTGATTTCAAACACGAACCAGAAAAGTGAATAAAGATTGTCTCTTGGGTTGAAGCCAAAGAAGGAACTTAATTTTTTATATCTTTATATATACACAGACACACACACAATATCAAAGAAGGAAGTTAGGATTATATATACATATAGTCTCATTTCTTGTATGTTTCTGTTTAATCTTCTCTGTTGTCTCCTTTTTATCAGTATATGTTTAATTGTCTATATATATAGATAGATCTGAAAAAAGTTTGTCGATTTCTTATTTTTTTTTGCTTCTCTATTTTTTTTACCTCAAGGTTTTGCGGTCATGAACAAAGACATGTTACTTCATCAGCAAGTACAACAACAAGAAGAGAATATGTCGAATCTAACATCAGCTTCTGGGGATCAAGCAAGTGTCTCTTCAGGAAACAGAACTGAAGCAAGTGGTTCTAATTACTTCCCTCATCAACAACAACAACTTGAACAACAACAACAGTTCTTTGTTCCGGAATCGCAGCCTCAAAAGAAGAGGAGAAACCAACCAGGGAATCCAGGTTTGTGCGAAAAGAATTATTTTTAAAAAACTACAAATTTTCTTTTTCATGGTTTTGGACTGATTCATTATTCCAATTATTTGATACAGTCATCATCAACTTGGAAAATTATGGGTTTTCTCCCGAAAAGAATATTCTTTTTACCCTTTTTGTTCTCTTTATCATCTCTATTCTAAACAAAGAAAACAAAAACAAAAACAAAAACTCAGATCAGAAAAGAAAAATACCACAACTTTATTAGTACTTCAATGAAATTTCTGATTTTTCAGACATGTGTATTGTTCGAATGGTTTTGGGCGTGCTTAATAAAATATTTCCTCAATATAATTACTTATAATTTAAACCGTTTTTTTTAGTGTTTGTAACTTTCTTTAAAACAAAATCGTATCTTTCTAGTGTTTCTTGAGTTTACTGACAATATTGGTTTGAATATTTCTCATTTTCAGACCCAGAATCAGAAGTGATTGCTTTATCACCAAAAACACTAATGGCAACAAACAGATTCGTGTGTGAGATTTGTAACAAAGGTTTCCAAAGAGACCAGAATTTACAGCTACACAGGAGGGGTCACAATCTACCATGGAAGCTGAAACAAAGATCCAACAAAGAAGTGATAAGAAAGAAAGTGTATATTTGTCCAGAAGAAAGCTGTGTCCACCATGACCCATCTCGAGCTCTCGGTGACTTAACCGGAATCAAGAAGCATTTCTGCAGAAAACATGGAGAGAAGAAGTGGAAATGTGACAAATGTTCAAAGAAATATGCTGTTCAATCGGATTGCAAGGCTCATTCTAAGACTTGTGGCACCAAAGAATACAGATGTGACTGTGGCACTCTCTTTTCTAGGTAAAAAATAAACTCCTTCTCGTTTTTCTATTTCTTAAATGATTTTGAATATAGTGATTATTAGCACAAAAAAGAATATAGTAATTACAATTAATACTGGTTATGAATTTGGGATGTGGTGGTGTTGTAAGAACTGGAGGGACACATGGTACAAAGTATTTTGTTTTGATATGAATAATTTCATTTAATTTGAAAGAGGACAAGAATGGTAGCTCAAAAGAATCTTCATTTATAATATGGAACTAGTTCAGGGTACTTTTCTCCCCTTCTTTTTTTTTTGGATCTAAAAACTATTATGGGGTATTTTGACAAATTAAAAAAAAACGATATATATCATAGAGTATTTACTTCTTCTCATTTTCTTGCATTAAATATCATTCATCTTATAATATACATATGTGATTGCTACATGCGTTAGAAGGACCAAGGACCACTTGACTTTCATAGCTTCTCTCAAAGTGTGACATTTCTTCGTATTAATAATCAAAACTGTTATTGATCATTTTATGTTTTTATTTTTTTTGGTGTGGTAAATTAATAGGAGGGATAGTTTCATAACACACAGAGCATTTTGTGAAGCGTTGGCAGAAGAGACTGCAAGAGAAGTAGTAATACCGCAAAATCAAAACCATCAACCAAATCCTCTTTTGATTCATCAACCTTCCTCTCATCATCATCAAACACAACCAAACATGAACGTCTCTTCTCCTTCTTCCTCTTCCCACAACATCATCAATAGCCTTCACTTCGGAACCAACAATGGCACTAGTAATATTAACAGTAGCAGTAATCATCTCCATACGTTTCCAGTGAAGAAAGAGCAACAACAAAGCAATGACCATATAATCAACTACCACCACCATAGTATCCCTCCTTGGCTTGCTCCTCAGCCGCAAGATCTCATATCTTCAAACCCTAACCCTAGTAATGGTGGTGGAGGAGGAGGAGGTTTGTTCTCTCTCGCAGCTTCTCCGGCTATGTCAGCCACCGCATTGCTCCAGAAAGCAGCACAAATGGGTTCCACAAAGACACCTCCTTTACCACCAACCATCGAATTTGAGAGGTCAGCTCATCATAACAACCTCACCACGACAATGGCGGCGATGATGACGTCACCATCTGGATTCATCAGCTCCAACAACAACAATCAAGTTTTGTTTCAAGACTACAACGCTTCCGGGTTTGATCATAACGGTGGAGAAGAAGCGTTCGACGATACATTCGGCGGGTTCTTGAGGACAAACGCTGCTACGACCGCTTCAGCCGCAGGATCAGACCAAAATAAAAGCGGTGGAGGAGGAGAGGGTTTGACGAGAGATTTCTTGGGGCTAAGACCGTTAATGTCTCATAACGAGATTTTAAGTTTTGCTGGTCTTGGGAATTGCATCAATGGCCCTGCTTCCGATCAGCTACATCCAAAGCCTTGGCAGGGTTAGTTTTTTTGTTGTTGCTTATATTTATAGTGAATCTATCTAAATTTTAATATTAATATATGTATATACATATGTAGTTTTATATTTCCATAATTTTTTTGTTCTTTGTTTTATTAACTTGAATTATATGCTTTATGCTCACCAAAGGAGAATCAAATGGGGCACGTTTATACAGAAATATCTGATTAACTTGTTACGTGTCGTGTATTTTATTTTATTTTATTTGGGGGGGGGGGTGTTTCAAAAAAAAAACAAGCTGATGTAATATCCAATTACATGAATTATATATAATTCTTATCTTATCCTTTGTTAAATATCCAATTATCGTCAAGTAGCTCAATTTCATAATTTCACTGGGTTCTTTTAATGAAATTTATCTCTAAGTTAACATTTTTTTTTTCAATTCTAAAAAGGTAGGTATGTTTAGACTCAAAAGTCTTTTGGTTGTATTTTATATATGATCATACACACAATGATTAGGTAATAGAAACCTAAAAGAAGAAAAGTGAAAAAGGAAAGAGAAGAGAAAATGAAATATAAGTAATTAATTATGAAATGTGGCACATGAAAAGCATAAAGTACAGAGGAGGATGATATGCATTGGATTCGATCTTGGGGTTGGGGTGACGCATCTTCTGTTTATAAACCTATTTCGAATATCGGAAATGCAAAAATATAAAATTTATCGATCTCTACACATATGTAAAAAACTAGGCCCTTTAACCAAAAACATATATGTGTATAATACCTATTATATCTTTTGTTTCTTATATATTGTATATATATCCCATGCAGGCACACAAGTGGGATCCGACAAAAGATAGGGACGCATCACGTTTTGCTTGGTGGGATGTATAGAACTTATGTATATATCACACATGGCCACAACTTTATGATATGCTATTGTTGATTACACATCAAAGCGTTCTTGATATTGAATTTAGTTTGCAGCTCTTTATGATAGCATATATCCTGGGATTATTCTAAACGTCATTTAATCCAAAATGAAATGAAATGAAATTAATTATTATGCTCCATGGACCTTCACCATATATAAAATTGATCTGGCGACAAGTTAAATATATTATTATTTGTATGTTTTTTTTTGGGGGGGGGGTGGTGTGGTCTTCCCTAAGGATTACGGAATGATATTTTCACATGCAATAAAGTGTGGAAAATGATTGAAATAAATAAAGGCGTCTTCTTGTTTTTCAACGAGGCGGATGTGACATATTGTTTTCAACAAATTTCTTAAATCTCATAGGCTTCATATATATGGATTTTGTCATATATATATATATATATATATATCGGGGGAAATTTTATAAATTAGATTTCAATGAAAGAACTTACAACATAACAAGACTATTTTTACCAAAAAAACAATAACAAGACTATAAAATATACATTGGAACACAGAATAAAATAAGGAAGGGTTATAAATTTATAATTAAAAAGAGAGAAGAATCTTGTAACGAAAATTCTGGTTCAACAAGATTTGTTAGATAGATATTTAGTGTATATAATTAGCCTATGATCACAAATGGTTGGTTACTCAGTGAGAGGTGTACTGGTATAACTACTTCTGCAAAAAAGGAAATTGTGACACCAGTTAGTTAAATTCATTTTGAGGAAATTAGCAAAATGACCATATACCACAAGACCAGATATTTTTTTTATTGTCCAAAAAATAAGAGTAGTAAAAAAAATTACAGACGTTAAAGGTGTCAAATACAGAGGACCCCTTGAATTTGTCAATGTCATGATGATTTTGGCATTTGTAAGGTTTTTCTTTTTGTCTGATTTTAATGAAGTGATCCCACAATCACTATTTACTTATTTGTTTTTGGTTGCTTGTGAAAGACAATAACTTTTACAAAAGATTATGCTATACAATAATGCTTGTAAAAGTTCTAAAACTTTGTAACCAACCAATGAATGTCATACATACAAAAAAAAATAATATAACGTGAACACATTAATTCTACAACGAATACTAATTTTCCTGCAAAGTGATGATGATGATGGTTTCTTAATTATACTACGAAGATGGTGACAATCCTGATATATGGAGAAAAAGGAACGAGCAACTGCACTGAAATTTTGGAATGACAAATGAAATTTTCATGGCCAACCTAATATCATACTCTCGTTACTCGTTAGTAAGTACGTACCACGCTAATTCTGGCTGTTCATTAACGTAAAAATTACTGATGCACTTACTCAAGATGGCTAGATTCTTAGTGGGGTTTAAAGCCACACTGTGTGTCAACAAGAAACAATCATTGAGCGTAAATTTTCACTCCTCGTTTACTCAAGCACCTGGCGCGTTGTAAACAAGCATTTTGTCAATATCATCTAAAGAAGCATTATTGAGATATTTATGAGAGATTCAAAGATCGATCCAAAATATATTTATTTGGCGTGATCGTGCCTGTTGCATAAAAATGCTATTCACTCCCTTACCTTTAAAAACAAAGCTTTTGAGAAAGAAATAAAATAAAACTCCTCGAATTTACTAAGCAGAGCTTGAAACCAAGGTTGGTTACTTGGTTCAAGTATGAGATTGACACCTAATATCTCTCTACGACGTACACCACAAGAAATCCTTTTTGAGGCTGACCTTTTGTTCGTCGAAGCTGCTGCTGCTGCTGCTGCTACGGAGCGACCAAGGATCTTCTCACCAAAGCCAACCCAATGATTCCTTTTGTAGCTAATTCTGAAGATGTTAAATCAAGCAGGAAAAGATTCAAGTTATTGGATTAATGGTTGCTTGATGATCTCTAAAGAGTGAGTTCACTGTATTATTTATAGATCAATGAGTGAGTATAAATTTCTGAGACTTTGTGGTATACAAACAGACTAGAACAGAGTTTTACACGGTAAAAAGATGCAATAATGCAATTTGTCTACTTGGATAATCTCCATAAGTTTTTCTGAGATAAGACGGTTCCCTATACTTTCAATTAGCAAGATCTGCAAGTGGTCTGTTCTCTATGCTCTGTCATGATTAAGCGGTAACTTCCCTGGTAAGTGGTAATCTGTTCTTTGTTCGGATCTCTAAGGGGTCCAAATGGATTCGATAAGAGCTTAAGAGTGGGAACCTGATGTTGTTAAACAACAGAACAGCAAGTTTTTTTTTGTCACTGTTTTAAGCTTCTTTTTTAATCACACATGAATCTTGTTTGCAAGAAGTTGTAAGACTTCGTAACATATTCAATATCATAACAATGTCCAGAATGAAAAAACTCCAAAGAACCTTTCAAAAACAAGCATGAAGTTTTCTCTTTTTATTGATTTGGTTAAGGAAGAATACAACATAGATGGATGATACTCATTTAGAAGGTGGTGGTGCCTTGGAGGGATCTCCCTTTTGATCTTGCTTAGATCCAGACACAGCTGCAGTTGCAGCCACGGTCATGGCTGTAGCGGCTGCACCGAGCTTAACACCTCCAGCTGCCTTCATGGCACCTGCAACTTTGGCAAATATCGCCACTCCACCTACCAAGATACCTCTCAAAGCTACCGTCGGTTTCACCACCATTTTGCTTTAACCCTGCCCATTTTCGTATTTGTATCAAACTTTGTTCATAAAAGACATACATAACTCTAAAGAAAGAACCTTGCAAACCATCTAAACCAACAAAAAAAAAGAAGAAGCTTATTACTTATACAAGCTGATTAGCATCCAATTACAAACTGTTTATTCCCAATAGATGACACTGAGAAATGGGATGATTCACAAATTTGAAAGAAAGCACTAACTAAACATGACATTTAGAAACCACACACAACTCTCAAAGCTATGTCAAAGAGTTTCAATACCTCTAAGATGCATTCTTATGGAAAATTCCAGCATTGGCATTTAAAAAGAATCCAAGGAGAACAGAAAGCATGTGCCTCGGTCTCTCTTTTGTTTCAGAAGCAAACAATTACAAAGTTATCAAACCAAATCAGTATTGGTACACGACGTGATTCTCTAACCAAAATGGCATCGAAAATTTGGATCCTTTACTTTCACACAATCAAACAAAATCGACCTAAGAAGCTTGGAATCGGATAAATTATATCCTACCAATAGCACAATACAATTCAAGATTCACCTACGAAACAATCAAATATATGAATTTTAGATTCGTCTGTTTATGGGACACAAACCAAATGATACAATATACCGAGTGTTATCGATCGAGAGTTCAAAAGAGTATTGTTTTGAGATTCGATTAGATCAATAAAGTAGGGAAATTTTCGATACAGAGGTTTGTCGGAAAACTCACCGTTAAAAGCCTTCTCTCTGTTGGTGTTGTCGGGGACGGAACTAGATATCTCGGCGACAAGTTATCTTCCCTCGGACAAAGCTATTTTGTCTATAACCTGTAACGACGTCGTTTGAAATAAAGAATTATTGGTTACGGTGTCGTTTCAACCACTTCTGCATACTACAACATCTGTAATAACACTCTTTACGGCGTCGTTTTCTGGCCACGGCGTATGTGAAGCACATTTGCCGATTTGAAACACTTAAAACTCCAACAATGTTTCCGTCGCCGATGTCGCCGCCTCCAGTGAAGTCGCCGGCGGTTCAGACGCAATAAAACCAGTCTCTAGCTTCTCACTTCCATATATATCCGGTTAGAAAGCATTAATGTCGATTTCTTGGCCCTTTGGGTCTGATTCCGGTTCGTCGTTAATGGTGTGAATTTGTGTAGTTGATAGAGAAATTATCGAAAGAAATCGAAACTGGAGGTTCCGATTCCCTGGTTTGTTTTCCTCCTAAATCCCATGAAAACATACTTCATTCTTGTCCTATCTGGGTTACAGATTGTCCTTGTGTTTGATTTTGGTTTCGTTTGTTTTTTTTTTTTTTTTTGGAATTTCAGGTGAGTGAATTGAAAATTCGTTTTAAGAATTGTGAGCAGATGTTGAATTCGATTTCGAGATCCATTGGATCAAAAGCTATGGTAACATTTAAGACTCCTCACATTTCTTTCTCATGAGAACAAAGTTTTGCTGTTTTATGCTCTGGTGTACAGTAGTGTGTTGTGATATGAGCTTTGCACGCAAACTTTAATTTTTTTTTGCTAATGGGATATTTATGGATCTTGTGTTGAAGACTGTTGATGGACAGAAACGAAAGCTGGAAGAATCCGAATATTTGCTCGAACAAAGAAGGTGCTATTTTGTTCCTACGTTTGTTTCTTCAATCTCCTCCTGGAAATTTGATAGCCTTATTGGAACATTAACCTTAGTTATTGTTACATTTTTTCTTATTGAGTTACTCTCCCCACAAAGAGCATTGTGTTTTGAGTTTAGACTCGTATCTTGGGCTCTTGAGGCATCTATAAACGTTATGAAAATTGTGTTGCTTTTGTTACCGTGACCAACTTTTATCGTTCTTTGTTTTTCTTTGTTTCAGACTCTTCTACAATAAGAATATTGTCTCACACCCCAAGTCAAAGAAGCCAGAAGAAGAAATAAATTGACAATGGTTGTGATTTTCTTTTAG
Source organism: Eutrema salsugineum (assembly GCF_000478725.1). Lineage (NCBI taxonomy): Eukaryota > Viridiplantae > Streptophyta > Magnoliopsida > Brassicales > Brassicaceae > Eutrema > Eutrema salsugineum. The sequence goes on along the minus strand of NW_006256885.1, from coordinate 4,829,761 downwards.
TTTCAATGTCTCACACCATTTCCAGAGCTACAAACATATTTCTTCCTTGGTTCCGTTTTCGAGTAGGTTGTAAGGAAATCATTGTGAATCCCATGCCTATTAGTTTGTTTTGAAATCTAGACTGTAAATGGAATCTTGACCCTAAACATAAACTTCTTGTTAAGCTTCTGGTTATTGTTTTAAATCTCAGGAACTTGTTGATGATGTCCAAGAGAGGACAAAATGGTTTCAGATGAAAGGAAAAACAAAAAAAAAACAGGTTTTGAAAACTGGTAACGTAAGCTCGTCTAACCATATACTTTTATCGTCTTCTTCTTCTTATTACATCCATACACATAATCTCATAACCTATACATAGCCAATTTTTAGTAAATTCCAGTCGTCTTTTCTATTTTTCACCAATAGAACACGACCATATTCACTTCTATCACTTTCTAAATATAGACACTTAGCCCCTGACTTGAATTGGTCAAAATCTCTCTCTCTCTCCCTCTCTCTCTCTCTCTTGTCTCATTGTCTCTGTCTTATATCAGCTTGTCTCTCCTCCCTCATTTCTCTCCATTCCCCTGCATTTCCTTCCCACCAGGAGAAAACTAAGGAACAGAACTCGCCAAACCCTTGAAACAAAAAAATGCCCTCAGGCAAACCTTCTTCTGTCTTCCCTTTACATCCCAAACCAACACCATTAAAATCATCAAGCAGCACCAGCAACAGCAACAATAGCACAAACCAGGCCTGTGCCGCCTGCAAATACCAGCGCAGGAAATGTGCTCCTGATTGTCTTCTCGCTCCTTATTTCCCTCACGACCGTCACCACCAATTCCTCAACGCTCACAAGCTCTTTGGAGTCAGCAACATCACCAAGATCATCAAATCCCTTAGCCCTCCTGAGAAAGACGCAGCTATGCATACGATCATGTTTCAGTCCGATGCTCGTGCCAATGATCCGGTTGAAGGTTGCTATAGCATCATAAGAAAGCTTCATCACCAGATCGAGTGCACAAGAAACGAATTGGAGATTGTTCTTCAACAATTGGCTGTGCTTCGTGACCGTGCTCATAATCATCACCATCTTCATCATCCTCAAGAATCGCATATCCAGATGCAAGAACCTGAGGATCTATCGAGTTTTTCGAGTTCTTGTGATCTAAACAACAACAACAACAATTTGATTCCTTACAATTACCCTCTCCATCATGTTCAAGAACAAAATCAACAGCAGCAACAACAACAGTATTGTTCTCCTGGAACCTTTAATGGGTTACAAGAAGACATGTGGTGTCTTCAACTTCAAGATTCATCAACGACGGTGAATTTAAAGAGTGGCTTCATTGATGAATGTGAGGACGTTAAGCCTGTGGAAGAAGTTTCTAGCGAGAGACACGAGTTCGAGAATCATGAAGATTTCGTTGAACAACGGAAACTCGACTTGCCTTCCGCTCAATTCATCATTTCTTCTTAGCTTTTTTTTTTTCTTTTTCTTTGGTCTTTTTTTGGAGTTTTTTTTTTCTTATTAATTAAAGAATCACCTTTTGTTAGGCTCAACAAATTCTCCTCTCATCGATCGACATCAACAGAATTTTCCCCCTTTAATGTTGTTTTCTTTTGGATTTTTTTTAATTGTATCCCATTTAGTAAAATTTGTCGTAGGATTAGATGTGAAAGAGGTATGCAAATCTTCAACATATATTGCACAAGGGAATAAACAAAATTCAGTGGAGAAATATTTTCATTCTAATAGCTCATATGTGAAATCAGATCGTTCAATAATAATAAAACAGGCCCATGAAGAATCAGGAAGAGAAGCCTTGTAATAAAGAGGCCCATTAACACTAAAACAATAGATTTAGTCCCACATCGTTCAGATAAAGAGAAAAAGCTGCGTTTATATATCGCTAGAGTCGACAATGTGATTGTCCCTTCGGGGACATCCGATAAAATTGGAACGATACAGAGAAGATTAGCATGGCCCCTGCGCAAGGATGACACGCACAAATCGAGAAATGGTCCAAATTTTTTTTTTCTTTTTTTCCAATTTTTTTGAAATTTGTTTGTGTTCTTCGATTCTTCGGTTCTGTTCTTCATTTTCTGGACTTATAACTTAACTTTCCGAGGCAAATCTGCGCGAAAATGAGAGATTTCTGAAACCCTAAAACTATTGCTTTTAATGCTGATGATTAAGTTAACTGGAAGTGCAGTGATTTTTTTTGGCATTTTTTTCAGATCGGCTTCTTCTTCCTCTGTGTTCTTCTTCTGGTTTCGATTTTCAGGGTTCTTTTAATCCGTTACTGGAACCGTACTGAAGTTTCGGATGCAAGAGAAAGACTACAGATTTCTAAAAGTCTAGGTTTTTACGAAGAAACACGAATTACAAATGTGTCAGAATGAAAAGTAAAACAAGCCGGCTGCTTGTGGTCGTTTTTGCAGTTCCGATGGTCAGAAAACATATAAATTAGCTTAGATTTAATCCGTGAGCTTGTCCTCTTGTGGAGACAGAGGGTTTGAGTAATTTAAGAAGTTCAATTTTTTTTTTTTATGAAGACACAACTTCTGGAGCTCTTGCTTGTTGTAATCAAGTGTGTGATTTTTTAATAACACTGTTAAGGCCCAAAATCGTAATACCAGACAACATAGAAGTTGCATCCCACAAAATTCATAACCAGACCCACCAATCTAAAACGACGAAAGTTTCTAGCTTTGTAGGGAATAAAATAATCAAAGAGAAAGCTTCGAATGTTTTTGTAGAGGTGGTCACATCACATGCCCATGCCGGACATATCAGGGACATGGTTTTGAGTTTTCTCGTCTGCGTTCACAACCACTGAGGCCTCTGTTGTTGTCAAAAGCAAAGAACCGCTGCGTTTTTGGACACAAAGTTAGTTAGTTTTCCTTCTAATGGAGTAACAACGGTTGAGTTTTGGAACACTCTTTTACCTAGCAGCATCAGTTAAGGCGGTTTTGATAACCTTCACAGGGTCTATGATTCCAGCTTTTACCATATCCACATACGAACCTATTGCATTGCACCCAGAAAACAAAACCGTCAGACAAGTTCAGAGATTGATGATGTTTGCGTTTTGAGATGTTCTCAATGACATTACTAAACTAACCTTTGGCAGCATCAAAACCAAAATTGCAATCGTCTTGCTCTAATAACTTGCCAACCACTAAAGAACCATCGTAACCGGCATTTGCTGCTATTGTTAATGCAGGAGCCTACACAAGATTCACAACTTCTTGTCAAAGTTTTAGACTGAGAGATTTTTCATTTCAAGAAGCTAGAGATCAAACCTTCAGAGCATTCTGAACTATCTCAACACCTCTTCTTTGATCCTCGTTTTGAGTTTGAAGGTTGTCTAAAGCCTTTGTAGCATATAATAGAGCCACACCACCACCTATTCAAAATTTTCCCAGTTATAAGCACATGATGAAATAATTAGAGGAAATAGGGAGAAAAATAAAGCATAATATTTACTTACCTGGAATGATGCCTTCTTCTACGGCTGCTCGTGTAGCGTTTAAAGCATCAGTGACTCTGTCTTTTCTTTCTCCAACTTCAGTTTCACTTGCCCCTCCCACCTAAATAAGAACCAGACATATATCAGCTACTTTGGCATGCAAGAGTCTAAAAAGGACACATTGATGGGTGACTGACTAACCTTGAAGACTGCAACACCACCTGATAGTTTTGAGAGTCTTTCTTGCGTTTTCTCTTTATCAAAAGTGGAAGTGCTCTTTTCATTCGCTGACCTTAGCTGTACACCATGAGAAGAAAAAGGATTGCTTCTACTGTATTCTAGTGAGCAGTATTAATATGATAGAGATAGCGTAAGAAAATAATCATATACCTCTTCACATCTTTCTTCGATCAGCTTCTTATCGCCACCACCGTGCAGGATGATAGTGTCATCACGAGAGATGGTGACCTTTTTCAATGAAATTGTATTACACTCGAATATTGGAAAAAATCACAAGCAGAAACCAGACAAATTTTTCTCCTCTTACCTTTTTCGCGGTCCCAAGCAATTCAGGCCGAATTTTGTCAAGAGTTAGACCGCGCTCCTCAGAGACAACCTGTGTGTAAACGGTAAACCAGTGAGTTAGCAAATGAAAAACGCGAGACAAACGTAACCACATGTTGTTTCAGATAATTTTTTTACCTCTGCACCAGTAAGAACTGCAAGATCATCTAAGCTTGCTTTCCTGTTGTCACCATAACCCGGAGCCTTGATAGCGCATACCTTAAGCCCAGCATGATGCTTATTGAGAATAAGCATAGCTAATGCATCACTCTCTACATCCTCTGCTACAACAAGAAGTGGTCTGCTACTCTGCACAACCACAATCAATAAGAGAAACAAGTAAGCAGTAATTCTAAATAGCAAAGGTCTACAAACCGGACTTCAAAACATAGTAATAACTAATAATAGATAATCAAGGGAATGGTTTACTTGCACAGCTGCCTCTAGAACTTTCAACAACGCGTTCATGTCTGAAATCTTCTTCTCATGAATGAGGATGATGGGATTCTCAAGCTCCTGGAAAACAACACATATTTAGTTTAATATCCTTTATCTGCCTTCGCTTTTGGGTGAAACCTATACTTTCACATCGTACTAAACAGAAAGATATAAACTTACGCATTTCTGAGTCTTCTGATCTGTGATAAAATAAGGAGAAATGTAACCTCTTGCTAGCTTCATCCCTTCCACTACTTCTAGCTCGTTCTCTAAAGTGTTCCCATCCTGCGTATTGTAAGAAAAATGATGAGACATAGCACTAAGTCAATCATCATCTGATCCAATCCAAGGCATGAGAAGCAAAGTAAGCTTACAGCAACGGTGATAACCCCTTCCTTTCCAACTTTCTCCATGGCTCTTGCAATTAGTTCCCCAATCTCACGCTCTCCGTTTGCAGATATAGTAGCAACCTATCAAAATAGCATATATCATGGCAGTAAGAGACAACTTCTAATTCAGCATATGAAAGAACATAGAGAATCATGACTTAATGAATCTGTTTCTAAATCACCTGTGTGATCTCTTCTGGGGTGCTAATCATAACTGCTCTGCTTTTTAAATCAGATACAACTGCGTGAATAGCCATATTTATGCCAGTACGCAGATCCATCACATTTACACCAGCAGCCACTGACTTACAACCTTCGGTGAGTATTGCCTGAGTCAAAACAGTCGCACAAGTGGTACCTATGTAACATTTAAACAGGAATTTTCGCTATTATTAAATCTGCAGCATGTTTTTGTAATAGTCAAAAACTAATCTCCAAGACTTTTGAACTCAAAGAGGGGATTTAGTCAATTACCATCTCCAGCAACCTTGTTAGTGGCATTTGCAACCTGTTTCACGAGCTCTGCACCCATATTCTTAGCTTTTGCTTTGAATGATATGCTTTTTGCCACGGTGACACCATCCTTTGTTATCTTTGGTCCGCCATAACTGTTCTCAATTATCACATTTCTTCCCTAACACCACCACCGAAAGATACTGAATTTGAATAACCCGCACTGCATTGATCTGAACCTTCTAAAAACCAAGATAGAAAGATATATACCTTTGGCCCCATTGTGACTTTCACAGCTTCTGCAACCTCAGATACACCTTGCAACATAGCTGCCCGAGCACCAATCCCGAAACTGATATCCTTAGCCACATAGTTTCTGCTGCTTATAATCCTTCCAGAAACCTTTATGGTAATAGAGATCACCAAAAGAAATCCAATACCGGAATTAAATAACTTAATATAGGTTCTTCTTCTACAGCAATTGGTGGAACCGATTAAACTGTAAACCAGATAAATTTTGCAAATTCAAAAGCTCGAGGTAGAAACTTATTTAAATTTTGTTTCTTTGCATCACTGATGCAACTATCTGGACTTGTAGTTCGATTTGTCAGTTGGCACATTTCTAGCAGTTTCTCGATTAATGCCCAAATAACGAAATGCAATCAAACTCGTAAGATGACCCATAGAATAGAAGTTCACGAGACTCACCAGTTTCCTGGAAGTAGACGAGCTGCAAAGAAAATGATATGCCCATCAGTTCAAGTTGATCGAGTATTTTTACAAGTTTTAAAATAAGCTCACACTAAATGAAAGAATGAAACGTACCCAACTGAAGAAGATAACTTTGACAACACTCGGTACATTTCCGCTTTGCAAAGAGCTACAGAAGAAGAGGCTTCAAGGGTTTAGGGTTTTACTATGACGATCAAGGAATCTGTGCTTACGAATTTTAAGTTTCGTTCAAAAGAGCAAAAACTCTGGAAAATTCTGTGTTCTTGGGTTAAGCTCTGTTTCTGCAACTCCAAAATTAGGTTTTTAGTTCTTCCATTACCTTAGGCCCATTTTTACTTTTTCCAATGGCCCAAATTCTCGTTTTTCTGGGGTTCTTACAATGTGTCGATCGAATCTGACTGAAGAAAATATTTCTAATTTCTAAGTTGAAAAACGAGTGAAATGACTAGCATTACTATAGCAATGAGAAAACTGAAATTCTCTTCAATCAACAAACCAATCTTGATTTTTACATAACCAAAAAAAATCGGTTTTTCTTCAAGGAACATTCTTTCACCAGATACAATAAACCACATCACTACAGAACTCGCAAACAAATCATGAGTTTTTTTCTTTTATATCTGCATCAGAATCTTTGTCTAAGAACATACAAGACCGCTTTGGCACCAATGCCTTCGGAGACGAATGTATGGCTCTCGGTGAATCCCTCTTAAAAACACCAAAAATGAGAGCTACCCTTTTGAAAGGGCAACGAATTTTAAGTTTCTAGGTTCGTGGGCTCGGACAACAGCTTAAACTTGTCTAGTTCTGTGTTCTATGCACTTTTGTCAATGGGAACGGATTTTGTTGGAGACGAACCAGAGCTGCTGCTGCTGCTGCTTTCTCCATTGGTTGTAACCCCGGAATGAGCTGAGGAAGTCTGGTTGGTATTTGTGGATGGCGCTTGTCCTTCTTCCGCGAGTTTTCTAAGTAGGTTCATGACCGTTGGAAGGAATTTGGTTGACAAGGAAAGAAGTCCAGGTAGCTGTTGTTGGTCACAGATGAAAAATTTGGCATTTCAGAGAAAAGATTATAGCTGAAATCAAATGAAGAACAGAGGAGAAAGTGGAAATAAGGATGTTGGAAAACTTGCTCATACCGCTCCATTGCGGAATTCTCCTGATATATTCAATTGCACCCACAAGGCTTTGGAAATAAGGTAACCGACGAAAAGAACACCGAGCCAGAGAGGATTTCTGCCACAAGAGATGCAAACAAGGAAGGGAAATGTGAGTAGCGAGCATCTCCTTTATATGAAATAACTAAGTCAATTAAAAAAAAAAAGGGTAAGAGTACCTTAAGAGAGTCATAAATTCATTAAAACCAAGAACGACCAGGGCAAGGATTGCCCATGGAGGTGGCAACCAGTTGTTATTCCGTCGGTTAGCTTCCTGAAATTCAATGCAACTCTATTCAGATTCAAATCTCTAAGATTTTGTAGGCTGTTAGCTTATGAACCACCAAATGACAAAGGAGATCAGATTCTAATAAGATATCTTTAAAACTTTGAAAAACACTAGAAAAGTCTTTAACTTCAGCGTACCTGTGCAGAAATGGCCTGTGTAACAGTATATTCTGTTTCGTTCTTGAATTGTCTCCACAATGATTTACACTGTACAGGTGTGATCAACGTCTTTTCTGGTGCAACCTGACAATAATAAGGAAAGGAAAGGGATCGTATAAATCTCAAAGGCGTGAGAAATAAATAGAAGACGTCTTGTGTTTCTATTATATACGCTGAGCGAGGTTTTAGTCACCTGCTCCCAAGTGCTTGAGGCGAGTGAATCAATTGTGCTGATGCTCTTGCTAGCAGCATTGTTGCTAGTAGAATTAACCAGAGCGAGAGTTAATGTCTTCTCGATATTGTCGAGTTCATCCTCCAAGCGGATAACAGCCATAACAGAGAGCAGCTTCAGGGACTAGAAAAAGAGAACAATGGTAACATCAAAATCTCGAGAAAATTGTGATCGAGTCAAAAAATAGGTGCTGAGATATTGCTATATCAGGTAGGTTTCATACTGCAGAACGAGCCATCTTTGTGATTGCTCTGATGTCCTCTTTTCCAGTCCACACACGTGGCATTGAATCAGAATCATGGCTGAAGATTGTAGCAAATCTGGTAGAAGTATGTTTAATCAGAAATCTTTGTAAAAAGATGGAATTAATCAGACAAGGAAATAATGAAAGACTAGTAAAATGGTAACACCTGTCCTTCATGCGCATCAACGCTCTTCCAGCCTCTTCCTTTGCCTTTGTTTCAACAATACCTCGTGCATAGTTCTCAAGGTCAGAGAGCATTTTATTCCGTGTTTCGTCGTCCATGTCAAAACCAGATAATGCGTTGGAGAGACCATAGACAGCCAATTCTCCTTCCCGCCTTAGTAGTTTTCTTATCGCTGGCCATGTTTCATCATTGGCTCCATCCAAGAGAGCTTCCACCGGTCCAGATAATGCCACATTTAGTTTAGACTGCAATGACGATTATCTATTAGGAAGGTCCAGATAGGAGTATACGTCTGTTTGGTGCTAGATTATCCAGACTAATATGTACGGCTTTTGCTGCTTGAGAATTTTATTTACCTCATACAGAGTAGTCAGTTCAGACAACTTTGCAGTACGGACAGAAGAGATATGGGCTTCAATATCCCGCTGAAGCTTTTCCCGAGTTTTAGATGTATCCCACTTTGCTTGTTCAATAACAGCCTCTGCAACAAAACATTTCCTTTGTGATTCACATCAGGTGGATTATCTTTTAATGCTTTTTCGTATGATAGTCTTCAGGTTCCAACATGCGATATCCTATATCACACAATTTTGTAGCAGTAACATCAACAATAAGCTATACCTTCACATCCTTTATCAAACCTAAATATGCAAGACTGAGTACAGGAGTCTGCAGAGGATGAAAACCCTTCTCCAGCATCCAAGGCCTTCTCAAAAGCATTCTTGAAGTTTTCAAGTGCTCCAGATCTCAAATGTCCAAGCAAGTCTTGGAAAGTTGGTTGAACAAGCTAGATACGACAATAACAAAACGAGTGATTTAGTACTAAGTATCTGCTTCTCTTACAACTCACATGATTGCAACAGAACACAATTATAACAGTCAAAAATAAAAGAGTATATGCATTACTTGCAATAACTTTTCTTGCAGCTGTTGTCTCTTGGATGATCTTACACCTTCTTCAAAGTATGTCGCTTCTGTGTCATACCTATGATGAAAAATCAGGAAACGAATGAAAATTAAATTCCTACCCTCCTAGAACTATATATATTTAAACGCCTATAGTTCCTCAAAATTATGAAAAACAGTAAAGAAAAATTAAGGACGATATACTTACTCCGATAAGCAAGACTGGAGAATTGAGCTCAGCTTTTTTCCAAATCCGGAAACAGGACCAGACTGTACAGCTTCTTCTAACTCACGCCAATTCTAAACAAAAATTTCAAATATCACCATTTAGATATGAAAATAAACAAAAGACATGAAGCAATACAAACAAAAATTACCTCATTCGCGATAAAACTGGAGAACTTTTCATTGGCAATTTCCTCACATCGCACAGTTGCTACCATGACCTGCGTATAGGCAGCGCATAAATAACAAGACCATAAGGAACAATGATGTAAGGTTGAAGAGGCGAGAGCCTTAAGCAAGCAAATTACCTTGTGTGCTGGAAGATCCAAGTCTTTGTTGTCTTTGATGACTTGCCACATCTGTTTTGCGCTAAAAGCAAACGCATTGGCAGGGACAACTCCTCGTCGATCACCAGCAAGCCCGCCAGGTGCGACAGAGTGAAAGAACCGTTGTCTCAAATTATAGACCTTTCATTTACAGACAAATTAATAGGAAACGCATTAGTATCACCTACAAGCCATATGTTGAGCATTAAATCACAAAAGGTGACGTGACCCTGGATTTTTGACAAAATGTAAAACTAATATGAAAGCACCTGCTCTTTGAATTGCTCTTCCTTTTCTTCATAACTAGAGAGAGCAACTACTTCAACCTGTCACCCAATAAACAACTCCATTTCTTGATCCTATCAAAAGAAGAATGATACTAACTTCTTATCCAATGGTCAAGCGGACGTACATTGAAGAAATCACTAAGTGGAGTTTCTTTGTGTGCTTGAGGCTTGGGGACTGAATCCCATATCTGCATTTAAGGACAACATATAAGGGATTGCTTAATCAAAGCACATAAAAAAGCTAAAGACTGTCTCTTCTTTCACCTTTTGAATGTCTTCCCTCAGCACTGGCTCTAAATTTTCCAGTGGCGTCTGCAAATATTCAGATATTAAAAACATCCACAACTTATAATCCAGAAAACAGAATGATGAAGAAAAAAAAACACAATGCAGGCTAGCTTTTACTAATACATACCCGTGTTTTATCTCTTATGACAAACATCAAAGTCGTCTTCCGGGGACTAAACAACCTCATCATAACCTGATCGCAAGTAGCAGGAAAAGCAAATAGTGTTGAGACTTCGGATCAGAGATAATTCATCCTGATAAATAGATGCAGACACTTACCTGGAACACAGTCTTTAAAAGAGGTTTATTTGCTGCTTGTTCCCGACCAATATCATGACACCACCTGAATCAGAGAACCAGTACGATATAAGATAAAGACAGAAAAAGAATGTCCTGCTATCTATCGAAGAATATAGTGTACAGAAAACCACTTACATGTTTATGAGAACTATGTCTGAGACAGCAAGGGCAAAAAGAGCACTCTGTTTCTCAAAAGCAGTATCATCCTCTCCACGCTCTCTCCCATCGGTACCCTCTAAATCCATCACAACGGTGCAAGGCTCAATACCAGCGCATCTAGCAATCCAGATTCCCTTAGTCGTCTGGGACCTGAAAACAAGGAATTTCGGCGGTTTAAGAATCCTAAATCAGAAACAAAGTATGCTTCCGACAAACTATACAAGGAGAAGGACATGCCTTCCTCTAAATGCATCCATTTCTCTAAAATTTGTTCCGAACAAATGATTCAAGAGCGTACTCTTCCCTGCAAATTCAGCCAGAACGATGTCAAAATCAGTACCAAAAAGCATGGATCCAGAAGAAGCAAGCTTTTACATTCAAGGATTTGATACATACCACTACTTTGTGGACCCATAATCGAGACAACCGCATATGAAAGACCACATTCTTCCAATTTAACCTCCTTGATGAAATGATCAACCCCAGAAACATTAAAGGTACCATCTCCATCGATAAGCTGGGTAGAGCAAGCGGCGTCTGCAACTTCCACACAAAAAAAAAATAAAATAAAGAAAGCTAAGCACTATGTACAAGTAAATGCGGCATTTGAACAAATCACGATCTTCCTGCATGTGAACAACTAAATCTGAAATTTAGTCCTGCTACTCAATAACAGCTTCAAAATCTAGACTTTCATTTCTTCCACACTCCTCGCATTAGTGTTTCCTTTAATTAAACCCAGAATCCTTAGTTCTGGTGAAGAATTTTGGATTTCTATATTAAAGTCCGTGCATTTTCCCAGCACTGAAATCACTATTAACCCAGGAAAAACCTAGCCTTTTCCAATACCAAAACCCCCAAAATTTCCACACTGATCATGTAAATCTAACCTCGAAAAAATCATTGACACTCATCAGTTACCAAAAGAACACAGGAGAATCAATCACCTACCCTCTTATGAGCAAAGAGACTTTTTCAAAATTACAACAGACGGATCACAACACAAATCACAGAACTCACAAAGAAACTGAAATCGAAAACGAATAACGCTTTGTCGAAAACGAAAACTGATCAGATCAAAGGGAGAAAAAAAAAACGGATCCACGAGATCAGGAACATTTATGAGCAGAGAAGAAAGAGAGATGTGTATATAAAGTACCCATTATCGCCCAACGACGCACAGATAGAGTGATGAATGAAGAAGAGAATGGTGAAAGATGTAGACAGAGATCTCAAAGGGAACTCGTGCTTATGATGCACCGTTGCTTAGACGACTGGTTCTGGTAAGGTCATAGGAGCTTCTTTCTATTTGACAAAAGAAAAATGCCAAAAGGCGATTATTTTTTCTTTTTCCCAAGGAATAACTACTTTTTACGATTTTTTTTACCCAAACATTCACTGATCAAGAATATGAATATATGATGACTTTAAGGATTAATTACTAGATAACTATGTTCATGTCCGAATAACTCTTGCTTTAAAAACAACAAAGTGATATTAACTAGAAAAAATATGAATTAGTAGTATACCTAATTCGTTAATAAAATCCTAGTTTGAGGGAAAAAAGAAGAAGATAATTTCCAGGTAAAATTCACTAAAAGTATTAGTATAATCTAACCAAAGAAATAATGATATACTCATTGCATAAAGAGAAATTGGGTCCCACGTGGGCATATTTACATTGATGCGTGGCTGGACAACAACGGGCCCCACAATAAAAGCCCAATATTTAGTTGGGAACCACCTCGCCGCCTCCTCACCTTTGCTAAAGTTGGACGGTGCGATCGGCTCCGATATTGCGACACGTGGAACATTCACCGTCCGATTACTTATCGTTGACCATAGATTTACAAGGAAATGGTTTTGTACAATTTTATTTGGTGTTTGAATTTTCTAAATTGGAAAGATGGTCTATAACATACAGTTTTCATTTTCCAACGTCACATTATTATGCACACAATCCAGGTGATTATTTTACATAGAAGGGTGAACATATTGAAAATTACGAAACTAGTTTACATGAGGCCCAAAACAATTCATAGAGGCCCAGTTTGGAGAAAGACGTCGACAGAGACCGTTGTGTAGCAGACAAAAAAAAAGCCGTTAGTTTCGTTATGTGATATGGGAGAACATGTTGCAGTTCCGAGCAAAGACTCCGTTCAACAACAGTGCTCGAGATTCTCTCTTCCTACTATTCACCAAACGATTTGGATTGGGTTACAGGTTTTTGTCCTCGTTATGCCAGCCAAAGAACACGGCTTTAGACTCCGAAGCTTACACGAAGCTTGTCCAGAAAGCCGCGAAATCAGGCTCCGTGGTTCTGGGAAAGCTCGTCCATGGCCACATGATCAAGTCATCCATCAACCCCTGCCTGCATTTGCTCAACAATCTTCTGAATATGTATTGCAAGTGCCGAGAGTTGGGTTTTGCACGTCAACTGTTCGACCAAATGCCTGAACAGAACATCATCTCTTTTAATTCTTTGATTTCTGGGTACAGCCAGATGGGAGATCATGAAAAGGCCATGGATTTGTTTCTTGAAGCTAGGGATTATAATTTAAAGCTTGATAAGTTCACCTATGCTGGTGCATTGGGCTTTTGTGGAGAAAGGTGTGATCTTGGATTAGGCAAATTGTTGCACGGGTTGGTTATGGTAAACGGTCTGGCTGAGAATGTTTTTGTCGTCAATGTGTTGATCAACATGTATTGCAAGTGTGGAAAGGTTGACCAAGCAATGTCCTTATTCGATCGGTCCGATGAAAAGGACCAGGCTTCGTGGAATTCTTTGATTTCCGGTTATGTTCGGGTTGGTGCAGCGGAAGAAACGCTTAATATGCTGGTTAAAATGCATAGAGGCGGCATAAAGTTGACCACTTATGCTCTTGGAAGTGTGCTAAAGGCTTGTTGCATAAACCTGAACGAAGGGTTGATGGAAAATGGTATGGCAATTCACTGTTACGCTGCAAAATTAGGAATGGAGTTTGATATAGTTGTCGGTACTGCGTTGCTTGACATGTATGCAAAAAATGGAAGTTTGAAAGAATCGATAAAGCTTTTTAGTTTGATGCCTGGAAAGAATGTGGTTACGTATAACGCTATGATCTCTGGGTTTCTCCAAATGGATGACATAACCGATGAAGCTTCTAGTGAAGCCTTTAAGCTCTTCATGGATATGCAAAGACATGGATTGAAACTCTCGCCATCGACATTTTCAGCTGTGCTCAAAGCTTGTTGTGCCGCTAAAACCTTAGAATGTGGAAAGCAGATCCACGCCCTCATATGTAAGAACAATTTTCAGTCTGATGAGTTCATTGGAAGCGGTTTAATTGAGCTGTACGCGATAATGGGTTCATCTGAAGACGGGATGCGATGCTTTGATTCAACATCAAAGCAAGATATCGCTTCATGGACATCGATGATTGATTGCCATGTCCAAAACGAGCAGCTTGAAAGCGCGTTTGATCTATTCCGACAACTTTTCTCATCCCGTATAAGACCGGAAGAGTATACAGTTTCACTTATGATGAGTGCTTGTGCTGATTTTGCTGCATCAAGCTCAGGAGAGCAGATTCAAGGCTATGCCATAAAGAGTGGAATCGATGCATTCACCAGCGTTAAGACCTCAAGCATCTCTATGTACGCAAAATCAGGTAACATGGCGCTTGCGAGTAAAATATTTACCGAGGTCGAAAATCCAGACATTGCAACATACTCAGCTATGATCTCAAGTCTTGCGCAACACGGATTTGCTAGCGATGCCTTAAACATCTTTGAGTCGATGAAAACGCACGGGTTTAAACCGAACCAGCAGACGTTTCTCAGCATCCTAATAGCTTGTTGCCACGGAGGATTAGTCACACAAGGACTCACCTATTTCCAAAGCATGAAGAACGATTACGGGATTCACCCTAACGAGAAACATATCACTTGCCTCGTCGATCTCTTAGGTCGCACAGGGAGATTATCAGATGCTGAGGAACTGATCTTGAGCTCTGGGTTTCAAGACCATCCAGTGATGTGGAGAGCATTGCTGAGCTCTTGCAGGGTTTACAAGGACGGTGTAATTGGCAGACGCGTTGCAGAGAGATTGATGGATATCGACCCCGAGGCCTCTGGCTCGTACGTATTGTTACACAACATTTACAACGAATCTGGAGTCAATTCTTTTGCTGAGGAGGTTAGAGAGCTGATGAGAGACCGTGGGATTAAGAAAGAACCGGCCTTTAGCTGGATTGTGATCGGTAAACAAACTCATTCTTTCACGGTCGCTGATTCGTCTCATTCGTCGACCCAGATGATCTACGCGATGCTGCAGCAGCAGTTAGATACCATGAACACTGTAGATTTTGAAGACGAGACTCTTGTTTATGCTTGTTCTGTTACATGAAAATTTATGCCAAATTTGTCCTTTAAAGTTCATTAAATTACAGTAATACCACCGTTTGATCGATCTGTTTGTTAACTAAAATGGGCCTGTGGCCCAAAAAGCCCATGTACAATCGTCTTTCTCGTACATTTTCCAAGAGGGAGCTCTCAGGGGAACTATCGCAGTGAAGGGAGAAGAAATGGCGGCCAAAAACCTAATCAGGTCGGGAGCTTCGTTGATGAATCGGTTTCTATCGAAGCCGACGACGAATCTTGTGCAGAACAATCTCAGATCGCTTCAGCAGATAGCTCCTCAGGGACAAGAAGTTCCACCGTATTTTTTCCCGTCGTTGTCGAATCTACAGACTTCGCTCAGTTCTCGCTGTAACGACACTGCCTCGCTCCAGGAACTCTCGGAACGTGGGTTTCTTCACCCTTCTGGTCTTCCTTCACTCGAGTTCTTCTTACCAGAAGGTACTTCGCTCTCTTATCTCCATTTCAGTGTATCTGTCATTAGCTAGAATGGTGATTTGTTCCGCCTCTCACTGGGATGTATCTGGTTTGGCTTGTGAAAGTGATTCTTAGGGTAAATTATGCTTGAGTACTAATCAAGTAGTGATCCAGTGTTCTGCCTCTTAGAGTGTCTAAGGCATTTGATCCTTGAAGGAATCGGAAACGTTTCTTGTTTGTTCATT
Source organism: Eutrema salsugineum (assembly GCF_000478725.1). Classification (NCBI taxonomy): domain Eukaryota; kingdom Viridiplantae; phylum Streptophyta; class Magnoliopsida; order Brassicales; family Brassicaceae; genus Eutrema; species Eutrema salsugineum. Next base: position 4,813,913 of record NW_006256885.1, on the reverse strand, counting down.
TGCTTACGCAATAGAAGCAAGATAAAAAAAAAAGATTGTTAACTTTAGGTGGTTTTGTCCTGTAAATTGTCAATATGCTGCTAGTGGAAGTACTGGGTTATGGTGTGGTATTCTGTGGTTTTGAATCGGAATCATGGCGAGTTAGATAGTGCTTGTATCACAATGGTAAATAAAAATAGTTCTCTCATGTCTATGTTGTGCTTGAGTTGCATATAGTGTCCAGAATCTAAAGAATATTTTAGCCTTCAATCTATTGAATTGTTGGGCATTAGTCTCTGCAAAAGTTGCACACTTTTGCTGCTGCCTAATATCAATGTATTTGGTGATGTAGTCAATCCTTCAAGTGAGCCATTGCTTCTATTTCCTAAGAGGACATTCCAACCGAGCACTATCAGGCGCAAACGGAACCATGGATTCTTTGCTCGGTATGTCCCTTCGTGTTAAACCTCCTTAGTAAATCAAACCTTTATCCTCTAAATTCAAAAGCTTTTCGACTGCTGGAATCATGGCTTATTTTCATTCACATTAGAGGAGGAACTGGTTGTAGCAATAATGAAAAGTATGAACAATTTTTTGTATTTGTACATGTTAAGTGACCACACTGTTTACTCATACCACTAGTGAATATTTGGATATAAACAGCAAGGCAACCAAAGGTGGACGGAGAGTCATAGCTCGAAGAATAGCAAAAGGGCGTCACAGAGTTACGGCCTAGAATCTCTTCAACCTATCTACAAATCTCCGGTTTTCAAATTGGCCGGTTAAGTCCGTCTCCTTGAGTCCTTCAGGCTAGAAACTCTGAAACTTCGATCTCATAATTAACTCGGATGTCTTCATATCCGTGTTTTGATGTGTTGTTGATCTTGGAATCGAAGTGAAGTTAAATTTTTTTTTTTGAAATTCTATGTTTCTTTTTTCTGTAAACAATCTCAGCTCTTATTTAATGGATAGTTTATCAAGAAAACCTTAAAATGTTGACAATTTATAGGAACTTTAATATCGAAATTCGAAACAAATAAAAAGGATAAAAACTGTGTATTTCTCCAAAACAATTAAAAATGATGTAAAGAGAATCTCACAGTTGACCAATGATGTTGTACATGAAACTTGCATTGAATTACGACAGTCCACATTTTGACCCCACAAAATATCATAGAGAGAGAGAAGCAATACGCGACAAAAAAACAAAGATGAAGACAATAGTTTCCAATACAGAGGCTAAAACAAACTGACCATATACAAACACATGTGTACGTAGATGACGAGAGAGAAAGATCGTACATCCCCCATACATACGTGCTTACATACATATATATGTTTGTATGTGTTCATTATTAATTGTGTATAAGGACGAACTTTATTAGTATAAACCTTGTTCCATAACTCACACAACTTTAACCTGAAGTAGAACATTTATGTTTTCCCCCTTAAACAAATTCAATGCAATAGTTACAGATTAAAAAAGTAAGTATTTATTGTAACATATCACAATCCTTATACTGTTTAGTATAAAAATAATATATGGAAGACTTATCAGCACATGTAGGTGATTATTTATGTTCCCTCTTTCCTTCTCATATATAAAAGATATAAAACGTATGTAGCTTCTATATAGGTATTTATTACGTACCCATGTCTAGGAATCCCATGTTGGTGGAGTAGGACTAGGGTTTGCTTAAGTGATGACGTACTGTCCACAAGAGATTGGGGATGATGAGGATGATGATGATGGTATGATCATGTGATTGATGTATGAGTCCACTCGATGATGATCACCAGGAATTTCCAAGTTGTACGTGGCGGGGAGAAGAAGGCCGTGGTCTTGTGAAGTTGGAGAGGGAGAGGATAATACTTTGCCTTCAAGAACTTGTCCACATATTAACTTTGTGGCCACAAATGGAATGCTCCGAGGATCACCATTATCGTTGTATGGTGTTACAAACACGTTGAGTTTGTCACCATCATCATAATCTTGAAGAGGTTCGTGAAAAGTGGCAATGGTACTCGCCGGGAGATCTGGTAGTGAAGGCCATTGGGGATCATTATCATGATGATGATGATTGTTTATGACTGGTGTGGCTGACAGAATGTCGAGACTATTGTAAAGGTTATTATCTTGATGAAACTTGAAATCTCCTTCTCTAGAGGTTGGAAACATCAATGGGGTCATAACATGAGGAGAAGGAAGAGGGATGTGGCTTGGAGTGATAAAATTAGGGTTAGTGTTTGTGATGATATTGGACATGAATCTTGAACCTTCGTCGTCGCCAATAGTAGGGTTGAATCCATTGTGATATGGAAGGCTGGTGAGCAAATTTGCCATGGAGGAGATATGAAGATGATGATGATGACCATGATGATGGTGATGATGATGAGACATGAGTTTCTTTTTTATGCTTGAGTTCCAGAAATTCTTGACCTCGTTATCTGTTCGTCCAGGTAGATGCTTAGCAATCTGAGCCCATCTGTCAAAAATCCATACGAGAAAAAATAAAATGATTATAAAACGTAATCACTTTCTTCATGACGTTTTCAAATATAAATGTACGCAATGTTAAATAGCTAATAACCTGTTTCCAAGAATGCTATGAAGCTCAATGATAAGAGCAGCTTCTTGAGGAGAGAAACTTCCACGTTTGAGATCAGGTCTTAGATAATTTATCCATCTTAATCTACAACTCTTTCCACATCTCTGCAAACCTAATCAACACACACGCAAAACCCCAACAGATCAAAAACAAAAGACATGAGACTTTTGTCAGTAGAGAATTCAAGAAACAAAACCCATCATAAGATTTCTGTATATATGCCTGCATGTTTGGGAACAGAGCTCCAGCATCCATGCCCATATGTATTGATGTAGTTGATGAGCTTTTCGTCCTCTTCTGGTGACCAAAGCCCTCTCTTCACCTTTTGCTTATTGCAGCACGAGTGATGACCCATCTCTCTCTCTCTCTCTCTTTCTCTTTCCCTCTCTCTAAGAATGTTTGTACGATGTTAAGGGGTTATAAACTTATAATACTGTAGAGGATTGAGGAGATTATTAAACACAATTAAAATGAGAGAAATAACGGCTGCAGAACACTTCTAGTATTAAGTTGTTACAAAGTTAAAAGTATATCACCTAATGGTGTGTGGACCCAATTTTTTTCTTTTGTGAAATCCGAAAATACATATATATTTTAAAATTGTTGACAGTAATTTGGAGCTTGCAACTTGGAAAAGATGTAACAAGCTGAAAATAATGATATAACAAAATTAATAATATTAATTTGCTTTAGGTGGGTTTTTAGCACACTGAAGACGAGAATGTCCCAGTGTATTTTTTTAGGGTTTTGTGTTATAAAAGGTTAAAAGGCTAAAAGCTGAAGGTTCTTCTCAGTGAGAGCCTGTGTGGCTTATTACAGAATCAGGGCCATTGTCTTCTTGTAGACAAACACGTGTTGCTCATGCAGACAGTGCGGGCCCTACGCCTCAGTTGTAATTTTTGTTTTTGGAGTGTAGTTTTGTGTTTTCTTAATTAAACTATTGCTAATTATTATGTGTTTTTCTATTAGATCCAGGTCCAAATTAATGCATAGTCTGACAGTCTGTAGTTTGTGAATATGCTTACCATTTAAACCCGCTTAACATTACGTACGATTAAAATATTTTGACCATGATTCCTAAATTATTGTTACAGTGAAATATGTTAGTTATTCAATCATTGTGTCCAAATATAATAAACGGATTGCCTCTGCATAAATTATTAATGACTATATTATTATATAGGATTGTTGGATGTTCAAAAAAAAAAAAAGGATTGCCAACAAAGGAAGCAAAGTTTAAAGTTTGACATAAAGGGCTCGTATGCTATACATAGATTCTTAATTTGACTTAGAGTTGATGTCACTAATTGTAAACAGTTTTACAAACGTGAATATGTTTCTTTTTCTTTTAAAAAACGTGAAAATGTTATATATATTTTTTTACGTCAAGTGAAATTCGCCCGTCTCTAGACGACTATAAGAAGCCAACCTATAAAATAAATAAAAATACAACAACATATATTATGAAGCTTATATATGTGTAGATAAAATCCACACCCTTTCATAAAAACTTGGAATTCGAATCAATAGTCTGCTAATATGATATCCAGAATATAAATTAGAGACAATCACTTTATTTACTTACGCATTATATTTCAACTTTTTGTAACACATCGGAGTTAGGATTTGAGGTTTTCTTGTACTAAATTTGACTTTTGTTATCAATATTACTTTATTTATTTTATTTTGTTTTAATTTCACACCAAAAAAAATCAGCTTTACGATCGAGCATTGTTTGAGACAGTTTCACATTCAAAAGAGTAATGAGATAATCAGACCAGAGGAAGTAGATACAAAACAGAGACGACCTTTTATCACATAATGAAGGTTGATAACTAGTAAATCACCAAGCCATGTATACGTAGGATAATAAGTGATCAAGACGAGCTCGGATAGTCCGTGAAATCTCGCGAGTCATGAGGACTATCGTTGGCCGAACAATTGAACCAAAAATGTTAGAAAAAAGTCATTACAAAGGGAGAAAGCGTTTTTGAGTAGATTCTGTAACTTGAATAATGATGAAAATTGCATAGAGCCTCTTATAGAGGAATAGGAAGACCGGTTTACATGAATTAGGATTTAGGCGTGAACAAACGCGATCGCATTATCAATTGGCCGGTTGCCATAATTATCAAGAAAATCTCCCTTTTTACCCAGTGGGTTCGAAATTTAATTAATCCGCTGATTATTTTTTAAGAATAAAGTATATATGACATAAACTAATTTCATTTATCTAGTCTAATGTACTAATTCACACTTGCTACTTTCTTCGTATTTCTTTTACAACTCACTTTAAATGAAAATCAATATAAAAAAATTTATGGATAAATCTACCGAAATAATTGTATATATAAAACATCACACTATTTATGTTTCATAGAACATACTTCTTATGCTTATATCAGTAACCAACCAATATCAAATTGACATTAATACTGTTCAGGACATGGAAACAAAAACAATAGTAAAAAAACTAATATATTATTGGGGATGAATTTAATGCTTGTGACCGAAGCAATAGGCCCAAACATAAGATTCTTTTGATTTTGCCTTCGATGCCACATGCAACTAATAAAGAGCTTTCACACTTTTATTTCTGTTTTTGATGAGCCATCAAAGGACACTAACTTTCTATACATTTTGGCTTCTTGCTTCGAGAAAAACACACCTTTTTATTCCAACAAAATAAATCAAATTATTTCAGAGCATATCCTCTCCATACAGTATTACTAATAACTGTTACAAACAGAACGTAAAAGTTTCTTTATTGAAATTCCAATATTGTCTTAGCCATATCCTTAATTACTACACTACTTATACAGATTCAAAACATCCAAGTTTGATACCAATCATCGCATTTCCTTAAAACCATAGGGCTGGTCATATACAATTCACAGGATTTTTCCATTGTATTGTATATGATCAGAAAGGATTCGTAAACACGCAAATTGATTATAACTTTCTTCTTTTTTCAAAAATGTGATATTCTCAACAACAAAATGTATGTTTTGAAATTTTTTGAATTGATAATCTAAAACGTGTTATTCCTTGCAATTATCATATTTCCTCTTATCGATACAACTATATTGATTTTAAAGGAATCCTAATGCGATCTCTTTTACAGCAGAAGGGGTCATATGAGACACAAACTACAATTGATATGTATGATTAGTGCTTATATATGATTAAAACGGTTCAAGACACAAACTACGTAGTGTCTTAATAATAGCAATGGTTCAAGTTAAGATGTTTATGATAATACGGTAGTCTTCGTGTCCTTGCATATTGTGATTTTGAAACTATTATTTCTTATCATTAGCATAAGAAAGAAAAAATAAGAAGAAAGGATTCAAGACTTGTATGTGTGACAACAAGAAAAAGCGAACAAAGAAATTAGAGAGAAGGCCCCACTTTGCCTCCTTCGCTTCGTGGCAAAATTCCCTCGAAGCAATATACAGTATAAGTAAATTGGTTCACTCGTTTTAGTGTCATCAAATGTCTAAATAGAGAAACTCTTACCACGAACTGTATATACAATATGTAATCGAGTTGATTTTCTCTTTAGCTGTCAGCTCCTTCTTACTGAGCAAGTTAACAAATTTCATAAACAAACGTTAGTACGTGTCTAGATTGATTATCAGATAAGTAGGTAACCATCTATTACACTCGTTAAAAAAAATAAAACATTAATAGATGATCAAAACTTCTACTGTCACAGTTTTTAAGGATAAATCTGCCAACAATTTGTTTTTAACTTTCTACCAAACAATTCAATGATATGTGTAGTTGCACTTCAATTTCTTCGGTATAAAACACCTAGTTATCATAAAAATAAAAGTCCCGAGACCCCAGTGGTTGTGGATTTGTTGTGAATTAGAGAAGCACACTTGTAGATAACGAAACACTAAAACTGCAATAAGTTCTAGTCTTTTGAAGTGAAATTTGGTTATATGCTGTTTAAAGAAGTCAAAGCTCAACGGACCCGAGATTCTGTCGGAAATTTCCTTTATTTTCATAATTTGACATATATCTTCTTGGTGGTTCTGAAACTGACCTCTTACCCAATTTCTTTGATCCCATCTCTTTTGCTCCATTGATGAACTCTCAACATTATTAAACTATACGCATACTTTCATGCATAGTTATCTTGTTCTGGACGATTCAAAAACGTGACACGAATACAATGAAATAAGATGATTAATGTTTATGTAATATAATAGAACAAGAATGTGATGTTGGTCAGGTTTTCGGAAGCCGTTTTTGTAGGACTTTCTGCATCAGATTACACACGAATTATTATATCAGAATATAATAAAACAATAATTTGACAGTAATTTGTAGTAGATAGGTTGAAGGTCACTAAGCTATCATATATGAGTTATATGTTATAAGCATGTAAACCGGTTTAACTCGAGTATTGGGTTGGCCTGTTTATCTTATATATGTGCACACATATGTATACATTATGGGAACATACATGTATAAGAACATAAAAGTTCGTTGGACATAATATAAAAGCTTCCACACAGACAAGAAGGAAGCTCTCGTCATACTTCCACCATAATTTGGTTCAGCGTTCACTTTCATAGTTCTTATGGGGATAGAGATTGCAACTGCATGATTCTCTCTAGAATAAAAAATGATCCTGATGAACCTGTATGATTCATTAAATTTATAGACGACCTTAAAATCAAACATTTGTGAAATTGCTTCCTAATACATACTGTATGTGAAAACGTTAAAACATAGAAGAGATAAAATAGTAACAAATCTTGTGAAAAAATTGGAATATCTGGTCGTTTAATAAAAAATATATTTGGTCAACCTGGTCGTTTGATTATTAAAAGCAGGGTTTTGGGAATGAATTCCCAAAATATGAATATAAGCCCAAAAACAAAAACAGCTGCGACACAAAACCATTAAAATGTCAACATGTTAATGTAGAGTACATTCAATCTTATTTTTTGAAAAATTATATCATAAATTAAAGAATTAACTTCTTCGTTACGTAGGCATATCAGGAATCATGATCAAATGTATTGCGGACTTTTAAACCATAAATTTAGTTCATCTTGGTCCGATATTTTCTTATTCTATATATTTTAAGAGTATTTATTCTGTACTTACAATGAAAATTTATCACATTTTACTGGGAGCCAATAAGAATAAAACGCCATTAAACCAAAAACAAAAGAAGAATAAAAGTAAATTTCATTAATTTCTGGCAATGACTAATCAAATCACAGTGACATTAACACAGCTATTTCCAGGTGCTATCCAGTACACTTGACAGTTCATAGCCAATCAGGTTTTTTTCCTTTTTGCATATAACAAATAATCAATAATACTCGTTAGATAAAATGTTTGAATCGAGTCAAACGTAAGTAATCTTTGTTGCCAAAGTCAAATGTGAGTACTTTTAAACAGCTTTCTTTATTCATTTTACTCGTTGGACGATATTCAAATCTGGTAGATGCCAATCAAATTTGTTTTACGACGGAAAACAAGTTTGTAGGAAGTAGGAAAAAAGGTAGGAAGAATATTTGATTTTACTTGATGTAAAGAAACTGCTAAAACTGTGAAATAAAAATTTGACTGATACGATTCCTTTTCAGAGGAGCCTTCAGACTCCGTGTGAGCTTGGCGTTAACTAAAACTAGAAATTAATTGATCAGTCAATTTTATGAAAATTTCTCGGACCATATTCTAAAATTAGAAATATGATGTGTCCATTTCCATTCATTTATTCGAGCTGACACCACCAAGCCTCTTTCCATGTATACGTACGCTTAGTGCATGTAAATAACACTGTCACTGAACACGGATATTATCAGTTTAGAAATAACACGTATATAAGTACATAACGTATTAAACACTTCACTTTGTAAGTCATGTTTAGAAAATCGAATTTGATTTGATTAGCGTAATTAAAAAAAAGGAGTAATCTGATTGATATGCAAAATAGACGGTACATATTCAAAGTTCACTTTCTTCCAAATTAAGTGTCATGTTTCGATACGGAAGGATGGAGTCAGTATCAATTAAAAGAATCAATTTTCTCAATGCAGACGACATTCCTACACATATGTAATGTGAAGTACATATATGATATATTCATATATACACAGGTACCTATATCATGCAATGCGAAGTACATATATATATATATATACGGTACATATATGATATATCATATTTTTGTGTGGTCAAAAGACTCAATATATATACGATGTACCTGTAATGTGAAGGATTTGTGGGTATTTATCAGAAAAAGTGGATAAAAAGGATGACTTTTCATAAATGAGACCCTTCTACTAGTTTATTTCTTTTATTGCTCTTAAAGGAAAGGAGGCCATTGAGCTGAAGAATGGCTCTGCAGTCCATGCAAAAAAGAAAGAGAAAAAAAGGATCGAAAGATAATGCATAAAAGGAATATTATTTGTTATATCAGTTGTATTCGTTTTTTGTTGTTGGTAGAATTACATAATAGCTTTGTTCTGATTTTTTTTTTTCATCCCATCAATAGCATTGTTCTGATGAATGGACCATCTCGTACATCACTCTCTATCTCTCTTTCTCTCTCTCTCTCTCTCTCTCTCTCTCTCTCTCTCTCTCTCTCTCTCTCTCTCTCTCTCTCTCTCTCTCTCTCTCTCTCTCTCGCATTTCTTATCTGTTCTCCTCTGATCTCTGATTCGAATATTTACTTTCATGTACTGAGACGTGTCACTAGTCAGAAAAAATATTCAATTAATGAGTTGTAAAATCCCAAAAATTCGAAATTTTGAGAAAAAAAGAGAAATTGCTCATAAGTTAATCGGTTTGCTTTTTTAATCAAAAGAAAAGGCAAGACTTGATAGATATGGTAAAAAAAATAACTTCACTTGTTCCATAAGCAACAACCTCTCCTATGTTGTAGGCATTAGGCCTAAAGTCCTCTAAAACCCACAAGCTTCTTCTCACTCTTCTTCTTCTTTATCTTCTTTATCTTCTTCAAGCCTCTATATACATCATTGATCATTGTAGTCATCATCATCAGTTCATCATCATCATCATGCGAGTGAGAGAAATAAGAAACTGTTATGTAGTTATAATGGTTATGATACAAATAGCGAGCTGGGTTTACGCAACAAGCAGGCATATTGATTCCAATCAAGTTTCTTTTCATCCAGGTTTAGTTTTCATTTCTTCTGAGATTAGTAATTACTCATACGGTCATACCCTTACTATATATGTATGAAGGTAAATAGTGATAGGCGGATATGTAGATATGTTGATGTGAAGAAAAATTTATCTGTTTAGTTTCTATCTGCAAAACAAGATTATGTTGAATTTGTGATGTCCTTTTTCTAGTTTTGAGCAAATTAAGGACTCGAAGTTGTAATAGCTAGTGACTATTTTAGACTGCCGTGGTCCCAAATATTCGTGTGATTAACGGTAAGAAAATAATTATAGTGTGAAAATGAATATTACTTTTTCTTTACTATATAGATGTGAAAATGAATATTACAGATCAGACAACAAAAAAGGTAGATGATAACTGTCTCTGTGTTCTTGTGTTTTCTTCTTAGAGCAAAAAAAAGAAGCATATAAAATGTAGAGTATTATGTTCTTATTAGTGGAAACTTGAAATACTTTATACATACATATATATATATATATATATATATTTTTTTTTTCTTAATAGTAGTTACTATTGGGCCTGCAGAGAGAAGTAGCCCACAGGCTGCAGAACACAAGTCTATGAGGCCCATATTGAAGCCAAGCGAGAACAAGGAAAGAGAAGAGATGGAGAAAGGAAGAAGAATAGGATCAAAGCCACCAAGTTGTGAGAAGAAATGCTATGGATGTGAGCCATGTGAAGCAATCCAAGTTCCTACCATTTCTTCAGTTCCTCACCTCTCTCCTCACTATGCTAATTACCAGCCTGAGGGTTGGAGATGCCATTGTGCCCCTTAATTACTTAACCATTCTCTTTGTTAGTCTATAATTAGACACAATATTAATTCACATACAATATGTCTCTCTCTTAGATTATTATCATCACTAATGTAGGCTTGTAGTAACTATTTTCGAGCTATTTTAAATGAAGCGTCAAAATGATTTAAAACAAAACAAAACACCAATTTACTTATCACATACCATTTCAGCTAAAGGTAACAAGAAATCAACTTTGTGCCAGGTAATTCCTTTGTCAATATAACTAAACAACCATTTTGTTATTGCCAATACAAGTCAGTAATTCAATAAATTCATTAATGGTTTTCGTTTTAACTAAAAACACTAATAAAAGAGAGAGAAAATCGGTAATTTTCTTTAATGTACAAAAATAGGAAGCTGAATAGTAGAGAGAGAGAGAGAAGAAAGGCAAACGGAAATTGCTGCGTTGGGTTTTTTGAGTTGCAGTCGGAGAGAGTGTGAGGGAGATAGAGAGAGAGAGAGAGAGAGATTATTTTCTCTTTGGATCTTTCTTCTTCCTCAAAGAGAGAGAGAAAGTGAGAACACGAGAAGAGCCTTTCCTTCTCCGTCCATTCTCTTCTGTTGCATTTTTTTTTTCGCCGTAGATCAGCTTTTTTTTTTCTTTTTTTTGTTTGGTGTCGTAATCGGTGTTCGGGTTTACGAGTTTCTTGATGAACGAGCCTCCCGATTCAAGGTAATTCTCGCTCGAAACTTGATTTGATGCTCCTTTGTTGATAATTTACTCCACGGATTTTGGGATTTAGGTCACATTCAAGGGGTTTCCGTTGTCTTGTGTTGCAAGCTTTGGGGTTTTCTTGGGGAATGCTGGTGATTTGACGCGCGTCGAATTCGGAATTTCTTAGTAGGAGATGATTTTAGGTCCTCGATTGATTATGGTGTGTGATCGTTTATCGAATATTTTTGATTCCGGTTAACGGAGATGAACCTAAATGCGATGAATTTTGCGGTTTTTCAAGGACTCAATTGTTTGTGGTGATGGACATTTTAGGTCACGTAAGCTGAAATGTTTTCTTGATTTCGTTTGATTTCACAGTGGCGAGGGCCTCTGAACCACGGGAGCTAATCTCACATCATTGGTAAAAGAGTTCTTCGTGTTACTTCAGCTGCTGCTAAATTGTCTCTCGTGCGTTGAGGTGGAAGCTTTGAGAAAATGGGGCGTCGCAGAATAAGATCAAGAATCCGGAAAAGCCATTTTTACACCTTCAGATGCCTTAGGCCAAAAACTTTAGAAGATCAAGGACCTCATATCATAAATGGACCTGGATACACGAGAATCGTTCACTGTAACCAGCCTCATATGCACCTTGCTAAAGTCCTTAGGTACACTTCAAACTATGTGTCCACAACTAGGTATAACCTCATCACTTTCTTACCCAAATGCTTGTACGAGCAATTCCATCGTGTTGCCAATTTCTACTTCCTCGTAGCAGCGATTCTCTCTGTGTTTCCTCTCTCCCCATTCAACAAATGGAGTATGATCGCGCCATTGATTTTTGTGGTCGGGCTTAGCATGGGTAAGGAGGCCTTGGAGGATTGGCGCCGGTTTATGCAGGACGTGGAAGTGAATTCGAGGAAAGCCATTGTTCACAGAGGGGATGGCGAGTTTGGTCGTAGGAAGTGGAAGAAAATCCGTGTCGGGGATGTAGTAAAGGTGGAGAAGGATCAGTTTTTCCCAGCTGATTTGCTCTTATTGTCATCAAGTTACGAGGATGGGATCTGTTATGTGGAGACGATGAACTTAGATGGCGAAACCAACTTAAAAGTAAAGAGATGTCTGGATGTTACTCTGCCTTTGGAACGGGATGATGCTTTCCAGAGTTTCTCCGGAACTATCAAATGTGAAGATCCAAATCCCAACCTGTATACTTTTGTTGGAAATCTTGAATATGATGGTCAGGTTTATCCGCTTGATCCTAGCCAGATTCTCTTGAGAGACTCAAAGCTCAGGAACACGTCTTATGTCTATGGGGTGGTGATATTTACCGGCCATGACACAAAAGTCATGCAGAATTCAACAAAATCCCCTTCAAAACGAAGCCGAATTGAAAAGAGAATGGATTACATCATATACACTCTTTTTGCACTCCTTGTGCTCGTCTCCTTCATCAGCTCACTGGGTTTTGCAGTGATGACAAAAATGCATATGGGAGATTGGTGGTACTTACGACCAGACAAGCCCGAGCGCTTAACAAATCCAAGAAATCCTTTTCACGCTTGGGTTGTCCATCTGATCACTGCTGTCTTGCTTTATGGGTACTTGATTCCCATCTCACTGTATGTTTCCATCGAGCTCGTAAAAGTTCTGCAGGCAACTTTCATAAACCAAGACTTGCATATGTATGATAGCGAGAGCGGGACTCCAGCGCAAGCACGCACATCAAATTTGAATGAAGAGCTGGGACAGGTTGACACAATCCTATCCGATAAAACAGGAACTTTGACATGTAACCAGATGGATTTTCTGAAATGCTCCATTGCGGGTACTTCTTATGGTGTTCGCGCCAGTGAAGTAGAACTAGCTGCTGCAAAGCAGATGGCAATAGACCTCGACGAGGAGCAAGGTGAAGAAACGACCGACCTTCCAAGGACTAGAGGAAGGATGCATGGGTATGCTAAGATGCCCAGCAAGACATCATCAGATATTGAGTTGGAGACTGTAATCACTGCTACTGACGAAAGAGATCAGACGCAGTCCACTGGTGTCAAGGGGTTTAGTTTTGAGGATCAACGTCTCATGAGTGGAAACTGGTTATATGAACCCAATTCAGATGACATTTTGATGTTTCTGCGCATACTGGCTGTTTGTCACACTGCTATTCCCGAAGTGGATGAAGATACAGGAAAATGTACTTATGAAGCAGAGTCTCCTGACGAAGTTGCCTTCCTTGTTGCCGCTGGGGAGTTTGGTTTTGAGTTTACTAAAAGAACTCAATCAAGTGTGTTTATTAGTGAACGATTTTCAGGCCAACCAGTTGAAAGGTGTGATTGTAACTGTAAATATTCTCACTTATTTCTTTCTGTCTCAGTGAACATATATCTAACTACATGCCGGATATTTTACAGAGAATACAAAGTCTTAAATGTTTTGGACTTTACTAGCAAGAGAAAAAGAATGTCTGTTATCGTCCGTGATGAAAAAGGGCAGATTTTTCTACTCTGTAAAGGTGCTGACAGGTTGGCTGCATAACTTCTAGCACTTCCATATGCATATCAGTTCTTCTGAAGTAAAGTTCAATGCTTTATCTTAAAATTTTGCAGCATCATTTTTGACCGCTTATCCAAGAATGGTAAAACTTATCTAGAAGCCACTTCCAAGCATTTGAATGGATACGGTGAAGCAGGTTTACGCACGTTGGCGCTCAGTTATAGAAAGCTGGATGAGACTGAGTATTCGGTCTGGAACAGTGAATTTCACAAAGCCAAAACTTCAGTTGGAGCTGATAGAGATGAAATGCTCGAAAAAGTATCTGATATGATGGAGAAGGAACTGATTCTTGTCGGTGCAACTGCAGTGGAAGACAAACTGCAGAAAGGGGTATGCAGTGGAAGTTTAGTTGTGATTCTCACCAAGACGCGAAATTTTGAACATTTTTTTCAGCTTAGTGTTTATTGTTCGTTTCAGGTCCCTCAATGCATAGATAAACTTGCCCAAGCTGGTCTCAAGATATGGGTTTTGACAGGAGATAAGATGGAGACAGCAATCAACATAGGGTATGTTGTTCTTCTATGCTGCTGATAACACCACGGCCCCGAAAATGGGAGGTTTTTTTATAATTGATACTAAATGAAGTAAATTCTTTGTTTTTCCAAATGCAGATATGCCTGCAGTTTACTGCGCCAGGGTATGAAACAGATATCCATAGCACTTAGAAATGAAGAGGAATCACCCCAAGACCCCGAAGCTGTATGTATTAGGCTGATATTACAAAAACCTACATTACTGCTTCATAGCATTTGATGTGAAAACTCGTTTTGTTGTTGTTAATGGCCAGGCTGCTAGAGAGAGCATTTTGATGCAGATCATAAATGCTTCACAGATGATCAAACTAGAGAAAGATCCACATGCAGCGTTTGCTTTGATCATTGATGGGAAGACACTTACATATGCTTTGGAGGATGGCATTAAGTATCAGTTTCTTGCCCTGGCAGTTGACTGTGCTTCAGTGATATGTTGTCGTGTCTCTCCCAAGCAGAAAGCACTTGTAAGATTAATTCACCACAATTCCTAATGATATCTTCTTATTTTCGATGGAAATCACTTATTTTATACTTATCTTGGTTTTCTAGGTAACGAGACTAGCAAAAGAAGGAACAGGAAAGACAACCTTGGCAATTGGTGATGGTGCAAATGATGTTGGAATGATTCAAGAAGCCGATATAGGTGTAGGTATCAGTGGCGTTGAAGGCATGCAGGTAATCACACTCTCCTTTGTCCATACAACGAGACTCATATTGGTCTGTTTCTGATTGCAAATCCATTGTTTTTTTTTTTTGCAGGCTGTAATGGCGAGCGACTTCTCCATAGCCCAGTTTCGATTTCTAGAGAGACTACTTGTTGTCCACGGGCACTGGTGCTACAAAAGAATAGCCCAGATGGTAACTATCTGTGATTCAAATAACTATTACACAGGCGATTTCATCGTTACCCATTTAAACAAGATACCAACCTGACTCATATACTTTTCTGACAGATCTGTTACTTCTTCTACAAGAACATAACGTTTGGTCTAACTCTCTTCTACTTCGAGGCTTTCACCGGGTTTTCTGGTCAAGCTATATACAACGACTCCTACTTGTTGCTGTTCAACGTTATTCTCACTTCTCTCCCCGTCATCTCCCTCGGAGTTTTCGAGCAAGACGTGTCTTCAGAAGTTTGCTTACAGGTTTACTCCTCTCCATTCAGTTAAACCTCTCCAATTTAAATTCCAAACCCTTCTTCTAATCTTACATTTCTCTCTCTCTCTCTAGTTCCCTGCATTGTACCAGCAAGGCCCCAAGAACCTGTTCTTCGACTGGTACAGAATCATCGGGTGGATGGGAAATGGAGTCTACGCATCCGTAGTCATCTTCAGCCTCAACCTTGGCATCTTCCATGTCCAATCTTTCTCTTCCAATGGCCAAACAGCAGACATGGACGCAATGGGAACCGCAATGTTTACTTGCATCATCTGGGCAGTGAATGTACAGATTGCTTTAACGATGAGTCATTTCACTTGGATCCAACACGCCTTGATCTGGGGAAGTATCTTCACCTGGTACATCTTCCTTGCTCTCTTTGGCATGTTACCTCCAAAAATCTCAGGCAACATCTTCCACATGCTTGTCGAAACCCTAGCACCTGCACCAATATTCTGGCTCACCTCACTGCTGGTCATAGCCGCTACAACACTTCCTTACTTGGCTCACATTTCGTTCCAGAGATTGTTAAATCCTCTGGACCATCACATAATTCAAGAGATCAAGCATTTCAGGATTGACGTCCAGGACGAGCGTATGTGGACGAGAGAGAGATCCAAGGCTAGAGAGAAGACGAAGATTGGAGTCACGGCTCGGGTTGATGCCAAGATCCGCCAGCTGAGAGAGAGGCTCCAGAGAAAACACTCTATTTTGAGCGTTATGAGCGGTATGAGCGGTACGAGCGCCTCAGCATCAAGTGATACAACGTCCACCACACATCATAGTTGATCCAGTAAGTTTTTTTTTTTGCTTTCTCCTTCTGACTTCCTCATTCTCGAGGAAAATCCGTTAAGTTGGAGGAAGCAGAACAAAGAGAGTATTGGGATTGAAGATAATAGGAAACAAAGAAAGTGAGGAAAGAAATTTGTATTTGTGCGAGTTTGTGTGTGTGTATACTAAAGAAAGAAAATCGAAAAAAAGAAAAGAAAATTGAATTAGTGAGTTCATCATTCTTATATGTAGTTTTTGGAAGAAAGTAATGTTTTTGATGTAACTGAAGAATCGAAGTATGGTCATATTCACAGGTAGGTATGGAAACTGCTTTCATTCATTATCTCTGTCTCATTCAAAGGGAAGTCTATATATATATATATATATATATATTGCCTGATATCATTGCAAGAGAAAGATAATTCGATATTTAAATACTCAGCACGAAGAGATCCATCGATTGGTTTTTCTTTACATATAGTATTTATATATGTATATATTAAGAAAGAAAGTGATGGAGAATATTTCAAGAAATACCGATAATGTCTTTGAACCATTTGAAGCTCTTTCTAATGGATCCCTTCATCTTCTGTTCGACGGAGTAAACCTTATAGCCAGCGACTCTTCTCTTCCTCCGCGATTCCGGATCGCTGAAACTCCAGCTTCTAGATGCCGCACGATCCGCGTTTGGAACGCTTTTGCTTTTCTTTATCTTCATCTGGTAATCGTTCGTCTGATCGGCGGTTGAATCGTCGAAACTTGCGGTGTATCCTCTCACCGCAGCTGCGTCTCGGCGGTTTCCAGGTGCGGCGGCGGCTGGTGGTTCCATTTCTTTGTAATAATTCTCCATGACCGGCTCCTTGGGTTTGAGTTTTTGTCTGACGAACTAATAGTCTTCTCTGTTTTTGTTTAATGGATTTTGTCTGTAAAAAGTTATAAAAGGAAATTTACGAAATGATTTTTTCTTTATCAAATAATAAAAGGCTTCATTTTTGGAAATTCATGTGGAGTTGGTCAAGGACCCACTTATGTTTTTTTCTTTTAAACGCAAAACAATTTTTTTGACGTTAAAATTGCTATACAACTTACAAATAGAGAAAACGTAAATACGTAAATTTGGTATTAATTCATTAGACTAATCATGTTTGTTTTCTATGCTTGCCGTGGTTTGGTTTGTGTGGATGTGAAGCTTTCCCAACTATTTCTAATAGGCACGTGGATTTGTCCAAACCAAATTTCTCACAGGAAATAAATTGAAGAGATAATTTGAATTCATTTCTTTAATAAATGTAATAAAAACTCGCTTCGTGTTTTCTTGAAGAAAACTATGCGGGACGACAAAAAGAAAAAAAAAAACTATGCGGAACTTTTCAGACCAATAATTTCATTTGAAATATATAAAGCCGAGCAACCTTTGTCGGCGGTGGGCTTGACTAAACTTATAATGAACATTATTACATTAGCCCCTAGGAAATTTATATACATATCTGTTTCAGAGAAATAAAATATTATTTTCAAAAAGTTAGAAGTTTATATTTCTAGTAGGGCCAAATAACATTATTTGTAAACTAAAATACGATCTCGAAATTAAAAGAAAGATGTAAAAAGACAGAAGAAAAGGCATTACTGCATAATCCACGCGTGAATTAGACAAATAAAGTCTTAACGTCATAGTTACTTCTTTGTTACTTCTTGGTGAACAGTTAAAATTCATTTTGTTTTCATAGTTTATATTTTTAATGATAATTTTTTTTTAAGACGATTCTCTAATATGTTAACTTACAGAAAGATCAAGTGATAAAAAAATAAAAGAAGTATTAAATATGGGATAGTTTAGAATGCAAAATAAGTTTAGATAATAATAGATAATCAAAAGGTTTGTTCTTTAACCCAAAAAAAAAAAGATAATAGATCATAGGCTTTTTTTAACAAATTTTTAAAACATTAAAAACCAAAAAAAAAAACTGGGTGTTAGACCAAGGGAGGATGGGATCCTTTAAGCAAGAAGAATAGCAGCAATTGGATTGAGATGGATGGCACTTGGCTCTTCAAAGCAGATCCGCAACCTTTAAGCAAGAAGAATAGCAGCAATTGGATTGAGATGGATGGCACTTGGCTCTTCAAAGCAGATCCGCAACGTTGGAAGGAAGCTCTTCAACAACAACATTATAGAACTTCTGAATATCAAACAGCATCCTCTCGTCGTCTCGTGTCACGAAGTTGATCGCCACACCTTTCCTCCCAAACCTTCCACTTCTTCCGATACGGTGGAGGTAATTCTCCGGCTGTGTCGGCAGATCGTAGTTGATAACCAGAGACACTTGCTGCACATCGATTCCACGAGCCAAGAGATCAGTTGTGATGAGCACACGCGACGATCCCGACCTGAACTCTCTCATGATGACGTCTCTCGTGTTCTGGTCCATGTCTCCGTGAGTCGCTGACACCGTGTGGTCACGTCCTCTCATTTTGTCTGTGAGCCAATCAACCTTTCGCCTAGTGTTCACGAAGATGACGCTCTGAGTGATTGCAAGCGTCTCGTAGAGATCACAAAGCGTCTCGAGCTTCCACTCCTCCTTCTCGACGTTGACGTAGAACTGCTTGATACCTTCAAGGGTCAGCTCGTCACGCTTCACCAGGATTCTCACTGGCTTGCTCATGAACTTCCTTGTGATCTCAAGAGCTTCCGGTGGCATTGTTGCTGAGAACACACCCACTTGGATCTTTGGTGGGAGAAGCTGGAATATGTCATAAATCTGAAAAAAAAAATCCCAACATCAACAAAAAAAACCAGTACTTAGATCATCATGAGTTTTAATATGGCCATAATGGCAAATGGATTTGACACTCCTCCTGGGAGATATAGATAGAGACAAACCTGGTCCTTGAAACCACGGGAGAGCATTTCATCAGCTTCATCAAGAACAAACATCTTGATGTGGTCAGCACGGAGGGATTGCCTCTTCAACATGTCAAAGACACGTCCTGGAGTTCCAACAACTACATGGACACCAGCTTGGAGGATGCGCTGATCCTCACGGACACTGGTTCCACCAACACAGGCATGAACCTTGACACCAAGGTAATCACCGAGGGCCCTCATGACCTTCTCGATTTGCTGAGCGAGCTCTCTAGTTGGAGCTAAAACCAGAGCTTGGCACTGGACGAGGGTGAAGTCTAGCTGCTGCAAGACACCAGAGCAGAAAGTTGCGGTTTTCCCTGTCCCAGACTGAGCCTGTTGGATCACATCGAGACCTTTGCAAAAGGGGACGATTCCTCTTTGCTGAATAGCAGAAGGCTTCTCAAAACCTGTTATTACAGACACAAAAGCCCACATTAGCTGGGGTTTCAAAAAGAGAGAGACATAGATCACAAAAAGAAAGCTTTCTCAAGGTCTTCTGCACGTACCATAAGCATAGATCCCCCTCAGAAGGTTCTCTTGGAGACCCATGGCGTCAAAGCTCTCGTGAACCTCATCATAAGAGGTGAAGAACTCATCTTGTCCTTCAAGTCTGTATCCATACAATACAATTAGTAACTAGGGTATAAACATCCGTGTGGAAAAGAGCAAAACTCAAGAACGAAAAGCGATGAAAAAAGAAACAGAAAACTCACACTTCGTTTAGCTTTTGGTCGAACTGACGTGCATCAAACTGTGTGCCTTCTGGTGCAGATCCTGCCATGACTACATACACAGAACAACAACAATAAGGGATAAAAGAAACGTATGGAAAAAGAAGAAAAAAGACAACTTGATCTCGCGGGAAGATTATTGCAGAGAATGAATGTGACAGAATAGCCAAACTCGTAGTCCATCAAGAGAGGAAAATAAGCATTAATATCTGTCTCCGATGATGTTCGGAGAGAATGTTTTAAAAAGGCACATGGTTATCCAATATTGTAGACACCACTCAACCTAATTTCTCCAATTTATAGTCTTAAATACAGATACACAGTGAGTCTAAGGTCAAACAAACAAAAAAACACCTTAGCTTGAGTAGGACCCTGTTCTATTGAGAGAGCCTACAAAAACTTGAGTCTTCCAAACGGAACCTATTGGTTACAAATTCTACAAAACCAGTAGGAAAAATTGCCACTTTTAAGTGATAGATAGATCCTAAATAAATATTCGTCATCATCAACCCAGAATCTAATAGAGAGATTCAAAAGTAACGCGATCTAAGAGTATCGGCGGAGAAGTTTTCACTTTTCAGATTGTAAATCGCAGAAATTTTTAAACTTTACCACATCTATCGAATAAAACACCCAAACCCAATCAATGATTGGAAAAAAAAATAAAAAAGCATACAAAGGCATCGACAATCACAGGAATCGAGAAAAGAGAGACAAATCCGATGCAAACCTGGAGCAAAGTCGAAAGAGATTGGTAGCTGAAAGTAGAGTGCTTTTTTGTTAACTTAGGGAGCCTGAATCTCCCAAAATCCGATCTAAACCGCGAAGGGAGAGAAAAGAGCGAGCGAGAGCGAAGATTGAGGCTTAAAAGAGAGACTGAAGAAATCGGAAAGAGGCAGAGGGCAAACGCGATACTATCTTTTATATACTCCTCTTTTTTTGTTTTTAACGAGACGTGTTAGGGTTTTCTCGATCGGAAATCTTCTCCTATTCTTTTTAGGAATTCCGGTTTTACCCCTATGTAATCTTTCATTAACTTTTTTGGGTCGGACAAGGATTTTCCTAGACTAGTTCTTGTCTTAACTCAATTTTTAACAATTTTGGCAAATTGAGAACAAAAAAAACTTTCAATCGATGAAAAGATTATCTAGTGAAAAAAAATTAGGAACAATATGTACTACATTATTTTGTGACCAGAAAAGCAAACATTCTTCATTAATTAATTTTCTCTTGGAATGTTTTTGTCTTTTCCAACAACCTTTTTCTTAACAAAGAAGTTATTCGGGATTTACAATCTAGGAGAATACAGAAGTGAAAGTATTAGCAGAAAATATCTTTACGAACAACACCTCTTCTTGAATTTGTTGTACATGGAATTGTTGCAACAGATTCAGTCTTCTTCCTCGCTCACTGAAACCGTTTCTTTCCCCAAACCTGCAAATCAAACACGAATTTAAAGAAAATTTTTAACTTAGAAATGGGCCTAGGAGGAGGCCCATTAATAGTAGAGCTTACTTTTTAAAATCGGACTAATCCCTGCCGTTCATTAGATGCACCTGATGATCGCTGTCTTTTGGTGAGGCGCAAAAGCTCAGAGAATAAATCAGAGAGAAGTCGAAAAAGAATGAATTTCGAACTGAAAAAATTAAAATTTCACAAGTCAAATATCGACGATATTATCAATCTCGATCTCTGATATTTTTGCTGTCTCTGAAAAAGAAAGGAACAAACCCTAAAACAGTCCCACCATTTTATTTTTTTCACTAAGTCCCTTCCCATCTAATTGCGAATTTCGGATCGGCTGAAGCAGTTCCGATTGCAAAAACAATGGCTTACGCTTCCCGTATCATCAATCATTCCAAGAAGGTTTCTGTTTCCTCATTTTCATTTTCTATGCCTTTTTGATCGGTTTTTTTCCGTCGATCATGTTTCGTGATCTTTGTGTTTCTCTGCCAATCTGAATTATATAGCTTTTTCTTCTTCCTGGTGATTTTCTGGGTTTTGTTCGAATCCGATAGACTCTTCATTTGATTTTCTTTTAACGAATCATGGTCATTTAGAGCTTTAGTGAACTCATTTGTACATGTTTGAGTTATTTTTGATGAGAGAGGGTTGTGTTCAATTAATGTCAGTAGCTTTTCGCTTTTATGATTGGCAATTGTGGTGTTAACTGTACATTCCTCCATGCTTTTGTGGGGATGATGAATAGCTAGCAGAAAGTCTCTACTTTTACAGCAGAGTAATTTCTCAGTTGCTCAAATATCAATATCTGTAAATTGTGTAATTTGACAGTTGAAACATGTTTCCACTTTACTGCGTCGTGAGCACGCTGTGTCCGCCCGCGCTTTCTCCAACTGTACACAAACCTCTCTCACTGGAAGAGAAGGTAAATGTCATTGCTTTCCTCAGCTCATCTGATAATGAATGTAAACTAGTTTCTTCGTCATTTCTTTTAGATTGTTTCGGAAACAAGATTTGACATTCACATCGAAGAACATGATAACGATCTTGACCATGGGATTGATAAACTGAATATTAATATGTTTTGAGTGTATGCTTGTTGCTTCAGCATTTTCTGTTTTGGTCTTCAGATATGCTCAAGACTCGCCTGAATTACTCCGTGGTAGAAAGGATTTCGAATGTAAGCCCCTGCTGTTCAGTTTCCTTTCTCATCATGTCTTATAGCATGATTCGTCTGTATTTTTTAGTCGTAATGTCATTAACTGTATTCTTTTTAGGTACCAATGCCTAGTGGTATCTCAGCAATGAGCACAAAACTAAGCAGCACTATGACGGGGCCAACGTTTTTCAGAGAATGTACAAGGTAGGTATTCATCTAAAAAACATATGCCAAAATGCATTCTTCTTGCAGCCTGCTTGAATACATAAGTCTATCCTAACTGTAAGCTTCTTTTGTTGCATATCAGCTCCCAGATGCGATCAGTAAGAGGATTTTCATCCAGCTCAGGTAATTAACTCTTCATCCAGACTTTATTTTTTACTCTTGTAACTTCCTGCTTGCTCTTATTATACATCTTTGTCCGCAATGATAATTTCTGTAGAGAAAAACAATTTTCTGATTTTAGTCTTGCCAGGTCTTTTTTCGTACCATTCGTAGGAAAAACGTCATGTCTTGTATATGCTAGCTATGTATTTGGATAACGACGTATAACATGTTTATCACAGAATTTCTATTATGAAAATTTTATCAGATCTTCCTCCTCATCAAGAGATCGGAATGCCTTCGCTCTCGCCAACAATGACTGAGGCATGAACCCCCGAGTGCCTCCTTACTAATATTTACATGGATAAAAATTACTTTATATTTTTACTAAAGCTATATGTCCAAACTTTAGGGTAACATTGCCAAGTGGCTGAAGAAAGAAGGTGATAAAGTCGCTCCTGGTGAAGTGCTTTGTGAAGTTGAAACTGTAATGTTACTTGAAGTTGAAACTCTTCTTTGTTTTTACTATCATGCCAGGAATATAACATTAATATCAAGCTATATATTTTTAGGACAAAGCAACCGTCGAAATGGAATGCATGGAAGAGGGTTATCTCGCCAAGATAGTAAAGGAGGAGGGTGCAAAAGAAATTCAAGTTGGGGAGGTATGAAAATATCTGGCCTTTGGAGACGTGTTTATTATCTTCGTTGTCATTTGTAGAATCATTTATAGATTCTCCTGTGTTTTTGTCCGACTAGGTGATTGCTATCACAGTTGAAGAAGAAGAAGATATTGAAAAGTTCAAAGATTACACCCCTTCATCTGATACTGGTCCTGCTGCCCCTGAAGAAAAACCAGCTCCGTCCCCACCAAAGGAAGAGAAGGTCGAGAAGCCAGCCAGTGCTCCTGAAGCCAAGACTTCCAAGCCAAGCTCAGCTCCTTCAGAAGATCGTATCTTTGCTAGTCCTCTTGCAAAAAAGTTGGCTGAAGATAATAGTGTTAGTCTCCAAAATTATACTTCTAAAGCTATTGTGCTTAATCTCCATGCTCTTAATTATCTCCTACATTTCCCTCTAAATCATTAGGTACCTCTCTCAAGCATCAATGGCACAGGCCCTGAAGGACGAATAGTGAAGGCTGATGTCGAAGAGTTCCTAGGTAACATAACTCCTTGGCTCTTCTCTCTCATTACATTTATCTCCGGGACTTTCTTGTCTCTATTAACAGAATTTACACAATCTCTTTGTCCTAATACATCTTCCTGTGGTACAGCTTCACGCGGTAAAGAAACTACTGCCAAGCCTTCCAAGCTCACAGATTCGAAGGTTCCAGCTTTGGACTATGTTGATATCCCTCACACTCAGATACGAAAGGCAAATATCTATACAACCTTTTATATTGATTGCTTGTTGGATTTCTGGATAACTTGGACCCCATATCTCTCTGTTTCGTACTATATAAGCCAAATCTCCCCTATTCAAGGATTCTGAAATCTGTTTATTGTATGATTTTGACAGGTCACAGCCTCACGTTTGGCATTCTCAAAGCAAACTATTCCTCACTACTACTTGACCGTGGATACATGTGTTGACAAAATGATGGGGTAAGCATTACGTTTCAGATGATGTATTTTGATCCGGTCAATGGATGCTAAACACAGCCATTTTTTTATGCAGTCTTAGGAGTCAACTGAATTCATTTCAAGAGGCTTCCGGCGGGAAACGGATATCTGTAAATGATCTTGTTATTAAGGTACGATGAACCTGTGTTTCTCAAAGCAAAGCCAAATCAAATCTCCTTCTCTGTCCTCCATTGTGAAATCTTTTCTTATTCGAAATTGCAGGCTGCTGCATTGGCTTTACGGAAAGTTCCTCAGTGCAATAGTTCATGGACAGACGAATACATTCGCCAGTAAGTGTATTTGCTGCTTCAGAGGCTCATGATAACTTTGTAAATTCTCTAATTTATTGGTTCTTTTCCCCCTCTTTATGAACAGATTTAGCAATGTGAACATCAATGTCGCAGTACAAACAGAAAACGGGCTTTACGTTCCTGTTGTAAAGGTGCGCGAAGACTAAATATAGTTAATATCTCTCTGCAGAAACTTCAGATCTCTTAAAAAACCCACTTCATCAAATTGCTTTATTCCAGGACGCGGACAAGAAAGGACTGTCCACAATTGGAGAAGAGGTTCGATTCTTGGCTCAGAAAGCGAAAGAAAACAGCTTGAAGCCTGAAGATTATGTGGTTAGATTTAAAATTGGTCACTTCTCACTAAAATAATGCTTCTCCGAAAGCAGATCAGCCCAAACTGTTTCTTTTTACAGGGAGGAACATTCACAGTCTCCAACTTGGGAGGACCTTTTGGCATCAAACAATTCTGTGCCGTCATTAATCCACCTCAAGCTGCTATTCTAGCAATCGGATCCGGTAAAGCCCTACTCACGCACACACACACACTCCATCCACTGAAGTTTCTTCCCCTTAACTGATTGTATTGTTTGTGTTCTGATTCTCAAAACAGCTGAAAAGAGAGTTGTTGCTGGTAGTGGCCCTGACCAATTCAACGTTGCCTCTTACATGTCTGTAACACTTAGCTGTGACCACCGCGTAATAGATGGTACACAATTACCTGCATTCCCTATGCTTTTATCATTATCATCTAATGGAAAACGTCTAATAGTAATTCGTCGTCCTTGTGCAGGTGCGATTGGAGCTGAATGGTTGAAAGCATTCAAGGGCTACATCGAGACCCCAGAATCTATGTTGCTCTAAAATCCACACACACACATACACACACATCAAAGCTAAGCTCATAAGAGTGACATTAAATCTCAGGTTCAGACAGTTTCTACCAGATTGATCCCTTTAGCCCTGGGCACGCCTTTCAAAATTGCTTATTTTGCTATTCTTTACATTGAGTTGACAGATTTTTGTCTCAAATAAAATCTGGAATCCAACAGTTCCAACAACTTTACTGTTAACAGGATATTTGGTTTCATCACGGGTTGGCATCATAATCAACAATGTCGAAAGGCTCTTAAATATGTGATATTTCAGAATGCAATATAAATTTAGACAAAATAATACAATAGATTAATGGTTTGCTGTTTAAACAAAAAAAAGGATAATAAATCATGGCTTTGTTTATCAAAATTTTAGAACATTTAAAAAAAAAAAACTGGGTCCAGAGCGGTCGACCGACTCGCCATGGGTTAGAGCCGGGATCTATCGTTTCCTCCTCCGAGTAATCTGCTGGAACTTGAGAGGGACCGGTAAGGTCGCAAGAAAGGTTGACTTCTCACGCGAGAATTTGCAACCGAGGTTCTCAAAATGCTTCCTCAGATCGAATGAGCTCATCCTAAGATCCTTGGCTATGTCTTCTGGGTCAGTCTTGAACTTATCCACGTGAAGGGTGAGCACAAGAACGTAGCTTATCAGAAGGTTGATCTTGTCAACAGGTATCCTGGTTGAGTCAGAATCCTTGAACAAGGTCTTGCATTTCTGTCGGACGATCGGCGGAAACTTGTGGTTTTTAGCTGAATCGAAACCATCCATTGAATTCATGTCCTTGAACTTAACCAGATGTGTAAGGAACGATAAGACACCACAAACCGACTGCTTCTCAGCATCGTCCTGCAATTAGACCAAAATGAAATCAATGCATAAACAAACTGACCTGTAAATGACTATCCACAAGTTCAAAATCTCTTTTTGGATCAGAGTAAGCATACAGTGCTTCCAAGCCAAGATGATATTCAAGTGTTACAAGAAAAGGATCGAAATGTTACCTTGATATCATCCAACCTGTACAATCTGTTGCGGACGAATACGGGATAAGCATCGGTTGGTGCTCTGGGTTCCTGTCCTAAAAGCTTGTAAATATCTTGAAGAAAGACCCATTCTCCGCTTTCGATGATCTTTTCTATAGGATACGCTTCTCTCGGATTCGTCGCAGAGGCATCATGAGGAGGAATGTTGCGTGCAACCATAGAAGCGGTGCTTTCAAGAGCACTTTGGTTAACATCTACTTTGTCAAGTTTATCCTCATCGGACTTCTGAGCATCAGGATCATTTCCTAGATTTCTGGCACGCCTCTTCTTCTCCTGCATATAGACACACACACACAATATCATTTAGACAAAACAATCCTCTCAAGTGAGACTACATTAATTCTATGAATATTGCAGCTTCACATATGACTGAAACTGTAGAGTAAGAGTGGCGTTACCTGATTAATAGCTTTTTTGGTTCCAAACTCGTGGTCAAGCTCGGCTAGTCTCTCCCTACGTCCCGGGAGGACCGTGATTTCCGAAGCTTCTGAATCGGCTGTTTCTTTAGTTTTAACTCTTGGCTCCAATCTGAATATCTGCCCAGTAAAACCCAAATCTAGATTCTCAATGACACAAACCAATTCTGAATCATAATCATTTCTAATCACTAGAGCTAAGCTGAAATCAAAACCAGGTCACAGAAGAATTCGAAGAAATCAACCTTATTATGAGCAATCGGAAGAATTCTCAATGTTTGAGTCTCTTTATCAAGGACACCTAGTTTATACACACAAGTCTGTCTAGCCGCTTGCTCGCCAGTATAATTCGATCCCACGAACTCCACGCTTTTGCCAGGCGGGCTTACCACGACCTGAAGCCTCTTCTTCGACTCCAGCTTGTTCCTGTAAACCGTAACAGTCGGAGATTCTCTCTCGCCGGATTGCGCACAAGGATCGTATCCTGACGCGAAATAAGCCACAATCGGAGGGACTCTGTCTGGCTTCTCGGAGATTTCTTTGACATTAATCTCCATTGTCTCGCCTTCGTCGTGATTCTCTGTTTCGCTTGTTGTCTTCTTCTTCTTCTTCATCTTCTTCTTCTTTTCGGAAGCTTGTGGTGTCTTGAACCCCTCTTCCTCGTCCATATAGTCGTTCTGGTGTTCGTCCGCCATGGTCGAAGAGCAAGATATTCAGTCGCTAACGAAACTTCAACAATGTACTAGTGATGATATTGGAACGGAACTGAGATAAACCCTAATTTGGTCGAGTTTGTTTGGGAAATTTGCAAAACAAACCCTTATAATTGGCCGACTCAAATAAAACCCTCACGTAGTTTGGTTTTTACTTTTTTATCCTGAGGTTTAATCCTATTGAAAAGTCCCCCATCCGTTATTAAACGACGTCTCGCTATCTAAAGCTCTGACTTTTTTTCTTAAGGAAAAGGATCAAACAACGCGTAGTTCATTATAAACGACACGCTTTGTGTGAAGATCCCAATTTACATTGATCTAAGTCTAACCTTCCACGATCCCTTACTAAGGAGTAAGGATTGTATTTGTTTTTTCAAAACATTCCAGGATGTTTTAGACCACGTTTTAATTTGGAACAAATGTAAATATTTACTTGGAGCGTCACAACACTATTTTCTCAATTTATAAACGCATGCAGACTTGGCCTGAATTATGGAACAATCAATGGATAGTATAGGGTTTTTTTTAGTAACGTAAACCCATATTTTCTGTGGCATGCAAGGATTCATCTACTATCTTCTTTTTTTGTGGCCGGTAAAAGCATCATATTTATTGTGGTAATCATCAACATGTGCAGTATTTGAATGGAATATGATATTTGGTTTTGACTGGTATTAAACGGTTCGATAACCATGGTTGATGGGACTTTATTATTTTCCACGAACTACAATATTACGTGTTTGACAAAGAAAATAAAATATCCTTCCACTGTTTCAAAATTGATATCATGTTCTACCTTATGTTTGCTACTAGTGCTATTCTATTTCAAGTATCTCGAAGACTCGAACCTCATGCATACCAAAACCAATCTATATATTACAAAGCATTCATCACCTTAAGAATCATTAGACGCATAATAATACGAAGTTAAAGACAGATGTGAAAGAAGAAAAAAAAAAGCAAACATATCAAGTCAAATTTTATGTTGTACATTAATTAGTATTCTACACCAGAAAGGCAGAAACCTAGTACTCTGTTTACAAACAAACAAAAATACCCAACGACTTCTCTAATGTCAATATCGTTGACCCGATCAAAAAATAGTCTGAGTAGATATTTCTCTAATCCTGTGATCAACAAAAAGAAATGGTTTCAAATAAAGACTTTAATTCATTTCTTAATCAAAACAGAACTTTCTATCTCTATTCCTGAAAATACAAATCTCATCATATTTTCCTTTATAAGCTTGACAAAAAGAAAAGTTAAACGTATATATAAAACCAAGAAACAAAAACTCTCTCTAAAACATTCATTTGAATTGAATCATGGAGATCAACGGTGGAGAAGATCGATACGAAGAATCATCGGAGTGGTTCGTAAAGTATCTGAACCGTCAAGGCGACTGGTTAGAAAAAACCAGAGGAAATCTAATGGTTGCAGCGACGGTTATAGCTGGTATGAGCTTTCAAGTTATGGTTAGTCCTCCAGGTGGCGTATGGGAGAGTGATAATTGTTCATCTGGAGATCGAAATTGTAAGGCAAAAGCGGGAACTTCGGTATTCGAGCACGAGAGTTCGAAACGTGGACTATATCTTGGAATGGTTATTAGCAGTACGATTTCGTTTTCTGCTTCAATGAGTCTCATCCTACTCGTCATCAGTGGTTTACGGCTCAGGTATTTGTAACAAATCTTATATATGCAACGTCATATGTATTATCATTACTCGTAGATAACTTAGTTATAATAAGGTGTACTAACATATGTATATAATCAGTTATTACCGAGTTCTTTAGATAAATTGTGTCAGTGCTCTAAGTTATAAGATGGTACTCAAATATTGAGCAGTTTATAAAGAATCAAATTTGTTTTAGATATTAACTACTACTAATATGATTATCGACAAATGGACGACGAGATCAAGTTGTTGACTTTTATTTAATTAAATATAATACATTATGATTGTATCGGTCCAATTGCTGACTTAGATTAACTAAAAAAAAGCCGGTCTGATTAGTAAAAACTAAAAGTATTGCGTCGTCATTATTTGATTGGACCAAGTGTCAAGGGACAATGACCCTATAATAAATCGATTTCATAAATCGTAATATTGTTTATTCCGAAACTCTGAAATTTTAAGTAAGCAAAGTATGGTTTTTTTTTGTGTCGACAACTGTTTGGTTTTATGATTAAAAATAACATTAAAAATCTGACGATATAATTTGTTATATAGGAACCAGATGATAATGGCGATTCTAGTAACGTTTATGGTAGTAGCGGTTCTTTGTATCTCGGCGGCGTTTTTCTTTGCCGTCGCACTGGTTCAGTCTGATGATCAAATAATCAAGTATATACTAACGATTTATTTGGGATTTTGGATTGTATTTCCTGTTATAATACTCGTGAGCCAACTAGTTCGGTTTTTAGGCTGGCTTATTTGTTACATATGTTGTTGTCCTCCACGTCGACGACGGTCTCCTCCACGACTGCTGCCATTTGTCCCCTCCACGGCTGCTGCCATTGGTCCATCTCCTGCCCATTAACGAAGAGGAGGAAACGGTGGCTCGAACCCATGTATGAAATGAATTATGGTGTTTTCAATGTGATCACTAGAATAAAAGTCTCCCATGTCGATTATCATAAGGTTTAAGGTTGATCACTTTACTGTATGGGGTTTGTATTGTTTAAATACTATACTACATTTGATTGGTTAATAATTTTCTATGTGAACCATGACAAACGCATTGAGTGATTATCTATTACGTAGTCTAGTTAACGAAATCATTATTTTACCGCTGCAGCGTAAGCCTTCTCTAAATGAATGTTATAATAGTCAAAAGCTCTAAGAAAGAAAATAATAATTTCTTTTAACAAAAAAAAAAAATCACAAACGGGGATGAAAATGGAAACAACAACTTTATCGACTTTCTTTAATGAGAACGGTTTACAAAAAAAAATGATAAGTATTTCGTTAATGCGAGAGATTAATATCCGGAATTCGTAACATATAAATGTATGAATGTCTTTACACTGGTAAATCATTGATATTTTAAGTGATTAGATTGATCAAAAGTATATTATAATTTTTGTTTAGTAAATAGCAAAATAGATAATTTGTAAAGAGCCCTAGAGGCCTATAAAGAAAGGGAATGGGAAAAAGTGAGTCAAAGGGAGAGAAGGAGGTAGGTCTCTTGCTCTATAATATCTCCCTTACCTACCAATACCATTCATCTCCTATATACATATATATATATATATGATATATCACATCCATAACCCTCCAATTTCATTTTTATTTGTTAAAAACAAAACATAATAAAAACAAAGTGAGAGGGAAAAAAGAAGAAGAAAAGATGATGATGATGCATAAGAATGACTAAAATGGAAAAATATGCTCTAAAATGGAAATATCCCTTAGTCCAAAGGTCTTTCCACCTTCTTTCTCTACCTTGTTCACATCATGATCATCACTTTGACCAACCCCTCCAAAAGCTCTATATGTTTTAGATACCATTTACATCTCTACATATATACATGCATATCATTTTCAAATATGTATTATGCTGCAGTTGATTTTAATTCCATTCTAGTTGCTAAAACAACGACAACATTAGTACAAGCTATTGATAATTAAACTCCAACAACCTATACATATTTTAGTTTGAAAAGTGTTTAAGTATGATGATGGTTAATTGTTTGAATTGTTATATGATTGTATACTAATTATTGAGTTTGAAGAATCGTGAATTATATTTATCAATTCCGCCAAGTCATACATAATATCAACTTCCTCGTTCAAATTTTGGCTGTAAATAATCATTTTCTTATATTCTCTACGTATACTATTCAGCAATTGAACATTTTTTGTTTGTAATCGAATCAAACTATATTCTCATAATTATTTAGAACACAAAAAGAAGAGAACGAAAATAATGGATCATGCATTGATCAAGTTGATGTATGTGTGAATTGTGTATATATAATATATTCATATATGTAAGTATGTGAGTATGTATAGAATGGTAGATTGTAGGTGTGTAAGAAGAAAGATCTAGGGGGCTTCAAAAAAAGGAGAGAAAAGGACAGAGCATGTGAAAAGAGACAGAGAAACAAACAGAGTAGTGAACAGTCTTACTCTCTTTTTTTTCCTTCTTTTTTTTTTCTCTGCAGTTAATGAACCCAACCCTCTCTGTATATTTCTGATTCTTCACATGCCTTTCTCTTCTTTCTTATTCCTATTACTAATGCCCAAAAAAAATATTTAATAAAAACGACAAAATATCTAACAATTTTTAAAAAGAACAAAAGTACTTTCACTTCACTTGCAACCAAACAAACCTAGTCCCCTTCTTTATCCAATGGTCTCTTCCCTGCTCTCTATTTATCATCTAAACACCCTTTTCTTTCTTTCTTAATTACCATTTTGCCACCTTTAGAAATAAGAAGAGTAGAAGACCACATTTCTTTCTATATATCACCATGTGAAAGCTATAACGTTGACAAAAAAATATGAAATGTAAGCTTTACTTTTTTTTTGTTAGTAACGCAGCGCAAACCGTAAATATTTATGTATCTTTAGTTAAAAAAGTTTGGTTCTTTCTTCCCCAGTCAGAGATTTTGTGCAGTGATACAAGAAGCTCATTCCGAATTCTATTAATAAATACTCGTCAATTCTGTTTTTTTCAACATATCTATCAGTTGTTTTCATGTATCTGATTTTCTACTGTCTTAGACAGTAATACCAGGCAGGGCTCACTGAATTTTAAATTAAAAAAAAATTGAGCTCATTAAAAAGGAAACGGCACTCATTTTTAGGCCATGGAGTATTGGGATACAGCTGAAATTAAAAAAAAGGCATCTGCTCAAAGGTTGAAAAAAAAAAGATTCCCAAAAATCAATGCACTTTTAAGAAAAAAAAATACAAATGGTTATAGGTGTATAAATTCAAAATAATAAAAAAAGGGGTAATATTGAAGAAGATTGAGAAGAGAGGAAAGAGTAGTCAGAGAGACAGGAGCATCAAGTGCTGCAGAAGAAGCAACAGGAACACTGGGCCTGAGTCCCTTCAGATTTGCCAGTCTTTATAGGACCACACTCTCCTTCTTCCCTTACATTTTATCTATTTTAACATTTACAATATTGGATATTTTAATGTTGTTTTGATTTTACACTACATGGCAAAACTCCTTAAAAGCTCTTGTCCTCTTATGATATATATATATATATATATTTATTTATATATTGTTTTTTTTTGACATAACTTATCTATCTTTTTCTTATTTTTTTATTATTTTTTGTGAAAGAACTCTTTTTTTTATAAATCATGTATTCGTTTTGACTAATATTCCCTTAAAACACATTATTTTTTTATATTTAATATAGTCATAAGAGAGTGTGACGAAATGAACAGTAATCTCCGTTCTGTAATAACTTTATATTCCCAAAATACAAAAAATAAAGTATATATATAAAAGAGGGAATGGCCTCGTGAAGAGGAAGAAGCTAGCTAGTGTTCATGCAAATTGCATCTGAGGAATATATGCTTAGAGAGAGAGAGGGAGAGAGATCAAACCAGAGGGAAAAAGTGACAGAGAAAGTGGTCTTCTTTGTCTGTTTCTGTCCGAAACTCAGGAACCCTAGCTAATCTCTGAATCTATCAAGAAAGTTCTTGTTTTTATACTCTTCTGATTTTGCTACATAACCATTTGAGGAAAGCTAGAGAAGAAGAAGAAAGATGATGAGCTTAAGTGGAAGTAGTGAGAGATCAATAGAGAGGCCTCCATTCACACCAACACAATGGAAAGAACTGGAGCATCAAGCCCTAATTTACAAGTACATGGTCTCTGGTGTTCCTGTCCCACCTGAGCTCATCTTCTCCATTAGAAGAAGCTTGGACTCTTCCTTGGTCTCTAGACTCCTCCCTCACCAATCCCGTAAGCCTTAAACTTAAAATTATTATAGTTTCTACTTTGTTGATTTCCAGTTTGTTTTTGTTTCTCTTTCTTGCATTAAAGTTTCAATCTTTTGTTGATTCTCATGCCTCTAAAGTTTGCAGCTTTATGTATTTTAGAGTGTTTTGGGTTCTTGTCTTAAGTCTCCACTTTCACAAACTCAGAGTCCACAATACCTTCTGATGATTTTGGATAACTCTACTCAAGGTCTTAATTAATCATGGACCGCTTTACACAGAAAACATCATGATTAACCTTAGGGTTTTTTTTTTTTTTTGCTTATTTAAATGTGTGTAGTTGGATGGGGATGTTACCAGATGGGATTTGGGAGAAAACCAGATCCAGAACCGGGAAGATGCAGAAGAACAGATGGTAAGAAATGGAGATGCTCAAGAGAAGCTTACCCAGATTCCAAGTACTGTGAAAAACACATGCACAGAGGAAGAAACCGTGCCAGAAAATCTCTTGATCAGAACCAGACAACTGCTCCTTTAAAATCACCGTCTCTCTCTTTCCCCAACAACAACAACCCAAGCCCCACCTTGTCTTCTTCTTCTTCTACTTCCTCTACTTATTCTGCTTCTTCTTCGTCTCCTTCAATGGATGCTTACAGTAACAGCAATAGGTTCGGCGTTGGTAGTAGTAACACTAGAGGTTACTTCAACAACCATTCTCTTGATTATCCTTACCCTTCTTCTTCACCTAAACAACAACAGCAGCAAACTCTTCATCATGCTTCTGCTTTGTCACTTCATCAAAACACTTCTACTTCTCAGTTCAATGTCTTAGCCTCTGCAACTGACCCCAAAGACTTCAGGTTCTCTGTCTTATCTTCTAATTTAATTCCCTTGTTTCATGTTTAGATTAATTCTTGAAAAATAAAATGAAAAAGGCATGATCTTTAATTTGTCTGAGGAATTCTCTTTTAACTGTGATTTCAGATATTTGCAAGGGATTGGAGAGAGAGTTGGAGTTGGGGAGAGAACATTTTTTCCAGAAGCTTCTAGAAGCTATCAAGATTCTCCATACCATCATCACCAACAACCGTTAGCAACAGTGATGAATGATCCGTACCACTGTAGCACTGATCATAAGGTTGATCATCATCACACATACTCATCGTCGTCATCATCTCAACATCATCATTATCATGATGATCATCGACAACAGCAACAACAACAACAACAGTGTTTCGTTTTGGGCGCCGACATGTTCAACAAACCCACAAGAAGTACTGTCTTCGCAAACACATCGAGACAAGATCATCAAAATCAAGAAGAGGAGGAGAAAGATTCATCGGAATCGAAGAAGTCTCTTCATCATTTCTTTGGTGAGGACTGGGCGCAGAACAAGAACAGTTCAGATTCTTGGCTTGACCTTTCTTCCCACTCAAGACTCGACACTGGTAAATATGCTAATAGATGATAAACAGTTCTCTTCTCTTAATATTATTGCTAGTTTTAAATTTTAATTTAAAATAAAATTTCTCAGGTAGCTAATTAAGGCCAGATAGCATCAATGATGGATCTGCACCAGCACACACAAGTTCGAAATGTTGAAGGGTCACATTTCACATCTATTTCCGTGGAACATTGAGACAAGACACTGTTTGCAGAGACCTATATCTTTACATTTATGTATCTCTCTCTCTCTCTCTCTATCTCTCTCTATGTGTGTGTGTTTGTTAGGTCCATCAAGAAAAGTGATCCGACATATATATCTGTGTGTGTTTCTCTTGCTTTCTCCGGCTACTATTTTCTTCCAAGATATCGTTTTTATTTTACTGTAGCTGAAAGCAACAAAAGGAAACGTGACTTTTGTGAGGGGCTAATGCTACATATGTATATTGGTTTCTTTCTTAGGATGCAAGCATCTATATAGCTTCCTACATATGGATCTATTTAACATATTAATCTAGTTTTTTTATTTTCCAAGGCCTGTTTTTAGTTGCGATTCCATTGTTATAATATAAAAGAAAGGCATAGCCAAATTTGAAATTTGTTCAAATGTAAGATTATCGGCGGTGACTTTTATACACTTCAAATGCCAAACTTTAAAAGTACAAACACAAGCAACCAATCATTGTCTTCAATGACTTTATATATTGAGATTATCAGCAGGTCATATGACTTTTATTGACTCAAATCGTCGATTAACCACGCATTTATAAAACGAGAGAATGATCTGCAGAGCCTAACATAATTGTAACCAATTAAATATACTTTACTTAAGCTAAAAGCATGATAGATTTTGTCGTTTATAACAAAAACAAACAATCATATACAACTTTTGGTGTGTGCTTCCTGGATCCATGCATGTGCTTCTTTAGTATAAGGAACGAGGGAGAAGTTAAAAAGACCAACATCATGACTTTTGATCTATTAAGTATATACAGATAAACATCTTTTACGTGCGTATGATTACTTGGAATCATTACCAACATTATATTATATTTCACATTAATTAATATAGGTATGCTGAGAATTTTAAAAAGCATGTTGCCAACGAAGATTCTATTAGCGGAATCTGGTCCAGATCAAAACCAGCTCATATTTGTTCATACCAAGCAAAAACGCGTCTTAAACACTTTCATAGGAGGAAACAAGATCAACAAAGGGCAAAGCATTCTTGAACAACGTGAAAATATCTTAACCAGACCGGGTTTTCGCGTAAAACGAACCACGTTATGATAGTTTCAGAACACCAGAATTATTTTCTAAACCATATTAATTACTGATGATCGGTAACGGTGTAATCTCCAGCTCTTCAAATACGCAATACCACCAGTTCTAACCAAACCAGAGGCCGGTTAGTAATTACCACCATCATACGAAACTTTCATCGAATGTGGACTTTTGCAACATAACATAAGAAGATGCAGAATAACAGATTTAAATAACGAAGAGTTTACAGATAAAACACAAAAGATTCAACATTTTCTGATTCTAAGAACTATCAAACACGAAATACTTCAGCATTTTCTAATTCCAACAGCTAATCAAACACGAAAGACTTGGCATTTTCTGATTTCAAGAGCTAATCAAACACGCAAGACTTGGCATTTTCTGATTCCAAGAGCTAAGAGTTACAATCTAAGCGGTTCCTATCTAAAACTAAAAGTGTCTCAAACATCAAAATCATACCTGAAAGAATTGACAAAGAATCTGTTGTCTAAGAAAACCAAAACATGGAGCTAGAAACTTGATCTTCCCTATCATACTCTGCCTTGATTCTCACTACAATATCACACAAACAAACCGAAATATAGCACGAATATGCATAAACAGGGGAATGGTGTACAAACCCTGAATTATTTCAGAGGATATTCAAAGAACAACACATTTGCGAACTCACAAATGAAATTAGATATCGTTTTTTTTTTTTTGGAACATCTCACAGAATCCCTAAAACAATTTTACATGACTTTGACCCCTTCTCTGTTTTTTTTTCGACCTCTCTGTTCACTCTAGTTAGCATCGTTAGGCATGTAAAGGAAAAAAACTACACGACCTTAAAAAGAACAACAAAAAAAATCAGACGGAAAGATGAATACAAAGAAAGGAAAAAAAGGGAATTGTCAATTTACCAATTTACAGAGGGAAAAGTCTTGATCAAGTCTTCTTGATCCGATGAGAGGAAAACATCAATGCAAATCTTAATCAGTTGTGAATCCCTTTTTAGTGATGCTTTTTCTTCGTTCCCAAAAGTGATGAAAATTCAATAAGTTTCTCTCCAAATCAGTAAGCGTGTGTCATCCTCAAAAGCTGCTTTCTCTTGAAAACCAAGAAGGCAACGACGCAAATCTGCAACATTGCTGCAAACACAGCAAATACCAGACCCACCGTTTTCCCTGTATTTAATCCACTTTTCTCCGACTGCTTGAAGATCCGCGGCGGAGGAGGAGGAGGCGGAGATGGCGGTCGTAGCCGCCGTGGTTGGTTTCTATTCGATTGTGGAGGAGAAGCTAGCGCACGCGGCGGAGGGGGAGGGGGAGGGGATTTCGGAATCGGCGGCGGTGGTGGAGGTGGAGAAGAAGTAGGAGGAGGAGGAGGCGGAGGTGATGGTGACGGTGGCGGCGGAGAAGTAGGAGGAGCAATAATGTCAACGCTGGCTTGAGGCGGAGGAGGCGTATTGACCTGAGGAGTGGGTGGAGGAGGAGGAGGCGTATTTAGCTGTGGAATCGGTGGCGTATTGCCTGATTCGACGGGAGTTGGCGGAGACTGCAACACGACAAATAACGGAGGCGGCGGCGGCGGCGAGATATTCTCGAGAGGTGGCGACGGCGGAGGAGGAGGAGGTGACTGAGTTTGAGGTTGATCTTGTGATTGGACAAGGAGGAAGCCATGGATGCTGAGAATGATGACGAGAAGTAAAACATTCAAGGTTGAATATCTGAAAACGAAATTCAAAAAACCCATTTATCACCAGATTGACGAGGTAGCTCGATCCAAATGAAACCTAGCGGTTTTTCTTCCGCCGTCACCGCATGGTGGAGCAAACGAGATTGATAGATAGAAAAGATCTGGTCAACGACGATTGATCAGGAGAGAAATCGAGGGAAAATTGTCTCCGTTCCTCCTCGACCCCAAAAACCTTGGAGAAGAGAAAACAGATGGAGTCGAGAAGAAGCAAGAATCTAAGGAATCCCGAATCTGAGGAAGGAAGCAACTAGGAGGTAATTGTTGTTCCGGTTTCTAATTGCCCCCAAATTGACGAATCGAATTCGGAGGGGTCAGAGAATTTTCAGAGAGACGAAGAGAATATAGGTCGATTAAGAACATTGACCATACAAGGAAAAACTTGACAGAGGGTAAAATTTTCCGGGAAAATGCAGAGAGAGAGAGAGGGAGAGAGAAGTAACGGTTTAGGGCTAAATCTGGGGGGAGAGATTAAGGAGAAATTTGGGGGAAATGTAGATATAGATTTCGATTTTACGAGCTGTAATAACTCACTTTTTTTTTTCTCTCCTTCTTCAAGGGATAAAGAAAAACGAAAACCTTCCTATGTAGTTTCTTGTTTTTTTGAGAAATAGTTTTGCTGTTTGTTCCGTTGTTGAAACTCCGGATCCAATGTCAATCGTGGCATCATTCCACCATCATCATTCATCATCATCATAATCTCCTTTTGACCCTCATACACAGTTATTGGGCCTAACTAAGCCCACATAACCAATGATTACAACCCATTAGTTCCATTCCTCCTGAATTGTTTGTTTTTTAGCAGCCATGGTTTATTTCCAGAGAAGATTTGACTTGAACATACCCAAGCTTAGATTATGTATAAAAAAAAAAAAATCACACAAAAA
Organism: Eutrema salsugineum; assembly: GCF_000478725.1. Lineage (NCBI taxonomy): Eukaryota > Viridiplantae > Streptophyta > Magnoliopsida > Brassicales > Brassicaceae > Eutrema > Eutrema salsugineum. The sequence goes on along the minus strand of NW_006256885.1, from coordinate 4,774,887 downwards.
TTGTTGCATATCGATCATGTTTGTCATGTAATCAGGTGAAAAAGATGAAGAGGCATTCCTATGAATGTACAACAAGTGTCATCTACAATTCAATACTCCTAGGAAAGAATGTAGCAGCTTTATATAATCTATAGAAGATCCAAAATTAGACATGCAACTTGATGATACTCCGAGCTTGATAATGGTGAAAATCGTTGGTTTTATCCCCATGCCATGGAACAAGCATAGTTGACCACGAGTTTACCATCAATCCCAAAGTTCTGCAATTACCAAACAAAACCAGCACAACCTTAAGCAATGTTGATATCAGGCTAATAAACATAAAACGTTGTCTTCCAGAAAAGCAGTGCAAAGAGAAGAAGTGCAGAGAAAGCCATTGGCAAAGGAGGTACTTACATTGTATAGATCAATTACTGATTCATCGGGGTTAGGCGAGAAAGCGCTGTTTACATAGACAAACTTACAGTGAAGAGATATATCAGTGAAAAGATTCAATGTTTCAAATGATAAACAGAAAAGTGATTAATGATCACCAATGAGACATCTGAAGACACAGAATGCAGAGAAACAAATTCAACCATATCAAAGAAACATCTCAACAAGAAAGATCAAAAACCTATCACAAAGCTAATGACGCATCAAAGATATGATTGTTGCCTACTCAATCCGGAGACGGTTAATATTCCTATCAAACCACAAAAGTCTAGTGTAAGAGCCCTAGTTTCAACTCAGATTAAAATTTGGTAAATCGCCAAGGAAGGAAGCTACCTTGAATTTAGATTGTTTCAGTATTGGAGCACCTCCGGTAGCTCTTAGATGAACAACAACTGCGACGAAAATAAGAAGAATGAAAAAAAAGAAGATACGATCAAATCGGATCCCTAACATAGCAAGGTATACAACCGAGTAATCAAATAATATAAGCGATTCTAATGGAAAAACCTCGTCTGCGAATCAATGGCTCACTTTTTCGAAAGGAGCTCGGAGATTCGGTCGCCATCGTCGGCAGATTTTGCTAGACAGGGAAGGAGATAATTTTGGTAAAACGACAAGCCTTACTGCGTTTTCCTTTTTTGCAAAATTAATTAATGCAGATCATATTGGGCTTAAAACTTTTTAATATAAAAGCCCAACTTTGTTTGAAGTCCATATTTTATCCCGTTTGGGTAAAAAGTTTAGCAAAACAAAAACTAAAAATTAAATTTAACAAAAACACCAAGGACTATATGTTTGCGTGCGCGAATGCAGTTTTGCAGAATTCGTTATTCATCTACTATAAGAGAGTCGTAGCATAGCATAGATGACATCTTGTCTAGATAATATAAAAAACCATAGTTAGTTTTCAATCATTTTGGCACATGCAAAGTAAGTCAAGTTAAAACGTAAAAAACTTACTATTGCCCTATCAAACTAAGGATTATACACGATGTAGCTTGATTAAGAGTCATGGACAAGAAAGTCAACATCTCTCACCCATAGGTGAAAATATTACTCAAAACACTATTTATTTCAAATTCTAAATAACATGAAAGATCTATTTCAATCAGAAACAGTTGACTGTCTTTTTCATGTTGTATCTGAAATTCTGAATGTTGTCCATAGTTTGTCTTGGCTCTCCCATATTTTATTAGTAATTCTATTTGAATTATATACTCTTTTTTTGCCAAAAAAAAAAATTTAAAATAAAAATTTAGAAACGAGGTTCCATTGACACAAATATATTATCACAATAAAGAATTTGGTGGAGCAGAATATAAATAGTAGGATGTGGTCCTGTGGAAATCAAAATGGTAGGATATTTAACTTCGAGATCAATTTAAAACTTAATTAAATAGAAAAACGTCTTAGATCAATCTTATTTAAGATCAATGAATAAACATCATATATTCCTATTATATATATATGTTATCTGCTGGTTAAACAAACAAAAACTTATATATAAACTATATGGTCTTATATCTCATTTAGATATTCACATGGTGAGAGAGACTAGACATATATAGAAAACAAGACGATGACATCGACCCATTTGAGATAGATAAATCGTTATCCGTATAAAGTAATGTCTATTAATTATGATTATAGGGATGGTCCATAAATGGAAAGAAGACAATCTTGTGCATCGTGCCTGGGCACTGGAAATGAATGATTTGAAGTTAGGTAGGTTTATGACAAATCCAGAGGCAATAGTAATACGTTGATCTTCTCTACAGTCATTTTCTTGGTCTCCATCCATGCGATTGTGCTCGTTCTCATTAAATCGTCGCAGTTGGAAAAAGAGTCACATATGCCTCTAACTAAATTGTAAGAAAAATTCACACCATACCTATATTACAAACGCAACGCGGATAGCTCATTTGATTAAATTAACAATGTTTTTTTTTTTGCTCCAAAATTCTAATTTACGATGGAGATGTATGGGTTATTTATGCTTTAACAAGTATTCCTTCTGTTTCTTATAGATGTTATTAACAGAGAAGAAAAAAATATGTTTACTCTAAAACCAATATGTGTATGAATTGATACTAAAAAGCAATTTCAATCTACTTCCGCCATTTTTTAAAACAAAAAAAAAGCATGCCAAAACATGAAAAAGAATGAATATTTATTTCTTATTTACAATGGTGTTAAAAAAAATCATTTTTGTTGGCATCGTAACTTTTAAAAATAAAATAAAAGGCGTACAGTGTTTGCTACTTTTTGCTATTCCAGTGTGGTCCACATCTGATGTGGAGTGGAAGATTTTTATAGGGATCAGAAAAAATTAACCGAGTTTAACACGTGCGCACGTGTGAGAGAGAGTTACAGACACTTGACTTAAGCGGCCACCCGTCACGTGCGGGCTAGATTTATACCCACTCGTTTTCGGTCCAAATTTTCTCTCTGTAATTGCCCGCCACGTGTCCTCTTCATTGGTCCAGCGCTCTTTATTTCCCCCAAACGTTATAATTTACCCAATTTTCTCAGGTGAATTAACATAATCTTTTTTTATAATTTTTAGCCTTTTTGAGGGAGTTATGTAATTTATGCGCATATTTTTCTGTTTTTATATAGATCTACATCTAGGTTCGTTTTCGCTCCTCTCCTTATCAATCAGAAAAAAAAAAATCAATTGTATTATGTTAGTAGTTGTTAATTTTACAGGCGTTTCTTCATGTCTAGTGTTCTTTTATCCAGTGGCGAAATCAAAAATTTTTTTATTGGAAGTAAATATATATATATATATATATATATGATGTTAGGAGTGGAGGCATTCATATTAGACTCTAATAAATTACACTAATTTTTAAAAATTATTAGGGTCATTCGCCCCTGTCTTCAACAATGTGGCTCCGCCACTGCTTTTGTTCCGATTGGTTTTATACGCTTAATGTCGAATTTAATAAATCAGCATTTAGTATTTATATGCTTAATGTCGAATTTAACGCAAAATTATTAATTATCATAACCAATAGATTCATACTTACACACATAAGATGATTAATACAAAGTTGAGAGTGTCCCACCACCATTGCACCATGTACCGTTTTACGACGACATGTACACGTCCGTGCACACTCACGAACGAACAGAGAGTGAGTTGCTATCGAATTAAATATACATATGGTGGATTGAGTAGTGTGAGTGTGTGATTTGAAATGTAGTAAGCCCTAGCTAGAATTAATATATAGAAATAGCTGTTAGTGCATGCGAATGACGAGTTGTGCATGGTTGATATTGGACATTGTATGCCCCTTAAAATTATTCTTTTATCTTTATAACACTCATATCAATTTATGGTATATGTATGATATATATAGCTAGCTGTCCAAGTGCTTTTATTGATTTGTCTGATCACGACGAAACTTCTTCGTTCAACACCTATACACTCGTGTATTAATTTCTTTGTATTGGTACTCTAATTATTGAAACGAAATCGACACTAAAATAAAATTTGATTTTCAGTCTATATAAGCTAATGCTTTCAATTATGTCCGAAAATGAACGATTCTTGTTTTTGTCTAATTCGTCTTTACCGCCATTTTAGTTTATAGAGAAAAGTAATTACAGTACTTTGTTTAATTGGTTAGATTTCATTGTTGGAGTCAAACTTTGGAAACTAATTGGCTAAATCAGCACGTTACTCTCATGATTATATTTTCACTTTTCACAACTCCCCCACTTCACCCACCACGAAGAGGGGACAAATCCACATATGTTATACTTACCGACGTAAGTATCCCTTTATACACTTACTACCTAACATTTTCATTAATAAGAGTGTTCGATCAATTCAAATTAATTAAAGCCGAATATCTTTGATTCTCTGTACACTCTTTTATTTACTCGAATAAACTTACATATATATCTATTACGAAGTAATTTCTTTTTTTATCAATCAAATCCCTTCTCATGTACTATTCGATATATAGTTGTTTCTTAACTTTTTTTCTAATCGAAGCTAGTAAAGGATTGATTGTCGATTATGCGGGAATTGCAAGCTATTGATAAGAAAACAACCGTTTTATTAAAGTGATTTAATAAAAAACGAAAAGATAATATAAGTGAGAAAATGGGTCCGTACTAATGTATGTGATCTTTTCTTTGTATCGGATTTTTTTTCTTGGCTATGTAACTTTTGACCACAATACCACCTAGCCATATTAGCCTTTTTTAGGTTTTGTTTAGGCAATAATATGATTGTTTTATACTTTACTAAATACAGAAAATTTGAAGCTACAGTAATTAGCATATTTGTGTTAGCTTTAATAGCTTATCATAATGCTATGATTCGGTGGTCCAATCTTGTTAGTTTTGTACCAGATTCGTTTTGTCATGCTTTTTTTTGCAGAGTCATTTTAACTATGTTAATAGTGTAAGCGTATGCAAACTAATGCCCGAAATATGAATATATTAATAAGACGTTAGTCGTTAGATGTGTGGATTCTTTCTCGTTCCATAAACGCAGTCAAATCGAAGGTTGTCAAGCTGACAAAAAAAAAAAAAAACAACGTACGTAAAATATTAATAATACAAGATTCGTTATTTGAAAATAGTGTTTTGAATTGAAACTTTTACTGTTCTAAAATCTATATTTGCATGTCGATTTCGCGTTACATTATCAAGAAAGAGTAGACCAACCATGTTCAAACAACATATCATAAAATTTTATTTTTCCATCTATATATATTACACAATTGTGTATACTCGATATATATGGAAGAAAACTATGTTCATAATCATCTTGTGGTTTAATCATCGATGAATTGATATTCAAGACGTATAATGCAGAATCCAACATCATAATCTTAAGCCATGCTTAATTAGAGCAAGACAAGCTAATCCAATCAAATTTAAACAATAAAAAGGTACTCGATAAAAAATTGAATATTGGATACTATTGTCCATGACATTTGAGACCAAGTCTCTTTCACCTTTTTTTTTACGCCCATCTTATTGATCATTATTAGTAGCATCAAACCAAATCTTTTACTTTTAGTTAATTAATTTCGTTTTTTGTTTCTACTCAAACCTCTTGTTCTAATTTAAATTTTACAAAAAAAAAAGAAAAGAAAAGAGAGAACAAATAACAGAGGAAGAGACGAAGAAAAGGCAACGACTCTTTGCTGTTCTAATTGGTGACATAAACCTTGGTTTCCCTTTTCATTTTTTTTTTCTTTCTACTTTTGTCAGATTTTTGACTCCTCGCATTAAAGATTATTGTAAAACCTCACAGTAAATTAGATAGCTAATTAAGCTGCTTAGTTAGGACCAAAATAAACCAAGTTTAGGATGATGATCATTGATATCAACACAGATAGTTTTATACACAAGTTACTTAACATGCATAGAAGAATTTAAGAAAGAGCGAAAAAAAAAAAACCGTTTTAGAAAACGGTAAAACATAATAATAATAGCCTCAAGAGGAAGGAAAAAAAAGACCGTATTAAATTATCTAAAACTAATCACCCACCAACCACTTAATATAACAACTAATGATAATAATTATACAAGTAAAGCAGTAGAAATGGGTCGATTCGTATTATCAAGACGAGTGGTCTCGTAGACCGGCAACTCTTCTTGATACCTCTCGATCCCAATCGCAGAAAGATTCTCCAACTCGAACAGATCGGAGCTCGCGTAACTCGCCGCGTCATCATCGTCCTCTTCGACGTCGTCAACGTTGGTGACATCATCTGCGTGCATGGCCAAGTGATCCTTGTTCTTCATCTTCTGGTAAGTTCTGATAAGATCCTTGGCCGCTTCGATAACACGGCGATTCTCCTCCTCCATGACGTGGCGTTCGTTGTTGTAACCGTAAGGGATGTGGTGGATGGAGGAAGAATCTTCGTCGAGGATCACATTCACCGGACAGAACCGTACGGACCTTTTCGATTTCCCGCTAGACGACGGCGTTTTGCTCAGGCAAGACCTGGAGAAAGAAGACGCGGAGGAGCAGGTCGTTGAGGAGGAGGAAACCGCCGGCTCCGAAGTTTTCTTGGGCTTCCTAGGGTTACTACTAGCGGCGTTGGTGAAGAGGGAGTTGAGGAAAGCGGCGAGTCGTCCGCCGGGAGAGATCGGATGTTTGACTTTTTTCAAATCTGTGTAGATTTTCAAGGCCTTTGACTTGGTTCTCAAGAAACCGCCGAGTTCTTGTTTACTAGTGTTAGGTTTCTGGTCGAATCTCTCGACGGATGTTGTTCGAATGGGTTTCGGTTGACGAGTAGTCGGCGGCGGAGAGGAGACGGATTCGGAAGAGGAGAATCCGCCGGTGGAGTCGGAGGAGCAGGCGGAGTTGTTATTGGAGTATGGAAGGAAAACGGAGTCGGTGTTGTTGGTCTTCCTTGTGGATGATCTCTCGAAATCGGCGGCGATAGAACGGCGGTGAAAGACGAGTTTTTCCGGTGGATGATCTTGGTACGCGTGACGGTGTTGATGATGATGAATCTTCTTAGTAGTAATCATCATAGTGGATTCGACGGGAGGGGAATAATCGTCGTCGATGGAGCGGTAGATTTGGTCGAGGAGAGTGGAGGAGAAGGAAGGGTTACGACAGTGATTTCTTCTTGATGTTGATGAAATTGGATTTTCCCAATTACTACTCTCCATGAGATGAGAGGAAATATTGGATTTCTCTCAAGGAAGAATAATGGAGAGGATGAAAGAGAGAGAGAGAGAGAGTGAGAGGAAGAAGAGAGGAGTGTGTTTTAAAAGAGGAGATGGAGGCAGACACAACTGGTAATCATTGCCACGTGTCTTTCTCGACAGCTTCTGGACTCTGCCTCTGTCTACAATAACCAATCATCTTTTTTTTTTTTTTGTATTTTATTATTATTTACCACCTCTATTTTTACATTTTAGTCTGTATTTTATATAATAGCACATTAATGGTAAAGGTCGTTTAAAAAAAAATATACGTTGCTAAGAAAAAAAATGAACAAGGAAAAAGAGTAACAAGTTTTGTAAAGCAATTAATGATTCATTCAAGTTAAAGAAGAAATTTGCATTAATTAGATATAGGAAATTAAATATTATGAAACAAAAAAAAACCTAGAAAATCAACTATAATGGAACAGAAGGAGTATTAACTTTCAAACGTTCACAGTAGAATGGACTAATCAGTTTTACGTACGAACTAGATCGTTTTACGTGTAGTCGTAGAGCATGTATATAACAGTATTTCCAGTGTATATCCTGAAATCATGAGACATTGTATATCATTCATTAATCATCTAAATAAAATTAGAAAGACAAAAATTAAACATACCTCAAATGTCTATTCAATGAATTTTCACATGCATTGTCAACGTGAGTAATAAACGTAAATACAACTTAGACTACAAATTATTAACGGTGTTTTCAAGACAGTATCTAAAGTCTTTAAACGAAAAACAATACTCTCTCGATTGTTATCTTTAGCTATTTTTACGTTACCATGGTGACAGTATTATGGCTTTTCTATTTTTTTTTTTTTTTTAAAAACAGTAAGGTCTTCTAAATTTTAAAATATGTAGTTTCTTCCTCATGAATCAAAATGGTTAGTTTAATAATTTTTCTTGAACATAAACAAACTATGCATGGGATATCACTGCTGGGTTACAGAGCAACTAGCCTTTATTCACATGACACGACCCAAAGATTCACTTATGTGTTCCCTACTTATAAAGTAAAAGATTAAAGTTGTTCCTTCCTCATCATAATAAGTCTCATTTGTTTTTCATTTTATATGTATTTTTTAAGTACTATAACACAAATCTGTGATTTATTACAGCAAACCCAATATTGATACTTGGGTCCATACACTTTTTCTTTTCTTTTTTGTGAACTTATATTTTCTAATTAAGTAGTATGCTGCCAAACTACATCGTTCTAAATTTATTCAAAAAATATTTTTATTGTTTATTGGTCATTGCACATCATTATATATGATTAATAAACACTTGTGGAGATTTTCAGACAGAAGACTATTTGTTGTAAGTAAATTAAAACCATCATATATTGTTTTCCTGAGTTCAAGAAAACATTTTAATTTGACATATTAAAAGTTAAAAGGTTTGAGAAACTCTAAAACGAAAAGAAAGGGTTAGGAGAGATCTCTAGTTTAATCAGGGAAGAGGCTTTGAGAGACGATCTCCAACTTTAAAAGACAATCTCTCGTGGTTTGGTTGATTATAGAGTGCTTAGGTGATGATGAGCAAAGATTTGGTGCTTTCGTAAGCTCGTGATGGGAAGTAGAAAGGAGACACCCTTGAAAATCAAGTTTAACCTATGACTATGTGTCTCTATTTTGGTTTAAGGTGGTAATACAAAGTGGGACTAAAAGTCATGTTGAGAGCAAAAAGCAAAGCAATTCAGAATGATTCGGGCGAGATATAAGTTATCCCAAGATTATATGAACTTGATTTTGCTTTAAAAAAAAACTGTAAACAGAGTTTCCAACAAACTTAGAAAAAACTTTTAAACTCTAGCTACAAACACAAAACCCATACCTCATTCTCAAAAGTTGAATACATATACACACATCGATCAGATAATAAAATAAATTTATTAAATGTTCAGTGAATCGAAAAAAAAAGAAAAAATTGACCCAGGAATCTAAACGTATAATAGAATATAGAATATACAACATAAACTCGTGGGAATATAGTAAAAAAATAGAAGAAAGGAAATAGGAGTTAAGAAAAAGAAAGCGATGGAGATTATGGAAAACCCTACGAAAACTATATAGGCTTAGCTTTAGAAATCAGAAGCAATGTTGTGTGTTGTGAATTGTATTAAAAGAAATTAAAGGACTTTTTGAGGATGAAGGAACAGTCAAGCAATGCGGCTAAAGAGACTCCATCACTTATGAACCTAACACCCAACCAGCATTTGTCATTACCAACCATGATTTTGCAGCCCACTTTAATTGATAATTGAGTTTGCTTTGCAGTTATTGGAAACCCCTAGCTTGTTAAATTACATTTTAGTTATAAGACCGAACCGTTTAAGTTTCATGTGATATTAATTTGTGCTAATTAATGATATCTAAGGTCTTTAACTAAATAAAATAAAACATGTTAAGTTGATTAATATTATTTTCACAAAAGACAGACATTAATTTTGCCACGAAATTGCTATGAAGCAGGGGCAAAACAGAAGGAAGCCAACAGTTTAATGGAAATGATTAGACAAAGACAGCGGGATTAAGACAAGATCACCATCTGATTAACAAAATCAGGCTTTATTAGCAAGTAGAGACGATTTTTAATTATGACGAATTACTGTAAACGTCACTTACTTTTACCATGTAGAAGTGACCCAACACTGTTATAAACTTATACTAATATCGATTACCGTATTTATTTATAAGAGTTATAATTAACTAAAAATAACATATCGTTCATTTAAACAATTTTTTTTAATATCATATGATGTGTTACATTTATGTTAAAAATATTTACCTTGGCTTTTCCGGTTTCCCCATAAGGATCCTTTATTTCTTTAAACGTTACAAAATGATCTTTTACTTTTACAGCTTGATTTAACTTTGAATCATTGACTGTAATCCTCTTTTTAAAAAATTTATTACGTTGTCTATTTTAACTAAAGAGTTATATTAAGCTTACTTATCCAACCCCTAATTACTGCCTAACGATTTGCCTATTTTGAGCGTTATTGAATAGATTTAAGAAGGGTATATTATAGCAATCAATTTCGATATCATACAACAGTCATTTAAAAATACCTTCGGCGCTAACAACTGGAGCAAATATTTCACCAAGTGTAAGATTCGATCGATTACTAAAAACAATGGTTATAAGTTATAAGTCTTTGCCTTAAATAAACAATTTTAAGAAAAAATAATAATATTAAGATGTGATGTGTTTTTTAGGAATGTAGAAAATTAATTAGTTTAATTAGTCTATGTAAAGCTAATTACTTCTTATACGGTTAGCTAACGGAAAGCACTTTTTGATCATATAAATATAAATAGTGACTTTTGAGCCGCAAAATCTTTTTTAGTTATCTCATAAAATAATTTTTAATTGTGATTTTTAAGAGAAAAATCCTTTTAAAAGACAATATTAAAATGATGCCAATGATACATAAGCATGCGTACGCGCGTAGTTATACTGCTCTCTGTTTTTTGTGTAGTGGACTTTTTGTGTGTGTGTGGTGGACTTAATTATATAAGATAGAATATAGATCTAAGTTATCTGAGTTATATAACGTAAATATCCCTGGGCGTAACTTTGGTTTTCAGATATATGTATGTTTCCAGTAATCTAATTGGATATGCGAGAGAGAAGAACGCATGTTGAAAAAGTAAATGGTGCTCATTTGCAAAATTAGTCCCGTGGGATGGATTACAGTTCCATAAATTATATAATTTATAAATTTTATTTTTGATAAAATAAACATGTAATTTTTATGAAGAAACTAATAAATTAACATAGGATGAATCGAGCCTATATATTGTAAACTAGAAATCAACTACGAAAAAAAAAGAGAAGGAATTCGACCCTTTTTTTGTTCGTTTCGGGTTTAATAAATGCACACAGCAGACGCATGTTGTTTATCAGTTTATGAATGATCGTCGCTTTGAATCCGCGATACGTCACACTCGTAGAGCTCTTCTCTGACTGAAACCATCCTTCGTACCAAATTTTTGTTACAATCCATTTGGTTTACACATGAAATATCGAAAACCTTATCATAAATTTGTTTTCATGAGAAAATATGTGTATAGTTCAGATATTTTTAAAACATATAGAAGATCTATTCCATGTGCCACAACAGCCTCTTAGCTATATTTAAAAATTTTATCATCCTTTTTGCTTTATTTGATGTAATTTTTCTTTTCATATAACGCATTCCATATAATCTATAAAAAAAAGAGCGAGAGACTGATTAGAAAAAACCAATTCATATAAAAAACAACAGTACCAAAGGATTCCACGCATGTGTGGATATGATAGACAAAAGAAAGACAAAAGATTCCGATCACATCATAATTTGAGTTGGTGCATGCAATAGCAAAAGCAGATTCCTTTTAAATCAAATAGCTAGAGAGCACACACGGTTCAACTCTTCAAGAGAAACGTTTTGACATTAATATTTTCCTCAAAAAGAGAGAGAGAGAGAGAAAAAATACTTACCATACATGTTTGATATATGTTGGTGTATGTGTCTATAAATCACTCCACTATCTGTGATTTTGATATGTCATGTTGACAATTACAAACAACGTTTCCAACCTTTTTATTCTAGAAAATAAAAAAATTTCATTTTTTTTTACAAAAAGGGGAAAAAACAATTTCTAACTTGACAACAGCTACGTCTCAGCAAAATTTAGATGATTTGTTGGGAGAATATTTTTTTTAAAAATTCAGCAAATAAGCCTTTAAATAACCAAAGTGGTAGGAGTTTGCCCGAAGCCAATTATGGGACCTTTTGACTTGTTAGAATTTTTTTTTTTGGGTCAGTTCTCCTTAATTTCTTATAGTTTTTTATGAGAACAGGTTCAAGAGGGCCAAATTTGCTCATATTCTCCTTCTTACATGCGGATTTTCTAACTGATGAAACCTAAGCCTCTCCTCTAGTTCTCCTAAAAACCATTTTAGTAAAGTTTCATTTTTGATAGAATCTTATTAAAATTTCCGGCTCTAACAAAAGTTTCGGCGAATCTCAAACCAAATCTTTGCTTTTGTGTGGTAGCTAGTATTAATTAATAATATTGAAAGAACTGAACAATGAAGACCACATTTTAACTAACCATAAACTGGTCAAAATAAAACAAAAAGAGTACTATTTACCTACAATTAATGGAGTTCAAGAAATTGATAGAGAGTAAGTGTTGAACCCAAAAAAAAAAAAAAATTGATAGAGAGTAATCATTTCTCAGTACTGTAGGACTTATAGGAGATAACGAAGCTTCGGCCCATCCGTTCAAATTAGGCTCTCAAAGTAAAGAAGTTACCCCTTTGATTTAGACCCACATTCCCAGACTAAGTATTTAGTTCTGTAAATATGTCAACAAAACGATCAATTAGATTCTGTTGTTATGATGATGATGACATAGTGTGCAATGACACCTAAAAAAACAAAAGTAATCAAGGAGCTAATCAAAACCTATGGGCTTAGCTTCAACAAGTTCTCTGATTAAGAATATCTGTTTTATATTCTAAAGGCTAGAGGAAAGTTAGGTCGAGCTCAACAACTAATGATTCTCTACCATTAAATCACTAAGGTATATATATATGAAAAAAATGGTGAGAAAAGACACAAAGAAGGAACATATATTCAACAACTAAACAAAACTCTTAATTCTTTTCAATACTTGTAGAACTTTGACAATGGGAAACACTTGCAGCAAGCAACAATATGTTTCAATGATCACAGGCACACTTAAACACTATCACATGCACTGTAGGGTTCTGTGACTTGACAGACACTATGTAAACAAAAACTAGTTTTTGATCTAGACTGATGATATAAACGGACCGAGACATGTCGCTACCAAACAGCTCACATCGTCAGGATAAGACGGATACTTTCAAATCTATGAATATCGAAGAAGCTCCGGGACCTCGGGAAACCTGACAATTCTGAATATACTCCGCACACACATATATATTGTCTCCAACTCGTGTGCTCACAAGCTTAGTGCAACTGCAAAGCAACCATATAACTTTCATTCAAGTCCTTTTTAAACAAGACTACTAATATAAGACTATGGCTTTGATTTGTAACTTTGCGGAATGGCGGAATTGTGGAAAAAATCTTGCAGAATAGATTAAGCGACTTATAAGTCGTTTTTCTGTGAAATGACTTTTTCTTTGTATTTTTGTTAAGCAAAAACGCAGTCTGCGTTTTTATGTGTATTTTTTCATTACGCGGATTTTTGTTGGTTGGCAAAAAACCTGTGGAATTGTGTTTAAAAACGCAATTCCGCCATTCCGCAAGTTACCAATCAGAGCCTATATATATATGGTAAACAAAAAATTGTGTGTTTTGCTATTTATCATCTAATTAAGAATTTGGCTTTTGTATGTTTTAGGCTTCGAGCATCTTATTTATCATCTATGTTGAATTTGGCTTTTGTATGTTAAACTCAAACGTACTTATTTATCATCTATGTTGAACACTTTCTAAACAGATTTGATTAAGGATATTTTATAATTTATCAATAAAAATGCTGTCAAACATCAATTATTTTACTATATAAACCATTATGTTAAAAGAAAAAGTATATAAAAATTTAATTAAAAAATTTGGTTTAAAAATATATATGTTATATAAATCCACCCGCTCTCATAAAAGTAAAAACATCATCACAAGTATTGCTGCTGTATCCGAGCTCTGTTCTGCTCCCACCACAATCTTGCATTCGTTTCTCCAAACCTCTCTCGGCTACAACAACAATGAGAAATGTTGTTTCAGTGGTGTGAAAGTGCTTGCTATTAACAGATATTTTTTTTTTCTTTTCTAAGAACAAGAAAAGTAAATGGTTTTTACCTGAATCGAACACGTCTAAGCTCGCGAGTCCCATCTGGTAAAGCTCTGATTGTAATGTAAACACCGGCTTCGTCTTGTTCCACCCATTCTGTTTCAGTGTCACTTGCAATACTTACAGAGAGCTCCCCTGAATGATCTGCTTCTTCTTCCTCTTCTTCTTCTTCTTCTTCCCTTGATGAGCTACTTCTTCTTGCTGACTCATCAACCGATGATGTCTCGGTTTTGGTCCCACTTATGCTAGAGAGTTTTGGCGTCGTAGCAAGACCAGATGAATCATGGTATCGAACTTGTGTTTGTGTTGTTGGTTGGTGAGCGAGTGAGCCAGAAGAACCATAGCCTTTTCCTCGAGGGCATTCTTTGTTTAGTGGTGGAGTTGCAGGACCGTTCTTGGTAGACTGAATTCGCGAGCTCTGGTATACAAATGAATTACTAGTTAGATAGACTTCAAAGAATCATAAGAAAATGGATCTATGCGTTCAAATGTGTACCCCATCTTCAGATCTAGGATGTGTTGGAAGCGGGACGCTCTGCTGATTAAACTGCTGCACATTATATAATTCCATGACCTTGTCGAAATTCTCTGCCCACCACTTTTGAGCTTGCCATTTATCGAACATTTCACGGCTGCAAGCAAGTAGAAATTTGAGGAATCAACAAACAAGGTGCTGAATTAACCATATGTAATACAAAACGCAATGACTATAACAACCAAGTGAACAGTGTTAGGCTCAACAGACAAAAAGCCAAAGTGTCCCTCTTTTTAATAAGGCCATGAAGAAAGTTAGTTAGATCAAGCTGCTCTCATAAATGTCCCCATTTACAAGATGAATTTACTAAACGCTTCCCCACACAACTGTTCTTGGGGAATCCATTTAAGATCGGATTCGACTACCCAAATATAAATCCACATTTCAAAAACCTTTCTTGGCAAAAGATCTCACAATTACAACAAATCCTTTGGGGGACCACTTCAGATAGATTCAAGAAAAATGCAGATTTCCAAAAACACAAATCACTCACAAGATAACATCTTTAATACCAACTGTACTTCTCTCATAGCTTGACCCCAAGAAACACACATCTCTATTTCAAAAATCAAATCATCAACATAATGGATAAAGGTCATTTCAATTGAGTATCATCTTCAAGGTCCCCTATTCTAATTCATTTCAGGATCCTAACTTTTCTATTTTGTGAAATTGCTACAAAGGACATATAAAAATTTACCTGAACCGAATCCGCTTGAGATCATTCCCTCCCTCAGGCAATGATACAAATGTGATGAGGACACCAGGCTCCACTTGAGCAACCCATTCTTTGGGCTCATCTTCTTCTTCCTCCATGAACACTGTGGACTCTGTCCTGCCACTCATGGATTCAGGTGTTCCTTCTCCACTCAAAAGCCCTTTCAACCTTGACTCCATTTCCTTCCCCAGAATCTTCGGTGTTGAGCTTCCACTTCCCGCTCTCTTGTACGCATAATGGAACCTCCCAGAAGCTGATGCAACATCCGAATCCGCGTAGTTTCGGTTCTGATTTCGGTTTGACGACCCCGAACATGGTTTGCAGCTTTTGTAGGCACCTGATGCTTTCACTGCCATGTCTTTTATCTGAAGATTTCACACATAAACAAGAATCACGTGATTTATGACAAAAATTGAGTACACAAAGAAAACAAAACCTGAAAGCCACATACTAAAGTTGGCTTATTTCGTTGAAAGATCAGAAACCAAATAGTAGGCAGATAATTTGACTCGTTGATTTTATTCTTAGCTCCCAAACAGAAACCAACAAGATTCTCGAAACGGTCCTGTCTGGGAGTTTCTTTCCTTTTCCCATTTGTATTTTTCAGACAAAGACAAACAACAGGTAGTGAAAGTGACACAGAAGAAGAAGAGGAAATTTATCTACTTGTGACGTCAGGGACTTAATCGCCTGCTTAGACCTGGGTGTTCCGAGAACTCTGTCATCTTCTTCTTCTTCCTTAGATCCGCCATTGGATGTGTTTAGCTGCTTCGAACAAGCTATGCACGTGAGCATCTCTCTCTCTTACCCTCCACGAAGTTTCAAATTCGACCTGAGAAATCAAGCCGGAAAATATAAATCACTTTCTCAAATCTAAAAACTTTCCGGAAAAAGACTCGAAATGATTTGTACCTTTATGCAACAGTAGTTGCGCACTGCACTTCTAGCTACAGTATATCCAATCGCAAGTCGATAGCTTTCTCTGCCAAAGAGATTAAAACTCTTGTTTCGCCACCATTGAAGAGGTCAAAATGACGGCAGGCCAAGGAGGAGAACCGTTACGCCTGCGGAAAATTAGGGTAACGGGATCTGCAGATCAGACCAATAAACGATTCCGAATTAAATTAAAACTCTCTGGGTCCGTTCTTTGCGGCTTGAAGCTCTTTGACAGTCTGAGATTGAGTGAGAGAGACTCTTCGGACTTTCTGAAATCCGAAGCCGAATTCAGAAGCAAATGCAAAAAAGCTACGAATTTGGTGAGAGAGACAGAGTGTGAGAGAAGGAGAGAGAGAAAAAGAGAGGAACTTTGAGATCGTCGGACACTGCGAAAGCAAGCGCACAAGTGGTGTATTGTGTTCCTAGTTCCTATATAAAGCTCTACTCTTTCTTCTTCTTTTCTTTTTTTTATCTATTGGCCATTTTCAGATTCGTTTTTTTTCGTTTTCTAACTTTGGTATTTATGGATTAATACCAAACCAAAAAACCCAGATTCTGATCGGTTACCAACATAATAGTTCTACAGCTTTTAGCTACTTTATATCCGAATTTTTGTCAAGTTTTGATTTATGTATGTTTGCTTCTTATTTAATTTTTATTTATATGATTAGTTATTTTATTAATTTTTAATAACAGTGCAATTTCACTTCCAAAATTTTGAGCTTGCTTAATTTTCACTAGTCTGCTATTTCGTACTGTTGTATGTATCTGAAAATTAGAATACAAAACTAATTGTACTGCTTGGAAATGTGGAAGAAATCGGACAAAAGAAAATTTTCAAGTTATATTCTCCCTTCTCTTTTTCCTTTATCTGTTCCCTCTCTTAATTTGTTTCCGTTACTCTTTTTTCGTTTCTTTCCTTTTTTAAAGTACGATATTCAGTAAAGAATAGAATGATTAGCTTTTTTAGGTTTATTTATATAGTAGAAATAGAATATGAAACCGTGCAAAATATCCATGGTGTATTTAGAGATTGACACGTGCATTATTGAATGATTCTAGCTGTCGATTTTGCACACAAGAAAAGAGAAGGAAAAAGGAAACCAACAAGAAAAGAAAAAAAAACTAATCTAATTTGTTAGTATATGTCAATTTTCTCAGTTACGAGTAGTTCAAAATTTAAAACCGTGACTTTAACCGAGGTTACTATTTATCAGCCATAATTCAAATTCATTCAACATTTATAAGCAAGTAGTCATTTAATTTGTATAAAAAAAGATACTAGTCGTTTAAATTAATTGCATACAAAATAATATGCAAAACCAAAAAAGGAATAATTACGAGTGTATGTGTATGTATATATGTCAGATGGTCACAGGAGCGCCGTGAAGCAACGGGCGAGAATTAACTACACTGTGGAATTTGTTACCATACATTTCTTTTTTTTAACTAAGACAGCTAAAACAACGCCTATTCGAATAAAAAAAAGGAGGACAAAAAATTACAGCAATGAATGATCAGATCGGATACTGGAAATATGATTATTTTACCTTGCCACGTGAAAGATCACTGTTATCTCTTGGTTTTATGTTAGATAATAGATACATCTTTTTTGTTGTTGTTGTTGTTGTTTCTCTTTCCTTTTTAATGTTTTCGCCTGTATACTTTTTTTTTTGAACCTTAAACCAAATGCTCTAAACAATCTTTTTTCGTCTGTATTACAACGTCACAAGAACCTCTATTCCCCCGCACGTTATATTGGACATACTCGCATCTAAGATATGTATTTAAATTTTAAATAGTTTAATTTGGTAGTCAATTGCTAGTATTCAAAAGTCAAAACTATATGTTGCATTTTTGTAATTCTATAGATACAAGCTTTTATTTCTTTCTGAAGCGACAGTTTCATATATATTATTCCTATTACTTTTGATGAGCCACCCACAATCACATCAGTGATTCAAAACAAAATATACAATATATATATACTTCATCTGTTTCATAATAAGTGTCATTCTAACATATTTCATACAAATTAAGAAATTAATAAAATATACAAATATATTCCTAATCAATATGCTTTTATAACATTTAATTACAAATATTATTATCTTTAAATGAGGGATAAAAAAGAAAATAAGAGTAAAAAGTTACATTGAAAATGCAGAATGACACTTTTTTTGAAACAAAAAATGAAATCTAAAACGACACTTATTATAAAACGGAGGGAGTATATAACACTGCATTCAGATTTCTTCAACCTATCTATGTAAAGTAATTTCGAATTCAATTCACGCAATTCTCATACTTAACTTATTTTTTTCCGATTTATGGAACTATTGGATAAAAGTAACTTGAATTCTCTGTTAATTTTTTTATATATATTTTAGGTGTTAAACATTTATTATTACTATTTTTCAGTTAAAAAATTCCAAACTTAATATCATATTTATCTCGGATATGGATGGATTAGAGCAAGTTAAGTTAGCTCACTCCATACTATCGGCATTGGAGCTCAAGATCTTCCAACTCTCTTTCTTTGAATGGCAGGTGGTACGCTGGTTAAATATACCAATACCAGGTTAAACTGATTTAAGTTAAGTTTATTTAATAAGTTTATCAATTATGATCATTAATATTTATGCCTAGCTTTATGGCGACAAATAAGTATATCGCACCTTCGCAAACTGAAAGAAAAAGGCATAAAGCGATCTATCTAAAAACAAGTGATGATGAGACATGCAATGAAGCATGTCATATTTAGATTCAAGCTTGTTATTAAATAATAATTTAAACTTTATAGAGCTATTTTTCCAACTAAGCCTATCAATGCCTTTTTGTCCCACCTTTCTGTCTCCTTCGAGGCTTAAGCACTTCGATTTAAAAATTAAAACCATTTTGAAAGCTAAGTTAGGCAAAACTTCATTTCAAAGTATGCTTTGCTTCAGGAAACGCTTTGATAATTCTCTTTATTCTTGCTGATCTCTTTCGGGAGTGAAATAAAGGTAAATTATAATCGAAGGCTTGATCATTTATGTGTTTTTTTATGTGTGTCTAAAGATGTAGAACGATCCCTTTATTTTTACTAAAAGCATTGCATAAATTAAAAGTTCTTAATGGCTAAGGTAAGTGATTGATGAAAGGGAATACAGAAGAAGAAGGAAAAACAAGTTGGGGTCATAAAGTTTCCAAATACAGTTAAGAATCCCATTTGAGCCCATGGTTGATTGGGCCCAAATATAGTTAATAGCCCTCTCAAAACTGAATTTTGTCACAGGAAGAAACCATATTAGCTTACCATGCACTTCTCGTAGGTGATTACATCCCACACAACGATCTGTTTCTTGTATAGCTCTTCTTTCTTTTCATCATTTTGCTTCTCGCCAAAATCAAAGAGTTACTCAGCTCCGATCATTGTCTCCGAATATCTTCTGCTCTAAGATTCATGGTGAATAGTTTACCGTCACTCTCTCCACGCGAATCTTAGCTCTGTGAGAAGCCCTAACTCGCTGCTTTGGAAACTATCGAGCTCGTCCCCTTTCGGAGCATTCGTATATAGTTGTGCCGGCGGGTTGGTTCCTGATCGGGCTAGCATTTGGAGGTAATGATCTCTAATGTCTTTAGCTAGGAGCTATTTGATTCATTGACTTTGCTTCTTTATTCTTCGGCGTTATCGGATCAGATTTCGGGAATTTGGTGATTCAAGTGGCCGATTTAGGGTTTGTTTTACTGGAATACGTAGTTCAAGTTCGAATACGTTGGAGATCCTTTTTATTTAGTACTGATGATTGTATCATTGATTTACTCTAATTCCTTCAGTTCTTGCGTCTCTTTGGTTTTGCATCCATTACGGTTGTTCATATTTCCCGAGCGAAATAATCTTTGAAATCAACACTATCTTCTTCGTCTTCATCTTTTTGCCGGTTTTTCATCCATAAACAATCCAATGTTCCTTAGACTAATCAGTATGTATTTGATGCATGAATCCAGCTCTTGTTTATGGTTGTTTTTAATGTTATGGCGAGGCTTGTTGTTTGTTCCCATGCTTGTTTTTGTCAATTACCTTTATCCGACTATCTTCTGTTTTTTCTTCTTCTTTATCTCTCTTTCCTTGTTAGTTTGAACAGTTTGAGGCTGCAATGAATTCGTCATTAAACGGATCTCCACAGAAGAGAGGGGAAAGAGAGGGAGTTTCGAATAAGCCACAGCCTGTAAAGTCACATCCCGCAAACACTTCAAATGCAGGTTTGCTGTTGATACTCTTTGATATATCTGCAACGTCATGTTCTGAGCTCTCATGCTTGTTGATATATATATTCAGCATTCAATGGGAAAGCTGGAAGCTTGAAAAAGCATTCGCGCGATAGTTTAGTGTACCTCACAACATGTACGATTGGGCATCATGTGGAAGTGCATCTGAAAAATGGATCGGTGTATAGTGGTATATTTCATGCTGCTGATGTAGAGAAGAATTTTGGTGAGGCTCTGTATTAGAATTTTTGTTTTCCTTAAAGATGTAACGCTTAAAAAGACACTACCATTTCTTGCCATTTATTGTTTTTTTTTGTAACTTCCAGGAATCATTCTAAAGATGGCATCCTTGATTAAGGAAGGTATTTTACGAGGGCATAAATCCCGTTCCGAATTTGTCAGAAAGCCACCTTCCAAGACACTCATTATACCTGCGGATGAACTTGTGCAAGTTGTAGCTAAGGTGTGCTTGCTTTTATTAACTACAGGAGAACTTTTTTCTGATTAAGTTTATGTCAATGTGTTACATTACATGGCAGGGAGATTAATTTGAGATTGACATTGTCATTCCTTTTACCATTAATTTTGGTGTTAGGATCTCTCTGTATCCAGTGACGGAATGTTAAATGCCGTTCAGAGTGAGAAGCCGATGGAGCTGTTGACGGACTCTTCTATATCACAGTCTAGTCATGTTAATCACGGAAGAGTGCTACAACGCTGGGTACCTGATGAGGATGCTCCACAGGGTCTAGAAAATGTGTTTGATAACCCTTGGAATAGGTATATACACATATTTGAATTTCTTGTTAAATTTATTTATTGAATGTTTGAAATGCAGAATTGTCAGCTGGATCATTTGTCCACGGTTTCTTTTGCTGAGATTTTTAGATGAGAGAATGGTGGGAATGAATAGATATTTTTGTGCTTGCACTTTACACTATGCTTATGATCTTCATTTTGGAAAGCTATTCTCTTTCTATATCTCTGTCCATAAGATAAGGAAGACTACTGTTTCCATAGTTGTCTCTCTTATGAGCCATCTTTGCTGTGAAGCTATTACGCTTTTTTTTTCCCTGAGATTTCTCGTAACATGGGTATTTACTGGTAATATGCTCAGCTGATACGTTTTTGCTTGTAGGGGATGGGATCAGTTTAAGGCGAATGAGTCACTGTTTGGAGTAAAGAGCACTTTCGATGAGGAACTCTATACCACAAAAATTGAGAGAGCTACTCGGACTAGAGAGCTCGAAGAGCAAGCCGTGAGAATTGCAAGAGAGATTGAGGGTGAGAATACCCGAGATCTTCATGTGGCAGAGGTGATTTTTTGGGTTTTTTATTTTCAGCTTGATTCCTAGGTTTTTGTTGTTGTTGTTACAAGACCAAATTTGTAAATTCTTCATGCCTGCAGGAAAGAGGCCTTCAGCTTAATGAGAAATTTGATATTGACGAGGAAACTAAATACTCAGCTGTCCGTCCAGTTGATGGCTTTGATGATAGTGGGTTTGATGAAGAGGAAGACAAATTGCTGGATACTAGCAACGATCAGACTTTTGGTGGTTCATCTACTTCTGATGGCCAGAAGTCAGCTTCTTCTAGTGGCAAGGGCTATGAAAAAATACGGGGTGACAGTCAGCCTCCTCGGAAAGATACAAATGTAGATCAAAGCTGCTCGATATCTGGTGAGCAGAGATCCAGAGAATCTCCTGCCCCAGGCGGCAGTATCAGGTTATTTTTTTTTTTTTAATATTTGACATTAGGCTACAGACTTTATATTCTGGAAAATCATCTAAAAGACTTGTCTCACATTGGGATTTCTGTTGACATAACAGTGAGAGCCAGCTGGGTGAGCGAAGAAACAACAGTAATCCAGAGGTTTCCCCCAGTAACAGAATAATTTCAACAGTAATCCAGATTGCATTTGCGTTTATTCCTGTTCTATTTTTTTTTTTTTTTTTAATATTGGTTCTTTGGCTTCCTTTTGTATTTACAGTCCCCTGAGGAATCAGTTTCTGGTCATGGAGGTATATGCTACTTCTTTATTGCAGTGTTTTTTTTTATATCTGCATTCCCTCTATATTTGTTTATCCGTTTGAACAATTGATGCCCACAGAGAAGTCTGAACGGGATTTCATATTCTAGTGGTAGTATTAATTTTTAACGAGCAGGACTCACGTTTTTCCTCGGCCTGACACAGTTATTTATTTTCACATAAAGCTACTAAAAATATGCATCTTGGAATATAGATATCAACGAAGGTCCAAAACTTGGTGGTGGTGGTGCAACCTCGGTGACGAAGGCTGTTGCTGAGAGAGAAAAACAAGTCAGTCAAGTTTCTGGTAAAACAAAACCTGACATCTCTTCTAGAAGTTCAGAAAGCCGCCCAGCTCCTTCAACATCAAGTCGTCCTAGACTATCACCAAGCTCCTCCATTGGTTCTTTGTCGTCATCAGAAAAGTCCACGCTTAATCCGAATGCAAAGGTTTTGTTATTTGATTTGTTCAGACTGAAATAAAGATAAAGAGTTGTTTTCGTTTTTATTAATCATGAGTCATTGGGTCTGATCAGGAATTCAAACTCAATCCAAACGCAAAGAGTTTCAAACCATCACAATCTCCAGCTCCTGTGCGGCCTCAATCTCCAGTAGCAGATGCCTCCTTCTACTACCCTGCTGGTCCTGTTCAGCAGATGCCTGGAATGCCTGTTAGTTACGGGGTAAGTTCATTGGTGCTGTAAATTTTACTGAAAAAAAAAACGAAATATGGTCTCTAAAACTCGTATTGGCCATGCAAAAAATTGGCAGATGCAACCGCAATATCCTGGCCAGCAGCAGCAGCAGATGATGTATTATCATGGCCAGCAACATCTTCAAACATATTATCCTCCAGGTGCACAGCCCCAGGTTTGACACTCACACACACACACACAAACCCTTATTATTATGATAATCATCAAAATTCTTAAAAAGAAAGAAGTCTCTAATGGTGAGGGAAATGTGATGTTGTAGTATCCGCAGCAGCAGCAGCAGCAGCAGCAGCAGCAGATGATGCTTGGTCAGCCTAGGCCGCCAGTTGTCTACATGCCGCCGCCTCATTACCAGCCGGTTATTGCTTCTTCTTCTTTTGTTTTATGTTCAAAGGGAGCGTTGAGCTTTCGGATGCTGAGATCTCTCTGTGTTTTTTTTTTAACAGGAAAATCCATATAATCATGGACGAGAGTAAAAAAACCTGATGGTGATGATGTTGCTTTTTTTGTGTGAAGGACCTGAACGAACCAACCCTCTGTTTTGGTTTACGCTCTTAATTTCTTCCTTACCCCAAGTTACTGAAACCATGTTCGTCTTCTTTTTAGCTTTCCCGATCGGAAATTTTAATCTGTAATAAAAAAAAAAGAAAAAAAAAAGGAACGATCTATATGTACTTGTCTGTTTTCTTGTATCTGAAAAGAACGGATATACATATTTTAGAGTTTAGGTTTTTCTCTCGTGTCCTCACTTTCGCAATTTGTGTGCGTGTGCATGGCGGCTGATTTTTGTATTTTATCTTTTAGAATCCAAAACTTGTGAAAATCCGACTAGATGACTTTTATTGGATTTGAAAATCGCAACCGTTTGTTACACAACTTATAAGAAAAAGTTGGATAACAGTGATATAACGACCAAGAATTCAAATCGACAATGGCTATCCTTACTAAACAGATGGGCGCATGCATTGCTAATACGACTCCAAAAAAATTGAATTTTATCTCTTCAAACATATAATATAACCAGCTTCGGATAGTAACCAGATACTGTTGAAGTGTTAAATATTACCATTGATGATCCGATTTATGCTTAGGTTGTCACCTTCAAATTCAAATCTTGCAATGCACACAATAGTAATGTGCATTCCGCCTCCTCTCAAGTATTGCCGTCCTTGAAATTTTATCCATATTACATTCTATGAATGTTCCGTTGCTGTAAAGGAGGATCCATCCTAAGGGAGTTGTTGTCTCCACTATGTTGTGTGGTGAGAAGCGTCATAATTACATTTTATCCCAAAATATTCATTAAAGAATTTAAGAAAATGTAATGGGATGGTCAAAATCGATCAAGAAGAAAAATCTGCTTTTCATTTAGCGAAATGGTATCTAGGTAGAGAGATTCCAATGAAGATACACATAATACGTACATCCTTCGGTATCCTAAAATCCTTTCACAAGAGTTGTAATTTTTTTTGCTTTTAATTTGATCAAAAATTCCTAAAACTTCTAGACGTAATTAACGTGTGACTAGGGCATTTTTAGTACCCGTATTTAGCTTTACTTTTAAAGCAAATGAACACGTCAAAGAAACGAATCCGTTCATTGATTGTTTGCTTTCACTATCTTATGCAGAAACTTGAGGAAAGCAAGCCCTGAAATAGTCACTCATAGTAGCATCTGGTCATAAGGTAAGCATTAGTGAAAAATAATACGACTTTGATACTTGTACATAGATTCACCCTCCTTATGTGTGTGTTTATGACTTTGTGTGTTCTATGAAATAAAGGTTTAAATGAAACTTTATATGACTGCCTCACTTGAAAATCCACCATATGCATTTGCATCATATTAAAAAAAAAATGTCATTAATCACCTAAATTAAATGAGCAATCATACCGAAAGAAGACGCAGACAAAAATAATCCTCAACTACGATACTTTACTTGTGTTCGGGAATGTTCATTTACAGTTGCCAGATTTTCTATATTAAAAAATTCATCTCTATGCTTGACTTGATTTATATATCTTTTTACGCGAAGTAATTAACAAGTTCACATCCACAATTTTTTTATAAAATACTTATATGGTTGCGTTAGATGTTGACAATCTCCACTGACTTTTGCTTTGCCCCTAGATTTTTCATTTTTCTATAAAAGAAAGGGAAGTATCTATATATGTATCTATGTTATATATGTGACGTGGTTTATCTTTCAAACATCGGATGTAAAATCACGCGCGATCGAGGCGCGCGTGGATTTTTGAACAGCGATGTGGCGGCTGTGATTAAAATATAAAAAAATATTGAAAGGGAACAAATGTGTCACTGGTTTTTCGAATGACAAATTTTCATCACATCAAAACATAGAATCCGATAGTACCGTAGGCCTTACACACCTGATTATCTCTCTCTCTCTCTCTTACAATTTCTCTTGTGAAGCCTTTTTAAAAAATCTTAAAGTTCATCATTAAAAGAGAGAGTATTAACCAAATAGACGACTTTTAAAAACTCTAACCAAATAGAGAAGACTTGTACTAACCTCTTTATACAACTGGATTATTTATAGAGCTCACTATTTATATGATTTTATTTGGTAACAGTAAAGAGAGACAACAACAAAAAATAAAAAGGAATATAAACACAAAAGGAAGATAAGAGTGTTTATTAATTAAAATTAACGAATAATACTAATTAATGTAAGCTAAAAGGTAGTGTTTCATGGTGAAATTAGTGGTGCGAAAAAATTGGTATTGCCGAAGAGAAATAAAAAAGTGAGGTACAAATAAGCTTTCAAGCCATAGCCAATAAATACCCAATTTGCAGAGACAGTGAAAGAGATAAAGAGAAAGAGGGAGAGAGATGCCATGTTTTGAGGAAGGAGACATGCATCATCTCAACCTTACATGATCTGTTTTCCTTTTCTCTCTCCATCTTCACCAAATCCATTGATTTTCTAGTTTTGGGTCTCTCTATTTGACTACTTGTACTCTGCTTTCAGAAGAAGAAGAGAAAAAAAGCCATTTTTAGGTGATTACCTGATAGGTGAGAAAATCTTTTTGTTTCTTCTTTTAGTTATGTTCTGTTTTCTCGTTTTTTTTTTTTGTTTTTTTTTCACTAGATCAGTAAAGTTCGAAGGAGTTTCAATTTCTCATGTCTTATTTCGTTCAAATTCCGGGAATCTCGTCGATTGAATTTATGATTTACCAGTTACTGGTATTGCATGTTTGTGCTTTTCTCTAAGCGCTACAGTGATGAATCAAAAATCTGTTTTTTTTTTATCTGATTCGTTAGGCCGTTGATTCTCAAATTCTGAATCTTTGCTTTCTGCTTAGTATGATAACCGGATCTGCTCTGTGGTTTCTTTCTTTTTTTGTTCTCTTAGATCTGCTGTTTGTTGCTCTTCCTTTGGATCAAGAACTGTTTAGATTCGTTCCAATTTAATGCAATATCATGACCTGGGATTTGGATTATAGGTTGCTGGAAAAAACATCTCTTATCTCATGATGGATCTACTATGGTCTGAAAGATTAGCTTAGTGAAATATTGTTTCAGACAATGCAAAATTTTCATAGCAAAGATTCATTGTCCTTTCCTGCAACTTCTTGGGGAAACTCTGTGTTAAAAAACTCAAATGTCCAAGGATCAGCATCCATGACCGACAAAAGCAACAACACATTAAGCATGAAGATGGAGATGATGTCTACCCATTTCCCAGGGATGCAACAAACTGGTTTTCAGTTGCAGGAGCATGATTCTTCCTCAACACAATCCACTCGAGGAGACTCATCTGGTGAGGTTGCAAGTTTGGGGGAACATAATAACAACAAGCGTTATGGCCACAGTAGTGTAACCCATCTCTCAGGTCCAAAGCTTTCAACTTTTTTTATACCCGAATTAGAGTTCATGCAATGTGTTGTAGCTGATCTATGGGTTCTTGTTTCAGATGCAGGTTACAAAGAAAACGCAGGGAATCCTAGTGGAAGTCATTCAAAGTCAATCTTGTCGAAGGTCTCTCAAAATTCAGCGGTTCCTTCTACTATTGAGGTTAATTTGTCAATCATCTTTGACCTTATCATAAATCTTGTAAATACGAGACTAATAATAACGTCTATCTTTTATACCCTCAGGCTTCTTGGCCTCTACATGGCACTGAAACGCCACATTACAATGGTTTCATGTCTTTTCCGTATGCATCACAACACACGGTAATACAAAGTTGTTACATTCCAAGATAATGCTGCTGTTTCATCTTATCGCACTAAAGCCTTTGCATAAACGATTTATGATCTTTATTAATTGAAGGTGCAGCATCCACAAATTGGAGGGTTGGTTCCTTGTAGAATGCTTTTGCCTCACAACACTCAAGAGAACGAACCAATCTTCGTCAATGCGAAACAATACCAAGCCATTCTACGTCGCAGACAACACCGTGCAAAGCTTGAAGCTCAGAACAAGCTCATCAAAGTCCGCAAAGTATGGTCATCTCTATAAAACTATTCTGATAATCAGAATAACTATATAACGTTTCAGAGATTTTTTTTTTTGTATGTCTAAAGAGACTGAATTTGTCTATGAATTATGCAGCCATATCTTCACGAGTCTCGCCACCTTCACGCTTTAAAGAGAGCTAGAGGCTCTGGTGGGCGATTCCTCAACACAAAGAAGCTCCAAGAATCAAAATCTCCACAATCTCCTTCATTCTTGGGCACGCCGCGTTTCTTCAAGAACCCTCAGGGAAAGTTCAGGCAAAGGGAAATTCCGGGCGTTGGGGTCGGGTCTAGCGGCTCGGCAACATCTTGTTCGGACTTAACTGGGAACAATAACGACATGTTCCAACAAAACCCACAATTCAGGTTCTCAGGTTATCCATCAAACCACCATGTCTCAGTTCTCATGTGACACTGTTTCTCCATCAAATCATGACGGGAAGTCATCCTTGGCTATTAATGATCCATAAAGAAGTTTCTGTCTTTTTAGTCTGCTTTCTGCAAATCTCTACTGCAAAAGAAAAAATAAAAAGTTGAAATCTTTTAACTATTATTGGGGGGTTTTATGTGATTGTTTATGGTTTGTTGCTGTATTGTTTGTCTACTTGGTTAGAACTTAATCGTTTTGATTAAACGAACCCCACATGGATTTGTGGTTTATGTAAAGATGTGATTTTTTTTTTTTTTTTACTCTTTAGAGCTCACTTCACCTTCTGCTGCCTATATAGTCCATTTCAGCTCTAAACTCTTGCAAGACTTTGTATTTAAATCAATCAATAGTAAATATCTTCATTGATTTAGCTCAATTCTCACAAAGATAGCTTTTACCGAATCCATATGGTTTTCTATTATAATTGAAAACAATTTGTTCAGTTCAAAATAAACGTCTGAAAGATTGACATTAGTAATAGACATTTACATCCAAATAAAGATCGTCAGGTGGTCCATTGAACCTCATTTGACCAACACCAACGATTCAACATGTCTTTGTCTCATTTTATTAAGGTTAATTTATATTTTGTCTTGACGTTTATATCCTCCAATCAATTCCTACATCCACAATCTTTACGATTGCAAATCATTCACCAACCAAATAGGCGTCACAAATCAATAATTTGTTGTACTGCTCGAATCAATAATGATCATACATTTCTCTAAATCTTTTAAAAATATTATGTGTTGGATTGTGGACATTGAATTTATATATCTAGACATCTAGTTGTGGATTTATAAAGAGTTATAAAAGCCTATCAGGTGTGGTCTTGTGGATATTGAATTCATATATCATGTTAGTTTTCTAAGATGTTTGAAACATATACGCAATAACGCAAACTAAATTTTTATTAATTCATAGTCAATCGCTGTTTGTGGGCAAACATCAGTTTCTTGAAAGCTTGTAATGATGTCAAAAAAGAGAGGGAAAGCTTGTTATGTTTTATTATAGAAATGGATGCTATGATTTTCCTCCAACTATTATAAAAAAAGCTTTCAATATTTGGACATAGTTCCGCAGGACCACAAAGATTAATAAATCATTCGTATTGGACTGTTGGACAATATGTTCATAATGTTATTCATTCCAATATCTATCTTGTGACACAAACTTATATATATATATATATATAATGGTTGATATCTAATGTTTTCGGAAAATAATATTCTTCTACATATTCCAAACTAATACGCGAAGATAGGTTATAATTTTTTAACCAGTAGAGTTTTAATAGACAAACCGTCAGACCATAAAAAAAGATTATCCTCGAGACCAACAAAGAGAAGATAAAACCAGATTCTATGTCTGCATCATAATATGTCCCCACAATCTAAACCTTGGTTATTATAAATACTATTATACTAATGACAACATCATTATACAGATTCATACCTTTATATATTTCTCAAATCTTCTATTGAAACACCCATATATAACATGCAGCACATAAATAGTACACTACAACCACCAACAATGGTCCCAAATTGCAATAAGTGAAGAGACTAATTGATTTAAGAAATGCAAATCAAATTGTAATATTCAAATGGTAACTCTCACAACTTTCAAGACCATTTTCTAAAGGTAGTTATTATACTCTTCGACATGCACATCCTATATAAGACCACACACGCCATTTCAAGTTATATTCGATTCTGATCGTAGATCTCCTCCGATCCAAATGCTTTCTATTCCTGTTATTGTTTATCTTAAACCTTAACCCTATCACCTACTCACAAACAATACCTTTCTCATCATGTATTCAATGTCGTTAGAAGAAACAGAACCACCAAATCAAACTCTAGATCAAGTCCTAGGCTGGCTTGAGGATTCCATGTCCTTAACCCCATTACCTGAATTCGATGATTCTTATTTGCTCCACGAGTTCGACGGGTCTCAAACGTGGGAATGGGATCAGGCTCAAGATCCGGGATATGATTTTATTCATAGCTATAGTCAAGATCTTAGTGCACTTATGGGTTGTGAAGCAACAAACCTGGAAGTGGTAACCGGAGCTCCAGTCATTAGTTCGGATCCTCCACCCGTATTTCATCAACCAAACGAGCAGTCCATGAAAAGGAACCATGATGGGCTTATCGATGACCAACTAGTGAAAAGATCAGCAAGGAGCAAGAGGAAAGCAAAGAAGTCTAGTGAGATGAGCTGCAAAGATGGTAACAAGGAAAAGAGGTGGGCAGAACAACTTCTTAACCCTTGTGCCTTGGCAATCACGGCAAGGAACTCATCAAGGGTTCAACATTACCTTTGTGTTCTCTCTGAACTTGCCTCTTCTTCTGGGGATGCTAATCATCGGCTTGCAGTTTTTGGTCTTCAAGCGTTGCAACATCATATTTCAACCTCCTCCTCTGTTACATCCTCTGTTACGTTTGCTTCCGCAGAAGTGAAGATGTTTCAAAAGACTTTGCTCAAGTTCTATGAGGTAAGCCCTTGGTTTGCTTTGCCTAACAACATGGCAAACTCAGCTATCCTGCAGATTCTAGCACAAGATCCCAGAGATAAAAAGGATCTTCATATTCTTGATATTGGTGTTTCTCACGGTATGCAATGGCCCACTTTGCTGGAAGCTCTGTGCTGCAGACCAGAAGGACCTCCTCCTCGTGTTCGAATAACCATTGTATCCCATCTAACCGCAGACATACCTTTCTCTGTTGGTCCACCTGATTACAATTATGGTTCTCAACTCATTGGCTTTGCTCGGTCCCTTAACATCAACCTCCAGATCAATGTAGTTGACAAGTTCCTCCAACTCAGTGATACCTCATCTCATGAGACCGTGATCGTCTGTGCTCAGTTTAGGCTGCATCAACTGAAGCAAAGTACCCCTGATGAGAAAAGTGAGGCTTTGAGAGCACTGAGAAATTTGAAACCAAAAGGAGTGGTTCTTTGTGAGTACAATGGGGAATACAGTAGCAGTGGAGACTTTGCAGCAGGATTTGCGAGGAAACTTGAGTATCTTTGGAAGTTTCTGGATTCAACAAGCTATGGGTTCAAAGAAGAGAGTAGCGAAGAGAGGAAGCTAATGGAAGGAGAGGCAGCAAAGGTGTTGATGAGTTCAGGAGAGATGAATGAGGGAAAAGATATATGGTATGAAAGGATGAGAAAAGCTGGTTTTGCCGCAGAAGCGTTTGGAGAGGATGCAATTGATGGAGCCAAATCTTTACTGAGAAAATATGACAGCAATTGGGAACTAAGGATGGAAGATGAAGATACCTTTGCTGGGTTATTATGGAAAGGAGAGGCAGTTTCATTTTGTTCCTTGTGGAAGTAGCTAGCCTCTTTGTGTTTGTCTTAATTTTCCTTGTAAGTTTCCAAACTAAAGCTTTGTATAAACTGTGTTATCTGCAAAGTTATTTTATTTTCAAGTAGCCAATGCAGCATTTTCCATCTAGGATGGCATGTCAGGATCACAATTTGATACTCTTTTACTTTTAGCCTCTCAAGATATATTAAGTAATTTGATACTCTTTTGCTAATAGAGTGCTACTAGATTGGCAAAGATTGATAAAATTGATACTAGTGAAGAACTATGGTGACCAAAAATATATACATGTAAATGAAATTTATATGAGCTTCTTTTTTTGGAAATTTTAACAGTAATGCTTTTTAGCTTTTTCCAGCTTTGGATTAAATTAACAGAAGCATTTGCTATGTACAACAAATTAATCATTACTAAATACATATATATATACACATAGTTAACAAGCCCCTTAAAGACTCATCAACTTCCCCATCCGACCACGGCCCCAGGGCGGGAAAACGCGAGTCCTCGATCATACATCCGTTGAATCTCTTCTCTGTATTCACTCAGAGACTCATCAGGTATTGGTGGAGTCAGCTCCACCACATCACCCATCTTCAGCTTCCACTTGAGGTCGCTCACAGGTCTCTGGTTCAGCCTCGGTCTTAGTTCTTCCTTCGCTGGTATGGACCACCTCGAGCTCCCTGGCCCCGCCCGGCTCAGCAGATCCGAGACTGTTGAACTCTCTGGAAATTCTTGCACAGACATCTGCATTTTTCCGATTTGTTCAGTATAACAATCTTAAGCCTTATACTCTCTAGTACTCGACAAGACTATTAAAAAGCAAGTTTATAACAAACCTTGTCATTTTCGATTACGATGACATAGACTGGTCCGTCCTGGCTACTGTTAGGCTTGTAAGAAGCCGGGCAGTCTCCGGAGTGAGACGGAAACTTGCAAGGGGGTTTGATGGAATCAGAAGAACTGATGGAAGAGCGGTCTTTGCTCATTGTTTCGCAGTGCCAAGTTACAACCCATCGAGCCCATTCAACCATCTGAAGCACAAACGAAGAGTATTTGCAGTCACCTTCCTTGTACCTCCAGTGAGCTGCAAAGCCAAATTCAGCCTGCAAATGCATCTCCTGTGTACGTATTTGGACTTCAAGTGGAACCGTTCCATTGTCCATAACTACCGTGTGCAAAGATTGATACCTAAAATATAAAAAGTAACAAATACTAAAGTCAGATTCGTAACACTTTAACAAGCCACAACTTAAACAACAGGTATATGAACTTACCCATTGAACTTGGGATGAGTTATGTAATCCTTGAGCTTTCCAGGAACTTCAGACCATAAACCATGAACTACTCTTAAGGCCTTGTAACAATCTCCTTCGTTGTTAACGATCAAACGTAACCCATGAATGTCATGTATTTCATCCACTGTTAGCTTTTTCCTGGTATAATCGAGAAAATTTAACATCAACATTAGTCTTCTGGTTTCACTCACACTGTTCCATATGTTAATGAGTGAAGGAGAACTTACTTCAACATCTTGCAGTAAATACTATACAAGCTCTTGTGCCGGCCACAGAGAACATGGTAAGAAATGCCTTCTTTCTTGAGAGCTTGCTCCAATTTCTCTATTGCGGAAGTAATCATGGCTTCATCGAATGAATCCTCAAGCATGGTTGACATCTCGTTATGCTGTTGTGGGTAAAGATGCTTGAAACATAGATTTTCAAGCTGAACTTTCCAGGTAGAGATCCCTAACCGGTTAGCCAAAGGTGCGAATATTTCAAGCGTTTCTTTGGCAAATCTCTGCTGCTTTACTGGGGACAAAGCGTAAAGCGTCTTCATGTTGTGCAGACGATCAGCAAGTTTGATAAGAACAGCTCTTGCATCTGCCATTGCAAGAAACATGGTGTGCAAGCGATCTGCTTCAACGGTTTTACACGCGGTATTGTTCTCTCTAGCGAGTTTGCTCAGTTGGCTAAGCTTTGAGACCTATATACAAAACACACATTGAGCTCAATCAGCTACTAATAAGCACGGTTTTTTCCAAACCAAGAATCTCAACCAATCAAATAAAAAAAGACAACAGTTGTTACAGAATTTCTTACCCCTTCGACCAAATCAGCAACTCCTGCTCCAAAGTTCCTGAGAATATAATCATAGCTCATGAATGAATCGTCCATGGTGTCGTGAAGAAGCCCAGCCACAACAACAGTTGAGTTAGCTCCGATATTAGCCAATAACATAGCAGTCTCAACGCAATGTTGCAGGTAAGGATCACCACTAGCTCTCATCTAATTTTAAACACATCAAACGAAAACTTTCAGTCACCAAAAGCAAACAAGAATCAAAATTTATGGAAAAAGAAGTGATTTAAGGCCTCTCTCTCTACCTGTCCTCTATGAGCTTTCTCTGCTTCGTAAAATGCTTTGATCACAGATTCATCTTTGAAGATTTTGTGCCTCAGCTGAGCACGTCTTAGCAAATCCCTAGCATATGGCTGTCTCGCATCTGCCCCAAATCCATCCTCCATAGTAAACGTTAGCTCATCAACGAGATCCGAATCCGAAGAAGACGATCCCAATTCGTAATCCACACACGAACCCACGGCTTTCCTTACGAATCCATTGAACAATCCGCTAGCTCCTACGCGAAGAGACCCATGGAAGCTTCCATCTAGATTCCGATCGCGAGAAACCCTCATCGGAGGGCTGCAGCTACACGAGACTGGACCATGAAGCACAGAGATGGGGCTTTGGTGGTCTCGTCTATGATACGAGGAACCCACGAATTTCGCAGGAGAATAACAAAAGGAGCTGCTCAAGCTCAGATCTTTCAAATCCTCACTCCGATCATGGCGTAAGGACGAAAATTCCTCAACCCCGATAGAAGCTGAAGATTTGACGGATGCGCCGGAGAAAAGCGAAGAGAGGCCTCCGACGATGGGTTTCTGCGGCGAAGAAGACGTCGAAGGAGACGCCGACGAACTCCTGGAGCTCAGATCGAGATCACAAGCGTTGATCTGATGCGGCGTGGAACAAACGCTGCTAGGTGGGCTAGCGTAAAGCGCTATGGTCGTCGCCACCACCATTGGAGCTCGTTGGTTCTGGTTTAGAATCCGAAGGTTCAGGTTTCAGAAAAATCAAAGAACGAAGAGAAAATGAATAAAGAATATCCTGTGCAAATTCCCAGAATTAGCTCCCCAAACACGTCAATTTCCCGGGAATCAAAAGTCACCTTTTTTCTATGGAGACAAACAGATTACTCAAAACCCACGAAATTCCCCACCCTAAATTCCAGAAAACCAGACTGATACGGAGTTCTAGAAAGAATTTTATTTAAAAGAAAAAAAAAATCTACTTAGATGCGAAGAACAGATCAAAACCTAAGGTATATACAGTTTATACGAGTTTAGAGATGAAATTGAAGAATACGACTCGAAGGCAGACAAGAGGGGGTGTGTGTAAGGAAGAAGAAGAGAGGAAGACGCTTTGCTTTAAGGAAGTAAAAATTAGATATTTATTTCTCCCTCATCGATTTTTCATAGAAACCACTCTCTCTCCATCCATATTCGTCTGTTTAAGTTTGGCCGACCAAGCTAAACCGGTAAACATAATTACTTAAATACCCTTTCGGTTATTCGGTAATTGTTGTTGACTAAGTGGGATTAGTACAGTCTAATCTCGTTATGTCGTAATCCTCCACTGCTGACGTAAATGATAAGTATATATAAAAAAATATAATTTTCGTTTATTGGGTATAGATTCAATATCTCTAAAGAATAAAATATTTTTAGTGCTTAACCCGAACCAAGATCTATAAATCAGAAGATTTTATACTTTGTAAATATTGCTTTATGTCAAGTTATCAATCTGTCTTCCAAACTCAAAACACAAATAGTTTAGGCGATACTACTAGTACATCTTTAACTAAAGCTAATTCTTTGGAGGCTTGCACACTCGTAAAAGAGGGATGACACGCTAATTGATTAACAATATCCAATCAGATGACATCAATAATTAACAATATCCAATCAGATGACATCGATATCTCAACTCCAATGGCGATAAAATAAAAATTACGGCATAGTTTATAGATTCACTAAATGTCTTTTGTGTGTTCATAAAAGACATTTCAAGAGTATTGTGCTTTAACCTAACTCGTATGATAAAACAAGGAAATATAGTACAAGACTCATAATTAGTAGTTATTTGATAAAGTCCAGATTACGTAATTTATTGTTCGATTTCTTTTTTGTATTTATAAGTTTAAACTTATTACAGATTTAATGGTAATCTACTATTATCAATCTTAAATACTTATTAACTGTTGAAGGTGGGTTTAGCACCCTTTATTTAGCCCAACAGGCCCATCAAAATCCACCAGCATTACAATTTTGGCCCATTAACAAGACCCAAAAAATCATCCCACCGTCATCACGTCACCTACTCGCTCACTATAAATAGAAGAGAGGAGGAGACCAAGAAAAGGGATCTCGGAAAGGAGAAGAGAAATAGCTCGTGAAGGGATGAGAACACCCACCTCGCCAAAATCACCATCACCTCGCCAAAATCACTCCCACCCTGCCAAATTCACCATCACCTCGCCAAAATCACTCCTACCTCGCCAAAATCACCATCACCTCGCCAAAATCACTCCCACCTCGCCAAAATCCCTCTCACCTCGCCAAAATCACCATTACCTCGCCAAAATCACTCCCACCTTGCCAAATTCACCATCACCTCGCCAAAATCATCATCACCTCGCCAAAATCACTCCCACTTCGCCAAATTCACCATCACCTCGCCAAATTCTCTGCCACCTCGTCAAACTTATCTCACCTCATCACCTCGTCAAACTGATCTCACCTCGTCACCTCGTCAAGCTGATCTCACCTCATCACCTCGTCAAGCTGATCTCACCTCGTCACCTCGTCAAGCTCACCTCACCTCATCACCTCATCAAGCTCACCTCACTTCGTCACCTCGCCAAACTCACCTCACCTCGCCACCTCGTCAAACTCACCTCACCATGTCTTAAACTTTGTTCTTATTTCGTTGCCGATCCAAGCTTAATTTAACAGAAAATCTTTGAACTCTTCAACATAAGTTGACTTGTTTGACCCGTGCGAACTCACGTTCAACATTAACCTTATATATGAATTAAATGAAACTATTTCTTAACAGTTTTTTCCGCAAATTATAGTAATATTTTTTAATCAGTATTCATAAATGCTTTATTTAGTCATTGATCCTTTTGTTGGGTATAGATTCAGTAATTCAGTAAAGTAATCCTTTTTTAACTTTGCCCAAACACAATCATTTTATAAAATAAGAATTATCCTCTTGGAATCTTTTTATTTTTAATTATTCACAATTTGTTTAAAAAAAGTTATATCTACGGCAGATGAGTCATCCAATTTGCATCACCTTTATTCATTTATAATTGTTATTTATATAAAAATATGACGTGTGTCATATAATTTTTTTTTTTTAGCAACTGGAGTCTGCTACTTTAAACATGAATTAAAATCAGCAAATTGTATAAATGAGGGTCCACCATGAGATAATGTCTTCTCTGTCTGCTACTCTATTTTTTGTTCTTCTCCTTAATGTCTTGTTTCTATAGTTTCTTTGTATTTTTTTCTTTTTCATTGGACCTTGTTACTTCAGTAATGGGGATCTGGATCAACCACAGATTGGTGACTAGGTTAAACAACTCCTTAACTCCATTCCCCTTCTTCGTTAAACAGTACCTAAGTTATAGATTGGCACTTCAGTAATGTTTTATATAACGATCCTTCTATATAAATATATATATATATATATTATGTTTTTGGGAAGAAAAGGCAATGAAAAAGAACAACCATTTCCGGTTAAATTTTGCAAAATGACTAAATAAAATAACTTGTGCAATAATATTGTCAGTCAAACATATCGTAGAATATACTGGTTGACAAAAATAATTACGGAAACAATGGGTTTATGTAGGGGCAACAGTGACATTTTCAATGCAGTAAGTGGTGAGAATTAGATTTTAATAAACGTTTATTTGGTTATTGCCGATGCTCTCTAGAAGATTGGCTTGTAAATGACTAGTAGATAAGGACACCGACGCGTCTCGAAGAAAAACCATCACAGCAAGAAATTTCGCCACGTGGAGCCAAGTCGGTAAAACTGAACATGGCACGCGTCATAATTGGCGGCCACGAAAGAAAAAAATGGATGTCACGCTCATCTCACGTGTCCACTCCCCAGCTTCACTTCCACGACTTATGGGGATCGCGTGTCTACCCAAATCGGACGGCTACAATTGAATCTTCGGATTGTAGATTGAATTGCAGCCGTAAAAGCTATTTCGAAATTCGGAATCATGTAAATTTCCTACGGTGGTTGAGAGACGACTCATAACTAGTCAACGCCTGTTACATTCTAGAGCACGTGAGTCACGTGCGTTTGTGTATAAAAGACGTATTGATATGTTCGTTTCACAATGACGTGGTTTTTTTCTTACATCGACGGCAGACGAAAGAAGATCATATGAAATTGGTTTTTTGAAAAATATTTGGTTTTATTATGCAGCAATCGAGATATTTAGGGGATCGAATCGGTTAGTTTCGGTTTAAGCATAGAACAAAAAAAAAAAAAAAAGAGAGGAGGTGGTCCACAAATAATGGAATGCGATTTGCGTAAGAAGCAAAGTATTAGGAATTTTGGTCAGCCATGACTACTTCTCCACGTGGAATTGTTCCGCTGCCTTTTACTCTCCTTCACGCAATCACTCTTTCCTCACACGCATCTTCACGTGTTTCATTCCGGTTTTCTCTTAACCGAGATGACAACCCGGCCCCGCAAGTGTATATATATTGGTTTGGTTTACTTTTCCTTGCACACAAACATCAATACTAGCCCAATACCGTTTTTCCGTGGATCCGTCGGAGTTTAATGGTGTCTCGTCTGGGCTAGAAAGTAAGACATTTTGGGTTTATAAACCCAATGATTTATCACTATATTTACAAACCAAAATTTTATGACCCCAATGAATTTTATCAAATAACCACCTACAGTTTATTGATATAGAACAGAAAAGTTTGAAACAAATAAAATATGTTTTCATACTAACAGAATTTTTACACAATACTCATGATTTATACTTTTTTTTAGACAAATTAAGATTCTAAACTATATGTATTATGTGCTAATTAATTTTCGAATAATTCATACATTATCTATTTGGAGTTTCAACTCAAATATGGATACTTCTATTACACTCGGTATACTATTTTCGCACTTCAAATAGAAAATGATCTAATTTAAACAACATTTCGACCACAAGAACTCTTAAAAATCCATATCCTGTAAGTCAATGTCTAAAATTTGAATAGCAATATATATATGTTTCTCAGTTAGATCGCCGACAAGAACTCTTACAGTTCCAGTTTCTTCCCATTATCCAATGGTCCAATTATTCGAACTCTTCTATCATATCATTTTTTTTTGTTCAAAACTTTTTATAGTTTCTTCATAGTTTTCTGTCATAATTGGTATATATGTAATTTTTTTTCTTGTTACATCTAGTTTTAAATAAGAAACTTGAAAGTAGCATAATGAGACATTTTATAACCAAAACAAACAAAAAAGAAATTACAAAAGGTAAATAATTCGAAACTGGTCAAGTTAGCTACACAAGAAAAAAACGAGGTCGATCTTGGTTTGACATGGGATAGAAAGAGAGGCCTAAGCCAGGAGCGGCAAAAGCTGCCGTTTCCATCGTCATCCGCTGCTGAATGGTGGAGGCTCCGGCGTCAGCAAACTCCTTCACCAAATTACAATAATACCCTTTGATATTCTTCACGAGCCTCACATAATACAGTCTCAGCCACTTGAACCTCATCCTTGTCACCATCCTCTTGAGCGTGAACCTACCACGTGGCGTACTGTTTTTCCGGCCTAGGCGTACGACTTGTGGCTTACGCCGGCGGAGGGAGACCTTCCGGCGAGTTGATGGCCACCGTAATACGGTGGAGGCGGAAGTGATGATCGGATGAGGATCCATTGGCGAGAGGTTTTTGCTGAGATAAAGATATAGAGAGATGGTTTATGGAGTTAAATGGAGAAACTTATATATAGAGAGAGACTAGAGTCATGAAATTTGCTATGCGTTCACTTAGGAGGACTTAATATGACATATTGAGTAAATTCCGTAAACTAATATCGTATGTCCAAGTCCAAATCATAAACGATTTCTAGTTTTTGTTGTTATATATATATATTTTGGGGATGACCTAAGTACCACGACATATCATTAGTGCCACATACCTTTGATATTTTTTTGGTATCGAATCTTATTATATATATAAAGTTAGTAAATGGAAATGGACTGCACACGATGCTTGTTATAATTTAGCATTATGTTCCATCTTCTCATCGTAAATGATACTAAATGTTCATTATTAAACACCATAGTATATGAAGTTTTTGTGGTAAACATTTAACGACTGTAACTAACTACTGTATATATATTTTTTTTTTTTGAAAGAACTAACTACTATGTGTTATACATGTATATGTGCTCTTAGTTCGACATGACTAAATCTATCGATTGGTTACAATTTCGTATAACGGTAATCATCTAGTCAAAGCGCAAATGAATAGAGATGAGAAGTGTTTAGTAGCTATTAGCTAAGCTTGAATATAGACGAGAGTGAGCCAATTTATGTGCTGGTGCAGAAGACGACACATAGTTACGTAGCTCAAGGGACCCCTTTTGTCTCAATTATATACAAAGTCAACTTTATTGCAATTATAGTGAAAACCATTCGCCGGAAAATTATACGTTTTCTTGACTTCTGTTTTAGTTTTGTGTGTGCGTCAATTCATGGACGGCTATTATTTCTCTATTTATTTAATTTATTTCTTGTTTGCTGTTGAATGTTGATTATTGCCAGAGTATTTTCATTAGTTCCCCTTCTGTCTGTACAATTCATCAGATACTTTTTCGAAAGAGTGTTCACCGAATCAAAAGCGACACTATTACTGATCTTGATTATTATCAAATTACAGGAAAACGACTCTCTTTTCCTTTTTCTTCCGGTCGAATTGAAATCGTCAGTTTTATTTAGAAAATAATTTTACAATTGTAAATCGAATTGTTCTGCTCATTCACCCATAGTGGTCTAACCCACGAGTGAGAGTTTAACAATGAATAAACAGATCGGCCCATTAAACAAACCCCATTAGAATATTTTTGTGTGTGATGAAATCCATGAAAGTAGAGCCCAATTTTAAATATCAATCAAAAAGACTGAACTGAGCTCTGACTCCATTGAACGGCCACCGGACTCTTGACGACGTGTTCACCATCCGTCCACTCGATCGACCCGAATTCATGACCCGGCATGGATCCATCTCCGCCGCCGAGCACAACGCTCTTAAACGTGACTTCGAATTCCAACTCGCTCTTCTCCTTGCTAAACGCAAGCTTGCTCGGAGACACCTCGATCTCAACATTCGCCGGAGATTTAACCCCGATTTCGTACACCGCGTCAACGTTGCTTCCCACGTTTTTCACAACTCTTCTGTATTTCAAAACATCGACGGTCGATCCGAAAACAACGGAGAAAGATGGGTAATTGAGATCGCCGGCAGTTCTGAGCTTGCTCGTCTCGCAGGCGTTGTAAAGAGCTGGATCCTGAAGGAATACCAGAATCCCAGGAAACTCGTATCCTACGGCGCAGAGGAAGGCGACGTAGTCTTTCACATCGATGTCGTAAACCAAACCAGGATTTAAGGCTTTGTTTGGGTCCACGTGGCCAGCTCCGTGGATAAATGAGTTGGATGTTTTTCCGGTGGCCAGATCCTCGATTGGCTCGCCGGAATTTTCGGTAACGTAAGCGGTTGTTACGAGAGCGGATTTGATGGCCGCCGGTGACCAATCGGGATGAGCTTTACGGAGGAGAGCGGCGAGTCCGCTGACGTGTGGGCACGACATCGATGTCCCGGAGATTATGTTGAATTGGACCCGTCTCGGGTCGATATCCAAATCGGTCGGACCAACCATTCCGGTCCAACCGGCTAAAATGTTAACTCCTGGTGCAATCACGTCCGGTTTGAGGATAACCGGGGTTATATGGTTTGGTCCACGGCTGGAGAAGGCGGCGACTCTGGGAGAAGGAGGAGATGGTCCGATCAAGGTTCCTAGGAAGCTGATTGTTGCGGTGGGAGAGTCTGAATTTTTGATGTAGTCGCGGATTTGATCTCCAGCTTTAGCTCCGACCATTGTCGCCGGGACGAGATGCGAATCGGCGGTGAGTTCTTCACCGCTTTCAGCTGTGTTCGCGAGAATCATGCCGGCTCCGCCGGCTATCTTGACGGCACTTCCTTTCTCAACTCTGGCGTTTCCTCCTCTGTCACAGAGAACGATCTTGCCTTCCACCAAGGATGAGTTCAATTTTCCAGGGTAGCACAATCTGCTTCCGCAATCGCCGGAATACACCAGAGAAATCTGAGAATCGGGGAGAGATTCGCCGGCGTACAGTGACGTTCCGGTGAAGACTTTCCCGTCGCCAGTGATTGCGTTAGCGGTGAACTCTCTGTCGATCGTGGACGCACCAACGGTGAGGATCCAAGGAGCGATGTTGGTGGCGGTTTGTGGTCCTGGACCGGAGTTTCCGGCGGAGCAGGAAACGACGATACCGTGCCGCGTCGCTCCAAAAGCTCCGATCGCGATGGAATCCTTGTGATACTCCGGAGCGTAGCCGTTGGCACCAACGGAGAGAGAAATCACGTGAACACCGTCCGATACAGCCTGATCCATGGCAGCAAGGATATCGGAGTCGTAGCAACCGCCGGTCCAACAGATTTTGTAAGCGGCGATTCTCGCCTTAGATGCCATCCCACGCGCCAGTCCGCTCGCGTATTGGTAAAAGCTCGCGTTGGCAACAACCGATCCAGCCGCCGTAGACGCCGTGTGCGTACCATGACCTTCTGTATCGCGCGGCGATCTCGATTCCTTCGCCGTGTGCGTTGTTGATCCATTGCGATGCGTTAAATATCCCTTGTAAAACGCTCGAGCACCGATGAGCTTCCGATTGCAAGATGATGCGGGAAAATCCGGTCCGGTCTCGCACTCGCCTTTCCAGGTAGATGGAACGGGATCGAGACCTGAATCCGAGAAACTCGGATGCTCCGGCCAGATTCCAGTGTCTAGAACGCCGACGATGACGTCTTCTCCGTAATTGGAGTTGCTCCAGAGACCAGAGTTATCGGAGAAACCGAGGAAGGTAGGGGTATGAGTTGTGTGAATCTCACGCGCCTGATCTGGGATTACGGAAATGACGGCGGGGTTACGGCGGAGAGCGGCGGTCTGAATAGGGGAGAGACGAGCGGAGAAGCCATGAACGGCGCGTGAGTAAGAGTAGAGGAGAGTCGCGGGTTGGGGAGAAGATGGGAGGGAGCGGAGGAGAGAGTTGTGCCAATGATTGTGGGAGGAGAAGAGGGAAGGCTTATGAGAGCTCTGCACGTGAACGATGTAGGATGCTATGCCTTCCGATGAAGAAACTGAAGATAAGAAACAGAAGAAGAGAGAAAAGACGATGAAGACGGAGGAGAGAGAGAGCTTAGCCATGGCAAGTCGCCCGATGGAAGAAGATTCGTTGTGGCTCTAGAGCTCCTGAATCTTTTATTTCGTCTAAGGCCACGTCAGCAATATATGAATTATTGGTGATAACAGGTTTGGTATTATACAGTATCCATTAAAAAATTTGAAGTTGATAATGGAAATATGGAGGAGGAGACGTGGGTCACATGACTGCGATTTATTAATATTGATTATTGACACGAGGATAAGAAGATTCTTGAGGTTATATAAAGTGGCAGGTATGACAAAACGACTGACCAATCAGAAACGAACACATATATTTAAGCTCTTATCGAAATATTCAAAAACTATGAACGCTCATTACAAGTTTTGATATACATTGGCCTCTAATTAGTCGTTGGTTACAGATCAAACAAGGTTACATAGCTTTTAAGCAGCCCATGGTATGAATCCCATGGCGCAACTGAGCCTGAATGTGACGAATATCAGATACAGAGCAATGAGTCCAACACCCAAGGTTTTATTAGGTCGCATGTCGTTGCGTGGGAGCACAACCATAGCCCAAACCAAACCGAGTACTAGAAACCCAAGTGTGTAGAACAAGCTTTTATCTTCTGGTACAATGTACGTGTCAGGACTCTTGGACCATGCGCCGAGAAGCATCGACATACCGAGCCCAACGAGTGTGTTGAACATTGGACCTGCATAGCATCCCGATAGAGCGATTTGCACACCGTCCCCACCGTTCATCGACAATGCGATGTTCGACACTAAGTCACCCATTGAGTTTCCCCAAGCGAGTACCGTTAGTGCAAGTATCGACGGGTTGATTCCATAGATCTCACCAAATGTCACCAGAAGAGCTACGAGTTCGTTTGCAATCATGTAGAACCATACGATGCTCATGATAAACCCACCAAGAACCCAAGGGATCAAGAATCTTCGAGGT
This sequence comes from Eutrema salsugineum, assembly GCF_000478725.1. Taxonomy (NCBI): domain Eukaryota; kingdom Viridiplantae; phylum Streptophyta; class Magnoliopsida; order Brassicales; family Brassicaceae; genus Eutrema; species Eutrema salsugineum. The sequence continues at coordinate 4,730,941 of NW_006256885.1, read as the reverse complement.
GGGTGATCCGGTTCTGTGTTTTTGTAAGCAAGAAAACCAAGAGCTGAGCCTATAGCAACGCCGATAAAGTAAGCCACAACACAAGCTTGGGGACTCACATTGTCTTGGCTACTCCAGAGAGATGCCAAGAGTACAGGGGCTAATGAAACGCTAGCCACGGCATATGTCTTTGACCATGTATCTTCCTCGACCGATGGAATTGTTAACCTCCTTGGAATCGTCAGTGGAATTTCCAACAAGGAAGTGAGTTTAGTACACAAGGAGCTCTCAACTTCTGCACTGTCGTCAATCCACCCCCAAGGTGGCCTGTCATCATCTTGTACACTAACTCTCGCGAAATGGTTTGAGTAGATGGCCACATTCGAAGCCCACATCCATTGAGGAAGAGAGTTCTGTAGCCGAGGTGGACCATCCTCAGTGTCAGTTTCGATCAAGGGGCTATGCATTGGAATATCCTCTTCAACACTCGGGGAAAACACACTTCCTTGCATAGGTAGCAAAGGAGTAATAGCTTCTAGCTTAAACCTCTTAGCATGCTTTCTCAGAACAACATTTGCCGCCACGAGGAAAGCATAAACCACATATATCGAGACAAACGCTATGGCGACCCGTACTGTGACTTCACCGACCATCAAAATAATTGATAAAGACACGAGTGTGAAAAGGAAGAAACTTAAGTCTCTGATGAAGCATTTCTTATCGATCTTGACTTCCATGTCCGCAACACAAAGCGAGACAATCCCAACAACAACTGAAGTAACAAACACAGCACCACCCAAGACGCTGTTAAGACCCACTTCTCCTTTATCAGTTCCAACAAAAGCAGCTATACTTGCAAACACATCTGGTGCTCCATTCCCAAGTGGGAGTAGCGTAACACCAGCAACAGTTGGAGGCAGCCTCAAAAGCTTTGAAAGCTTCTCCAACGAACAGCAAAAGTAATCTGCAGCAGTATTACCCAACAGATAAAACAACGCGACAAGCCAAACACCCAACATCATGTAACCCAAGATCTTGAAATCTCTGCAGGAGCAGTAAAAGAAGTTGAGGTAATTAAAGAATCCATCAGGGGAGCAAATCGGATTCGCTCTTAAGAACTCGCATTGATCAGCGTAACCCATGTGATTGTGTAAACCCGAGCATAATACAGTACTAGTGCTACTCAAGCTGTTATTACCAGAACCGTTGATTAGCTTAGAAACGTTTGTGTCAGCTTCGCTCATATGTCGACGAACTACCGTAAATTGGCTAAAACCATTGTTGAAATTAGCTTTGGAGGTCGAACCACCACTACCACCATCGACGAAAGACGCGTTACTTCTTAACAAAGGGTTCCTGAGTATGTCGCTCCGATCAAAGAAGAAGACAAATAGAATCACAGCACAAATCCCATTAAAAATCCCTCGAAATTTGGGATTTTTCGAGCTACAAAGAAAATTTACAAGGCTCATTTCAAACGTTTTATTACCAATCAACCATAAACCCCAAACCTCGCCGAACCAGAAAGGGGCCCTAGGGTTTCAAACAAACAAGAGACGATCGATATTGAACTTCTTGAAAGACCCTAGGATACCCAGATTCGGTTGAAAGAAACGCAATTGAGAATCAAGTGATCAGCAAGATCAATCGCCGATCGGGATATTGTAATTCCTCGTAATTAACCCACAATTTTGAAAGTTGGCCAGAGAAAATGGGTGTGATCGTAGCACGAAACAATGGTGAGGAATCTTTGCCCAATCAAAACAATGGTGGACTTGGTCGGATATTTTTGACCCGGAGAGACGTGGCATTCTTTTCAATTTAATAAATATTCGTCTGTTGATAAATTCTCTCCCAACTAATGTTTGTTTACACACGTATGGCTTTCAAAGGGAACGATAATGATTAACAGCAATGGGACAATTCATATTTGTCTTGAAGGTGTATTTATAATTATAATCGTGATTAGGCCAGAAAGATACAATGTCATACTTGATTCATTCGATTTATAGTTCTTGTCCTCTGTCCTTTCCCCATTTTAAAAAGAAATATCCTCTATATATAGTACTCAACAGAGACAAGGATCATTAGCAAACATCGAAATATAGCCTTCTTGTACATTTTGTAAATATAATAAACATTTTCGAATACAAAAAACTCAGTTGGAGGTATTGGTAAATAACGTAAGTATGTATTTAGTATTTACAACTGCATATAGAAATTTTACCGCCAAAAAAAAAAACAAAAAGAAACTAAAACACGAACAGAAGGTTTAAGGTTGTTCTTCCGGTGTTAGCTCTTGTATTAGCCGTTCGATCTGTCGTCTGTAAACAGGCATGAAGTGATCGCTTATCATCCTCTGCGATAACCTCACCTTACTATACAATGACCTCGGCGTCAGAAAGATTCCTACTCTACCCTCCTCCACTGTCTCCACTGTCTCAGGCCTCTCGGGGGCAGAACCGTCTTCTTCTTCGTTAGCTTCAACGGCCTCATGCCGGACTGTGACAATGTGCATAATTTTACCCGGCGGGAGAAATCTGTGGGATTCTTTCATCTCAGGCGTCCGGATCTCCGGCTGAGCCACACCGGCCTCTGCGATGACGGCTTCTTCTTCTTCTTTGATTACTTTTGCCACATCAGCTTCTCCAGGCAGCTCTGAAGAGTCATCGTGGTAAAGGTCATGCTCCAGCTGCTGCCATAGCTCGGCTTCAGTCATACGCTCTTCGCGTGTTTCGATTTCCGCTGGATCCTCGCACTCGTCAAGATCTGTGGCTCCAAGACAAGCAGCAGATGTTTCATCGTAGTCAGAACACTCAGCTTCTGATTTCCATTTCCCTGTGATTTCTTCATCTGTGGAATTACTACTAGTGGTGGCAAGAAGAGGATCTACGGTTTCGGGTCTAACTTGGGACATTGCTTCAGAAGAATCTAACTGATGTTCCGAGTTTGATTGAGTAGCAGGGACTCTGCGCCGCGGTCCGATACATGACCAAGAAGATAAGCTTAGTGCAGGACGGGTCAGCATACTCTGAGCTCTTCTCATCACAACCTGCATAAAGTTTGTTTTACTCAGCAACTTTTTCAGTCTTGAAAGCTGTTTAAGTTCAGAAGCATATTCCATGTAGTTTTATTACCTGTGTGCCGCTAGACACTGGACGTAGCATTGCACCAGCACCAGCAACTTTTGCTTTGGCAGAGGCCATAGATGGAAGGCGGGATCCTAAAGCCGTCGCTGAGCGATAAACAGTGCTGAGGATTCTAGTCCGTTCAATTTGATTTCTCAGATCATTTAGCCAAGCAGATGCTGTTACCTTAAGAGGTGAGAAAAGGAAGAAAAAAGGATTCTCTTAACAAGATACAAAGAAAAGTTCTCCCAAGTGCATAAATGAAGCGTTGTCAAGGCACATAATTTGGGGTTTAAGAAGCTAACCTCAGCGCGTAAGTCATCTACTGATGCAGCAGAAAATGTAGGCACCAGATCGGCTCCATTTATGACAGACACGATGAAGTCGTTCCCAGAGTCAGCTAATTCCCAGGTCATACAAGCAGCTGAAGAACATAGGAACAAATGCTCAGTCTTATGTCTTGAGAAAGTATCAACAGATGTTACTGAAAACTATGTTGGATGAAAAACCTGGAGCAAATGTAACACAGGTAGCTGTAGAGAGCATTTTCTGCTCCCGCAAAATATATGTCAAAAGAGCAGCCGTTCCACCACCCAAAGAGTGCCCAACGATCTGCCAACAAAATGCAGGATAATGATTGATGTGTCCGAACTAGAGATAATATTTTCTTTCAAACACTTCTTTTCCAGAAAAGGTGAAGTAGAAAACAGGAAACGGGGAAAATAAAGTACCTTGATTTTGTAATCTGGATATTGCTCAAGACCCTTGAGAAGGCAAGGGGTGGCAAGCTTTGCTATACACCGAGCAGCAGCAACCATACCACAATGTGCATATCCTAAAACCAGATTGCTGACACCTCTCTCGTTTACAACGGTATGATGGAATGGCACAATTCCTCCTGTCGCAGCCGTCAATGTGTCCTTGATGCTATGCGTTCCACGGATCAACAATAGAATACATTTTGTATTGTGATCGACAAGAACCGTAAAAGCTGGCTTCAATATCTGCATGATGCGAAATTCACAAACCAATTCTCAAATTCTCTGTCTAAAAAGTGCCTAGGAGTCGAGAGTTGTTGTAAAATTACCCCAGCTTTGGGTTCGTGAATAAGGACGTTTTCCTTTGTAAAGCCAGTCTCTTCTAAGAACAACGGAAATGTCTTCTTGGAGAAATGCCAGCACAACGTCAACAAGTGCAAATAATATCTAAGTTCAGTGGCTACTTCTGGTCCTTTGAGCTCAATGCTCTCTTCACCACCAAAGACACGATCAACATGTAGAAGTCCCTGCAGTTTTAGTTACACAAATTAAAATGTTCGCCCTTTGACCTAAAAGATGACAAAAAAAAAACCAAAACTTGTGACAGTGATAGACATCAAGAGATGTTTACCTGCCTCTTGATGAGAAAATTGATCCCAAAAGCAAGATCTCCAATTGGCCACTTCCCTAGAGTCTCGGAGTAAGTAAAACGAAGAGTCTCAGAGAGAGTAGAAATTGTCTCCAACCAAGTTGCTGGAGCTTGAATAAGTCTATGCGAAACACGGTCAATCCTCAAAGAAGCACGAGTAGTAGAAGTTTCAGAATTCTCATCGTCAACATCAGATGGACCCGCTATTAATTTCCGGTTCAACGTGTAGTATAGAAGAGCAGCTGCTCCAGCTGCTGTGGCCATAGTTGCAGTTGCCATGATCAATCTATCCCTAAAACATCAATGAAACAATTCGGTAAACAACATTACTTGTTGCTCAATAGCGTTTTGATCTAAGACAAAACTCAGTCTAAGACAAAATAAAAACAAAACTGATCTAACTACATTGGATGCCACAAATTCAATCTCCAGAATCAGCTACGAGTGCATTATGCTCTCCGACTTTTGCCAGAGATCTTCAAAACATCTACAAGCTGGAAAATCGGATACAATTTCGTACGAAAGGACATTCCTTTCACGAATTATCCCCCCAAAAAATAAAAATTTCGGGATAAAGAAAACAACCACCCATAAATAGAAAACTCTCACTTTCCTGAAATTTCTCGAGAACCACAACAAACCATACTCCTGATAACTATCGCGTTTTAAACCGATACAAACACAAAAAAGAAGAAACTTCAAACAATCCAATCGAATGTGATTCCGCCTGAAGCTTAACATGATCTATTGCAGAGGAACAAGATCCGTGACCTAAAGACACAGAACGAAAAACCCCCAAAATCCCCAAAAAATCGAATCGTGTAAACACGAAATTCAATGAAAATCGAACCTGGAAAATAAAGATGAAATCGTGACCCTGATTTGAGGGTTTTACAGTGGAGAAGGTTAAGGTTGCTTGCTTATGTACGATATCTCCGTCAAGGGGGGTCTTTCTCTCCGATGATGATAGATTAGCTACAAAAGTGCAAAATTGATTTTTGCTTGCTTTAAATAAACTGCGCTACGTTTTTGTGCTGAGCAAACGCCGCGTAGTTTCGCGCCGCCAAGATCTGGTACTAGCGTGGCGAAATATTACTGGATCACTTAGCTGTATAGAATAATGAGAACTTTTACAGTATTAAGCAATCAGCAGTACATGTCGAAAAAATAAAAAAGAAGAAGTAAACAGCAGTACAATTTCTATTGATTTCGCTCATAAGAACATGGTAAATCTAAAAATTAATTAATGAGTTCTGTGTATTGTAGTTACGAATAAAGATGTCTGTATATTGCTTATGTGATCACTAAACTTCTAAAATGTAGCAAACTACCAATTAAGCTTGTCTTTTGTGGTACATGGTAGCAATCATATTATTAGTTTTTTCCTTACAGAAAATAATTCCAGTCCTTCAAATATAAGTTAAAATATGTGTTGACAATACATAACTAATTATTTCGAAAAATTTCATGATTAAATATAAACAAAAATCCAAAGACTTTGTTTATTTATCGACGAATAAAACAAAATATTTATCGAGTTAGAAAATCTCGGACATTTTTGGCCCTGGCTCCGTCAAAGGATAAACGAAGAATACTTAAGAACCAGTGGTCGATTTGCTCGCGTGATTTTCCTAAACGATTATCACATCCAATTGCGATCGGATCTGGGTTTAATATTTTTTCGACGAACCCGTGTCCGTGTTCGATCTGGAATTGAAAGTCACAAACTTTTTATCGCTTCCTTAAGCTGAACTCTTTGGTCAAAACCCTAATCTTTTCCTCTTTCCTCCTTTTTTTTTTCCTATCAATTTTCGATTCGTGTGAGTGCTACTCTTTCTCTGTTCGATTTGCCAATCCCATCTCTTCAACTGCAATCTGAGAACTTTATTCTCGGTTGTGTTTTCTATAAAGACCGAAACTTTTCTTCAATTTTAAGCAGATAGAGTCAGTGACGATGTCTTGGGCTGGTCCTGAAGATATATATCTTTCAACTTCGCTTGCCAGTTATCTCGATAGTAATCCGTCTCTATTTCTCTCCTGATTTCCAGATTTGTATATATGTATTTATGTATGTAAGGCCTGATGCCTCTGAATGCATTACGTGAGCTTACTCTTGCAAACAATTTTCAATGTTTCTTGCGTTTGATTTTTAGCTCTTATTGTTAAATAGGCTGCGGCCTTATTCAAATCTTGTCAATTTGTTGGTGTTGTAGTATCGTAAAGAGACACTCACTGCTTAAAAGATTGAATCTTCATATCTTTTAGTTTAATTACTGAGTCTAGTCTGATTGTTCATTGATAATTGTTGCTAAGCTTTTAGCATGCACCTGATCGAAATGATGAAACTTCCGGATCTAACTTTAACCTGTATCGAATATGCTTTAGTATTGGCTTAATAATTAAGATTCGAGTTCTTTGAGTGTGAATGTTCATGATCTTCTTTTTACAGATTTTTTTGGGATGTGCGTTTATTTTCAGTCTCATTTAGAGTTTAGGTCTGCTCTTAAACATAATTCAATGTGCGTCAGTTGCTTATGGATGTTGGCTCTGCTCTTGATAATGCAGGAAAGCTACTTGTGCTCCTTAGAGATGGTAGAAAGCTAATGGGAACGCTCCGTTCATTTGATCAATTCGGTATACATTTTGCTTTTTCATTCTTCCTACATTTATGATACTGTTAGTGGGAGAGAGATTAAAAGTATGCTTTATTTGCTTTAAATACACAGCCAACGCGGTTTTGGAAGGTGCGTGCGAGAGGGTAATTGTAGGTGAACAGTACTGCGACATCCCTTTAGGCCTCTATGTAATCCGTGGAGAGAATGTTGTTCTGATTGGTGAGCTGGTAAGATGTCTTCTTGTTTAAGTTTTTTTTTTTGTTATCTCACTTTGTGTAATCCAGTTCACTGATTTGTCCTTAAAACCATGTGTTAGGACACGGAGAGAGAGGAGCTTCCTCCACATATGATTCGCGTCTCAGAGACAGAGATAAAAAGGGTAAGGCAGAGATCACATCACATGTTCGAATTTCCTCACGTCAGTAACAAAACTCTTGTGGTGTTGCGTGCATACTGATGATTTGGTTTCGGGGGAATCTGTGTGTTCTTCTGATGCAGGCGCAAAAGGTGGAGAGGGAGGCGAGTGAGCTGAGAGGAACAATGAGGAAGAGAATGGAGTTTCTTGACTTTGATTAAGATGGATTGTGTCCCTATTCATTCTTGGCTTGATCCTCTGCTTTGGCTCGCAAGTTTTATGATGAGCCTTTTTGGTGTGTGGATGAAGATATAGGAGAGTGACGCAGGTCTCATGTTTCGTTTTGGAAGAATATGACAACAAATAACTTCTGTGTGTACTTCGGATCTATTTAATCTTTTTTTTTAAGAAAAAAGTGGCAATCTTACTTATCTTGGAATTGAGTTGAGATGGAATTATTTCTATCTAAAACCAAGACCTAATATTTTGCTTTAGATTGACAAAAAAAAAAAAGAAAAAGAAAAGAAAGACCTTTCTTTAATGAAGTTTTGAAACAATGTTGTGATCCTTGTTCATAATAGACTTACTAACCAAATTACACAAACGACAACAGAAATTGAGCAAAAGAGTAGTGGAGGTGGGGGACATTGCGGAATTTACATGGTAAATATTGGTTTGGTGATAAATCAGGACTTTGGTTAAAAACGAAGAGAGTATACATATGGCACAAACAACAGACATGTATGGTTTATTATTCCATCGGGCAGAAAAAGGAACGGTGCATAAACCACCAACCCGTGAATAAAAATTCAAAGAATGGCTCTATTCTATGACCTGCTAACGTGGCTGAGGGAAACAAAAGAAAGAAAAATAACCTCTTGGTTTTCGGTCTTGTTTCATCGCCTCCTCAAGTGTGGCGGTGTGGTATATCCTTCGAAGAAATCTAAAACAATTGTCTCGATATCTTCAACCGAATATTTCAAGTAGTTCTCAGGGTGTCTTCCACTCTCTATATGACCCCTGAACGTTCCAAGAAACGATCTATAAGTCGGGATCAGATGCTCGGATAGAGATATTCAGAGCTCCTCTCTAAGCTGAGCATCAGGAACCGACCATGTGGACTGAGTCCTATGAACCTCTTCGAACATTGCATTGAATGCCTTAACCGATCTCTAAGTGCACTTCTTTTTAGGCTTTTCAACTTCTCGTGTGTCCGTATAAATTTTAACTTTCCGAGTTACTCGCGCCGGCGGCGTAAGCTTCCCGGAAATTTTTTAATTTTTTTGACAAACTATGCGGTGAAATCAAGTCATAAATGCTATTATGCCTAAACTAAAGTCCCACTTTCTCCGAAACGAGACACATCTAGATATTCAATCAATCAATGTCTTATGATACAGTATTTCATTTTATTAGTGGGATTATTGATACCAGACTTGCCGGTAATTTTGGAAACTTTTTGAATTATCTAATATATATCTCGATAATTATATGACAAATACATTTCGATAGATATATGGTCACCTCCACTACTTGTGAAATATTTAATTTCAGTTAACAAATTGATTTAGCCGTTCAAGATAAATATAAAAACTAAACAAAATGTTGTATTTGTTTCCGTGCTAATAAATTCGGCTATTTTACCTTATACAAATTAATTCTAAAGTATTATGACGTGATTGGACCGTATTGGCAAGGACGTCAATTTATATTATCTCTGACGTTTTTGTAATGAAATTACCTGCGGATAAGAACGTACAAATTTGGTGAAGATTTTCAAATTAGTATAATGGAGCTTTTCTAAAAAAAAAATTTGAATAGTCGAAAACCAGCTAAAATACATGTACATTGTCAAAACTCATAATGAGATGTGGTTGGTGGACCATAAATTTTAATCGATCCGATAAGAAATAATAGTATAATCAAGTCGCAGGATATTGAATGTTTAAAAATAGGCTAAGTTTACTTTACAATGAGGATGATAAACCAGAATTAAATAAACTGATAAATTTCATTAGAAGTTTTTTTGATAGATCTCACATTAAAAATAACGATAAATAATACAAATGTATAAGATATTATACCATTAGAGCATGTGCAATGGGAGAGATCTTCATGGGTCTCTATCCCTTTTTTTTATTAATATTATGAATTGTTTTATAAGTAGAAACTCTTGTAATTTTTGAGGGTCCAATAGGAGAAACTCAAATTAATTTCTAAAAAAAAACTTATACAATAAATTTATTTTGAACTTCAACTACAAACCAAAGAATCAACTTTAAACCCATTCACAAACCCATACAAACTCATCGCCACAATGATCATGTGCAATGTCATACTTAAACTTATACTTAATACAAGTTTCATACAAACTTATTCTAAAATCATAGTTAAACTCATACAAATCATAGTTAAACTTATACAAACTTAATACAATGATCAAAACTCGCTGTATATACTTGATGCCGAAGACAGTGACTGGCTTCTCACCGAAGAGAAGGGTCTTCTCATCCTTAACCTTGAGTTCATGGTGTTTCCATTGACCGTGAACACTGTTGTACTTGAACATGTAGGTCTGCAGCAATCAAAAATTACGTCACTCAAAGCTCTAAGAACTCAATTGATACCAGGCTAATCGATTACATTACAGAAGCACCATATCAATCATCAGTTCCAATATAGAGATCTGATCAGCTAATCAAAACTCAACAAAATCTTTGTAAACCTGCTTCGGGACCTGAGTACTCAATAAACAAACCATCTAGACACCGAAAACACACATGCATAATAGTGGATGATAATGATACGATCCATTTTCCAATTGCGACGAGGTCAAATCGATCAACGCTACTAATTGAATCCCATAAATCAACAAATCGAAACAATACCAAACAATCACTTATCGAAAAACAGTCGAATGAAGGAAACAAACCATGTACTCAGTGGTGATGAACGGATCGTTGACGGCGACGAGCTCAACATCGTCCATTTGAAGAACGACTCTAGCGACTAAACGACCGATTTTTCCAAAATCTAGCGATTAGAGAAACCAAAAGTCAGATTCCGCCACCGTCTGAAACTCGCTGACGAAGGATCCTGATGAAATCGACGACTTGCAGTTCGATGGAGATAACGAAGAAAGAAGAGAGGAAAATGGTTTTTTGGGGAGCCAAAAAAAAATTATTTGAGGACCCAAAAATTATTTTTTCTTCTCTTTTTTTTGAGTCCAATCATATTTCACCACGTGCGTGTGGAAAAACGTTTCTCCTAGCTCCAAATTAGGCGATGCTCTTTTTACTGATTTATTTAATTAAGCTAAAATGGTTAGAGACGGGGTTAAATAGCCCATTGCACATGCTCTTATATTATTTGAGTCCTAGAACTTAGACCACGAACTCAATAATCTTATAAAATGACCGGACTAACCCATTATTACACGTCTGGATCCCACATATCGAGTTCGTCAGAATAATGGTCCCTCGATATCCACAGGATCAACGACGTTGTCTAGATATGGGCTTGGGCCTGAGCCTGGGCTGTCAGCAAGATGAAGAAAAGACAAGGAATATCATTGGCTGTCATCGAAAATAATCATCACAGGTCCGTCACCTTAGTTTTCACCAGCTTTCTTCTCTTCAATTTAACAATAAAATAAATCGTCCTATAAATAGTTCACTTGTGCCGCACGGTCCCTCTCATCTTCTACGGACAGCTTCTTTCTCTTTCCTCTCTGATTTTTTTTTTTTCTTCTCTTACTTTTATTTTTTTTTAACCTTTTTTCTTTTCTTTTTTAGTTTTTTTTTTCTTTCCCTTTTCTCGTTTTCCTTTCTTCACCTCGTGACCGATAGTACCTGAACCTGAACCCTAGCAGAGGAGAAAAAAATCAAAAAAATTCTGTGGGAAAAAATCAGATATCTTTCTTTTCTGCAGTGGAAAGAAGAAAAAAAATGCAGAATCCGAGGTTGAAGCAACAGCAACACCAACAGCAAGCTCTGATGCAGCAGCAAGCTCTGATGCAGCAACACTCTCTTTACCATCCTGGTGTCTTGGCCCCGCCTCAGGTTTTTCTACCTATATATTGTTTCGATTTGTCTAATTTGCGTAGAAAATGGAGTTTTTTAGGCTCAATTTCGCTTCTCTTGTGGGGTCCTTTTTTCTCGGGTCGGGTTTAGTTTTTGCTCATCACATCTCTGTGTTCCTTCATTTTTTTCTTATTTCTCGCTGTTGAAATACTTGATTGACGAAAGGCTAGGGTTTCCAGATCCTGTAAGCTAGCAATTCGTTCGTTTATCTGTTTGATGTCTTTGTGTTTTACTCAAGTTTTCGTTTTTCCTTTCTGGGTTATTGCCACACATCGTGTTGTTATTATTTTAGCATTAGATTTTTGATACCGAGAACGATTTGTATTTTTGGTGAGCTGATGTTACCTTCTCGAGATGCTTTAAAGAAATGATCTTTCTTCTTTTTCTGTAACCCATTTTTCATCTTTGGCATTTGCAGTTAGAGCCTGTTCCAAGTGGAAACCTTCCTCCTGGTTTTGATCCCAGTACTTGCCGTAGCGTGTGAGTGATTTGATTGGAGCATCATCACTTTTGCAATTTCTTCTTTTTTTTTTTGAAGGTGCAGTTCTGAGCTTATGTTTTCTATCTCGTATATTCGCAGGTATGTTGGAAACATCCATATACAGGTCACAGAGCCTCTTCTTCAAGAGATTTTTACAAGCACTGGCCCTGTTGAGAGCAGTAAACTCATCAGAAAGGATAAGGTAGAGAGATTCGAAATCCACATTTTTTGTTTTTCTTCTTTATCTTGTAAAGATTGTGAAAGCGACCCTCTTATAAAAGTCCATATACTTGTTTTGGACGAGTATAACTAAACAATTGCTTTAACGGGGATTCTCAAGCTTATTAAAAAGGGACTCATAAACATGCATCTTTCTGTTTTCACAGTCATCGTATGGATTTGTTCACTACTTTGACCGAAGATCCGCTGCTCTGGCTATACTGTCTCTGAATGGAAGACACCTGTAAGGATCAATCATCAACATTTCTGTTCCTCTCTTTATAACTTTGAACGCTTTCGCTTAGGTTTAATACTTGAATTCATAGGTTTGGACAGCCTATCAAAGTCAATTGGGCTTATGCCACTGGTCAGAGGGAAGATACATCAAGTAAGTTTTGTTTTTTTTTAAGGAGCTGCATTTTCTTTGTTTTTTCCGGAAAAGCCTGGATGCTTAATGCTTTAATTTCTATGAGATGCAGGTCATTTCAACATTTTTGTTGGAGATCTCAGTCCAGAGGTTACTGACGCGGCATTATATCAAAGCTTTTCTGTTTTCTCCACTTGTTCGTAAGTTCTCATGCTTGATCAAACACTTTTTTTAGCGAATTCCAATTTGTCGTAAATTTTTTTCTGTTGTTCTCAAAAGTCTACAAAATTTCCTTATTGATTAGGCTAATTTGCTGAAACATTTCATCCATCTCATAATCTTTAATCGTGTCTAATATGATTACTCACTTGAAGGGATGCAAGAGTTATGTGGGACCAAAAAACTGGGCGCTCAAGAGGTTTTGGGTTTGTTTCCTTCCGCAATCAACAGGTACTTGTATATTCTTTAAATCACGAGGTGTATAATTTTTTTAAGATCGAGAATTGTTTGTGGTTTTACATTGATTTTAAATGTTAATTTGATTTGCAGGATGCTCAAACTGCCATAAATGAGATGAATGGTAAGAATTGTGTAGTAGCTGAAATCTCAAGGCTTCATTCTTTTTTTTTTGTGAACTCTGCTTTGTTAGTTCTGAAGCTTTTAGAATGTGTATAATACTGTGCCTAGAATTAGAAGCACCTGAAGGATTCTGTGTGTGTGTGTTTTTTTTTTTGCGGCTTAGGCAAAAGCTTTTGATGTTGTTTAACCTCTGTTCCAATCGGGGTCAGCTTTTAGAACTGGGTTTTTCATCTTTTCTCTTTACTCTTAGCACTTAAACTTTGTTTTTATCTTCTCTTCTCAGGTAAGTGGTTAAGTAGCAGACAGATCAGGTGCAACTGGGCCACAAAAGGCGCTACTTCTGGTGAGGACAAACACAGCTCTGATGGAAAAAGTGTCGTGGAACTAACAACGGGCTCTTCAGGTTGTCTTTCTTTTACTGTGCGTATTCTGATTTTAATTTCTTTCTCGTTAAAGTGGGATTCTTGAAACTACATTGAATTTCTCTTGAAACTACATTGAATTTCTCTTGAAACACATGTGGGCTCCGTACTAATTGTAACTGGGTAATATGAAACATTCATAGCTAACGAAGATACATTCGCCGTTTGGTTATGCAGAGGATGGTAAAGAGACCTTGAATGAGGATGCTCCTGAGAACAACTCTCAGTTTACCACTGTCTATGTGGGAAACCTCGCCCCAGAGGTAAATTCATGTTCTCTAGGAACTTCTCATTGTAACTTGGTTCACCATCATAACAAATACAGCTTTTCATTTAAGCTCTCTCGTGAATTACTGCATCAGTAGGTTCTGGTACCTTTTTTACAACTATTTATCTTGCAGGTAACTCAGCTTGATCTACACCGCTACTTCCATGCTCTTGGTGCTGGAGTTATTGAAGAAGTCCGTGTCCAACGAGACAAAGGCTTTGGTTTTGTGAGATATAACACTCATCCCGAGGCTGCTCTTGCTATTCAGATGGGCAACTCTCAGCCTTACCTCTTTAACAGACAGATTAAGGTACCTTTTACCTCTCTCTATTTGATTTCGCTGCTCCCAAAATTGCATTCTCTGACATCTCTGGAAACGGTGCTCAAAATGTAATTTGACACTTGATTCTGTTATCACTTTGATTTGTAGTGCTCATGGGGCAACAAGCCAACTCCACCAGGAACAGCCTCAAACCCACTTCCTCCACCTGCCCCAGCACCAGTGCCTGGTCTGTCTGCAGCTGATCTCTTAGCCTATGAGAGACAATTGGCTCTAAGCAAGATGGCATTAATGCACCCTCAGGGTCAACATCCTCTAAGGCAGGCAGCTCATGGAATCAATGCAGCTGGAGCCACTGCAGCCATGTATGACGGTGGCTTTCAGAATGTAGCCGCAGCGCAGCAGCTCATGTACTACCAGTAATAAACCTCAGATCGTGGCGCCATATCACATATCTTAAGTTTCAATTTCTTTGCTTTTTTTTTGGCCTAGAACTTGTTTGTGTGTGTGTCTGTCTGTCTTCTCTCACTTAAGTTATCTATATAAAGTTTTTATCTTCAGTTGTATGCTTAGCTATGTATCCCTATGGATTGTAAGACAAGCAAATTACATTCAATAAAAGGGATTTGGAGATCCTTTTATGTGATTTGACATGAGCACAACAAACAGACAAAAAGAAAATGCGGATGAAATCAGTCCGTCTCTAATCGAGCAATGTAAGTGTCATAGAAATTCCCGGCTTTTTCGAGATCTCCCAGCTCAGTGTAACAGTCTGCAATAGCTCCATATGCTTCAGTGCTTCCAGAATCTTCTCCTTCCCTCTTTGAGATGGCTAGAACCATGGAGTGATACTGTATGGCTTCTCTATACTTCCCTTGACGTTGCAGCGAAGCGCCCAAGCCTCTGGCAGCCTTCTTTTCTTCGATGGGGTCTCTGAGATTCTGGGCAAGTTCCAAAGCTATCTTGAACTCTGCAAAAGCTTTCTCTGGTTCTTGATTCCTCAGAAAGATCTTTCCTGTTTTCAACTTGGAGATCAACTCTTGTTTCTTTGGTTCCACAATGATTTCACTCTCTGGGATTCTTGCTCCCACTGGCGCATAACTTAAGCCTGGTGCATAAGACTCGATTTTCGCTTGTCTCCTAAGGGCAGCGTTAATCTGCCTTAATTGTTCATTCAACCTCTGTAACTCCCCTCTCCTCTGCCGAGCAAGCAACCCTGGTTAGTGCACCACAAAAGTGTTATCAAAACCCCAACGAGTACAGTTTGTAGAATCATATATCGAAGAAAGAGCACATTACTACCTCCCACAGTGGCCCCAATAAGAGCTACAAGTGACAAAACTGGCATGCTGAACATAGAGCTTTCCGGCTCACATACCTCAGCAGCCAAAGCTTCAAGTGGCGTACCCATCAGAAGGGAGTTTGTCAACATCACTGCCATTACCGGTAATTTGAGCCTCCCAATTCCCTGCCACATCTATGTCTAAAGGCTTACTATCACAATGGAAAACTTGACAACAGGAAATAAAAAACGAGTCAAACACTATCCTGGTATTCAAGGAGCAGAAAACTCATATAGGTTTTAGTTGGATATGGGTAAATATCCTGGAAGTCTGGAACTCACCAACATACCTCAAAAGCTGACAACTTGTCAAGAGTTTCCACGCTGCCAAATGGTGTTTGAAAGATTCCCTTGCTTTCACGCTCCTTGGGCTTGGTAGACAAATGTTTAATCTTGGAGATAGGATGATTACCCCCAGGTTTTCTGACTAAAGAGTAGCCAATGGATGTAGCAAAATTTCCATTCTCTGATAAAAGCAATGACGAAATAAGATGACTTTAGAAGCGACCAAGAAGTGGTCATTTACTCATTTTATTAAAATGTCAAAATGTGCCAACAAGAAAGTATGACAGAAGCGAGATTGAACTAGTTTTAGGAATGCAAACACAATCTGTGAAAACCACCAAATTCGTTTGTTTCTAAGCTCCTTAACTACCTCTGTGAAATGTATCACAATGATATCAAAGTTCCCCCATAACAATGAAAAAAACAACGATTTCAAATCAAGAAATCACGGAGTAGAAACAATGCTAATGTCAGACATAATACGGCAAAATTCTGAAAAAACAATTCGCCCAAAGTAAACCATCTTCCCGGTTCCTTATCCTAAACCATCCAAGCTGACTTCCCTGTTCCCTCAGCATATTTTGCGTTTTCTCGGCGACCAAACAATTCCCAAAACAGCTTAAAAAGATTAATTCTGAAAGAAATGCTAAAAACATTTGTTCAATCTCCTGATGCCTCATTAGCGAACTTGGATCAATCACAAGGCAACTGAGACACTATATTGTGATCCGATTCAGCGAGTGAACGATGAGCTAACCTGCACCTCGCCCAGGGGGCATCTTTTGCTCTCGGCCCCCCCCCGTATGGGGGGGGGGGGGGCAACACCGGATAAGCGCCGCCATCTCTAAAGCTCTCTGAGGATAAAACAATAAAACAACGCCTGGGGAGCTTTAAAACCGCTTTGGCTGAGCTGTTTTATAAGCGAGACTTTCGAGTTTTGTTGACTTGATTAATCACTAATTATTTTAGGTAATTACGATTGTACCCTTCTTACTGAACTTAAATGGTTGAAACGCAGCGACTGCTCCGAGTAGTAGTAGTTTCCCGGCGTAGTCTTCCACTGAACGGAGGCTTATTTTTGTAGGGTTTTATATTTTGACGAGTGAAGAAAAACCTAATCGACGCTCTAGCTTTGCCGCGCTTCTGCTGCTTAATTTTGTTTTTCTAAGATTTGAAGTTGAAGGCTCGTCTTACTTTGTTATTTATAGCACTTGGGTTTGGATTTTGTTGGTGAAGAAAATGGACATGGATATGGACACTTCCCCTAGCTACTTCGACCCCGAGGTCCTCAGTGTTAGGGATCAATTCCGTCGTTATCGGTAAAAATTTCGACCCTTTATTCGATTTGGATGTATATTCTCGATTATCTCGTCATGTTGGATTTTTAGATGTATTTGTTTTGCTTCATGGGTTGTGGGTTGATTGTAAGTACAGTCGATATTGGCTGATTGTAGCGAAATTTGAATGCGATTGTTTTGGAAATTTGGTTGAGGTTTTGGATTTTCGCTGATGAACTGAATCTCCTTAGGGTTCTTTTAAATAGATGAAGAAATGTAGCTAGGAGTTAGCCGCGAAGACTTTTTTTCTGTTCTCTATACTCTATTTAAACCACTTCTCTGCGTATTTGAGGTATAACATTTTGATTCTCATGTATGTAAAGTTACACATTACATGCAGGAAGAGACACTCTACATCGCCACATGAGGAACTCTCGAGTCCAAATGTCAGCGAGAACAGATTACTGTATGATGGGCATTACATCCATAGTCCAACAAATACAGCCTTGCTTCTTGAAAACATTAAAGAAGAGGTTGACAACTTTCACACCGATCACTACGAAGGAACACTTGCAAACCCGCTCTCTGCTTCCAGGAGGGAAAGTGCTGGAATTCTGGATGCTGATAATGAGGCTGTGTTTCGTCGAGTAGAAAGTCAATCACTGAAGGCTTGCAAGATTGAGCATGATGAGTTGGCGGAGAGTGGAGATACAACCTTTGCTCTGTTTGCTTCCCTGTTTGATTCTGCTCTTCAAGGTTTGGATGATATATCAGTCTTCATATTAAGTATGTGTATATACATGAATATGTAGATATTTAGGTGTGTTTTTTGCATGCGTGTGTGCTTCTCATTTTTACAACAGTGTGAACTAAGCATTGTTCCTGTTCATAGGTTGTATTGTCTTTGCATTGGAATTTTGGGCTTGTAGGATTCCCTTTACTTAGTTGCTAGAGCCTCATTTATGTCTGGTTATCTTTTACTGTAATTATGAATTCTTGGTTCTGCAGGACTGATGCCCATTCCTGATCTAATATTGAGACTTGAGGAGTCGTGCAGGGATGTTTCACAATCAATTAGGTATGTCTTCTGGCTCTGAGAGTTGAACCGTCAAACTTCTTTAGCTTTAATTTTTCTTTCTTTTTCATTGCCTTTTTCGCCTTTTCGGTTATCTACAGGTATGGATCAGATATAAGGCATCGGGTTGTGGAGGATAAACTTATGAGACAGAAGGCTCAGCTTCTGCTCGGTGAGGCTGCCTCCTGGTCACTTTTATGGAACCTATATGGAAAAGGTTAGGAAACTCAGCTCCATTTGTCTATTGTTTTAGGCGTTTTGGAATAGGGTAGGCATTGTGTTCATTTTGATAGCTTATGTCTGTTAAAGCTCTGTTTGTCGTATAACCAGCTCTATACGTTTTTTGTTCTTGCAGGTACTGAAGAAATTCCAAAGGAATTGATTATGGTAATGCATTCTTTCGTAATCCGTTTTCTAATGAAATCACTCCTATGTAGTACATCTTGTGAATGGACTTATGTGACTTTGTTTAATGTCGGCAGTCCCCATCAACATCTCATTTGGAGGCTTGTCAGTTTGTTGTAAACGACCATACAGCTCAGCTTTGCCTTCGGATAGTCCTGTGGCTGGAAGAACTAGCTTCAAAATCACTTGATTTGGAAAGGAAGGTGGTTATTCCAATATATACTTTACCAATGTCATTTTTGTATGATTCTTGATTGGTTGATGTGGTCATTTTTTCCTAGGTATAGCTTATAAGATTATTAGTTTTAACATGATTGCTTCTAAAATCAGAGTAAGGTGTTTGTGTTTCCTGCTTGTCATATATTTAAGGCGTTGATTTCCTAGGCTTTGTTCAACTTAGGTAAAAAATTGCTTGACGAACCCTCAAATTGATAGAGCTGATAAACACTTGATTAGAGCTTGTCACAAGGAACTATTTATGTTCCCAGGTGCGGGGATCTCATGTGGGTACTTACCTTCCTAACGCTGGAGTGTGGCATCACACACAAAGGTACCTCAGGAAAACTGGCTCTGCCGCTGACACTGTACACCATCTGGATTTTGATGCTCCAACTCGTGAACATGCTCAGCTTCTTCCTGATGACAATGTAAGTCTGTTCAGCTATGGTTGAAGTTACATTCGTTTAATTTCATAGGGTTGATGGGCATGTTTTACCTCTGATTATATTTGTTCATCTAATATACAATACGTGGTATACATTAAAAAAGGCGGTGAGACTGCCCAGATAGCAATGCATTGTGGGTGAATAGGTTTGAAAGAAAATTTTGTCAGAATTGCTGCCAATTTTGTTTATAAAAAAATCGTAATTAATATTTTAATCTTCTCAGTTATATTTGGCTGTTTTGCTTTTTCTAGAGCGTATAACATAACAATTTTGAGTGCTTCTTTTGTATGGTCTATCTACCCTGTGGATGTCTATATCTATACTGTGAAAGTCGTATTTCGTTCTCGTTATCGCTTTTGGATAAAATTTGTATTGAGAACTTTTCTTTGGTAGAAACAAGACGAATCTCTTCTTGAGGATGTCTGGACTTTGATAAGGGCTGGGAGAATAGAGGAGGCATGTGACCTTTGCAGGTCCGCTGGGCAGGTAAATATTACAAGGTATATGAATTCTCTTAGGGTTCCAAAGGTGTGTAGCTATAATGTCCAATTAAACTTATACTTTGGCAGCCATGGAGAGCTGCAACTTTATGCCCTTTTTCTGGAATGGACATGTTTCCTTCTGTTGAGGCACTGGTAAAGAATGGGAAAAATAGGACTCTTCAGGCTATCGAGCTGGAAAGTGGCTTTGGCAATCAGCTGCGTCTTTGGAAATGGGCTTCGTACTGTGCATCAGAGGTAATATGAATTCTTGATAGACTTGCTGCTTTCCTAATGAATTAAATTCTTTTTTTTTCTATCTCAGAGAAACTTAAACTGTTTTTTTTAATCTTCGTGCCTGAAGAAAATCGCAGAGCAGGATGGCGGCAAACATGAAGTTGCTGTTTTTGCAAACCAATGTAGCAACCTCAACCGCATCTTACCAATTTGTACTGATTGGGAGGTAAAACATGCACACTTGTATAATTTTAATTTAGCATATTTGACATTGCTTCCTTGGCTGCCATTGTTGTCCCTGTTGAATAGGTTATCACTCATGAGATATTTTGGTCCCTGTTAAAAGAAAATCCAAGAAAAAAAAAATCCTTTCCAAATCACACTTTGACTTCTATCACTAGTTTAGGATTTCCAAAAACAATCATATCAATATGTAATATTGTCAGCTACTTTTCATCTCTACCCTTCCTATGCAAAATCTTTGAAAAACTGGAAACTGCTACAACTTCTACAATATTTCGTAGCTTAGTGTATGTTTCTGCGTGCATTGGCATTGTATTAGATTCAATGATGATTTTTCTGCAGTCAGCTTGCTGGGCGATGGCAAAATCATGGCTTGATGTTCAAGTTGATCTAGAGCTCGCCCAATCAAAGCCGGGCTTGACAGAAAAGTTTAAAAGCTGTCTTGATGAAAGCCCTGAAACTATGCAAAATGGTTGTCAGGCTTCATTTGGGCCAGAAGATTGGCCCCTCCATGTTCTAAACCAACAACCCCGTGACCTTCCTGCTCTGCTTCAGAAACTCCATTCAGGGTATGCATGCAGCTATTGGGAAATCTTATTTTTCTCCTCCCCGTAAATAGCTACAGCCCAACGTATTGTTTTGTTCCTGGCATAGGGAAATGGTGCACGAAGCTGTTGTCAGGGGATGCAAAGAACAACACCGGCAAATTCAGGTATCTTAGAAGCCAAATAAAATTCCATCAAGCAATAAGAACCAAATATTTTGAGCGTAGTCATCCCTAATACTTTCTTTTGCAGATGAACCTTATGTTGGGAAATATCTCACATCTTCTTGATATAATTTGGTCATGGATCGCGCCCTTGGAAGATGATCAAAGCAACTTTAGGTAATCAATAGTTTTTCTCTACATAGTTTCACTTGTATTAAATAATATGGGGATATAGTTTTCTGTTAGCATTATTTTCTTTCAAATTAACAAAAACTCCCATGTCAGGGAGGTGGTAAGGGTCTCTAAATGACAACACCTTTTGTATATTTTCTAATGTTCCTTGATTTGACTTAATACGTTATGCATCTGGCAGGCCCCATGGCGACCCTCATATGATAAAGTTCGGGGCTCACATGGTGCTTGTTCTTAGGTATATGCTTGGTGATGAAATCAAGGACAGTGAGAAGCTCAGTAATGTTGGTGATCTTATTCTTCATATGTGAGTCACGTCAAGTTGGTTCCTCTGCAAGTCACAGAGTGCATTTATAAAACTTAAAATACTCATTCATGATATATTAGATGCATATTACGCTCAATTGGCTTTCTAATAATATGTGAAATGCTGCCAGGTATGCAATGTTTCTATTTTCAAAACAACATGAAGAACTAGTAGGAATTTATGCTTCTCAGCTTGCTCGTCACCGCTGCATAGAACTTTTTGTACACATGATGGAGCTACGGATGCATAGCAGGTAATTTCTAATCATTAGCTGTTGGATGATTAATATCGGAAGATAGTCTTTCAAATTGCATTGTGTGACCCTCTCAACTAAACATTTATCTTTGCGGACAAGCACCCGTTGCATATAGGTGTATGTCATCAAGTAAATCCTTTGACATTTTTTTTCTTTCTGCCCTGAAAAATAGCGTACATGTGAAGTACAAAATCTTCCTTTCCGCTATGGAATACTTGCCATTCTCTCCTGTAGATGACTCACAAGGAAATTTTGAGGAAATAGTTGACAGGTATTCAAATGTCTAGTTTTTTTTCCTGGTTTATTAGATGGTAATAGTGAGATACCTTTTACTATACTAAGCTCAGAAAATGCAACTTTATGGAACATTCACAGGGTTTTATCAAGATCCCGGGAAATCAAACTTGCAAAATATGATCCCTCAGTTGATGTTGCGGAACAGCATCGTCAACAGAGTCTTCAAAAAGCCGTAGCCATCCAGTGGCTCTGTTTTACACCCCCATCTACTATAAAGGATGTCAAAGATGTTACTTCCAAATTACTCCTGCGATCTTTGATGCACAGGTACGCTCAATACACCGACACATGGAATGACACGTCTAGGCTA
This sequence comes from Eutrema salsugineum, assembly GCF_000478725.1. Taxonomy (NCBI): domain Eukaryota; kingdom Viridiplantae; phylum Streptophyta; class Magnoliopsida; order Brassicales; family Brassicaceae; genus Eutrema; species Eutrema salsugineum. Next base: position 4,708,680 of record NW_006256885.1, on the reverse strand, counting down.
ATTTGCAACTCTTTTATCCAATTTCTCAATTCCTTTATAGAGAATTAATGACGAAACCATTGAACGGGGAATCCTTTTTAATATGTAAAGTGTCTGCCCCCAATTTTATTTTCTTCACTTTTGCCTCTGTTTGATGGTATTATTTTGTTTTCATCTCTTCAGCAACATACTTTTCCGAGAGTTTGCTTTGATTGCCATGTGGAGGGTGCCTGCAACTCCTGTGGGTGCACACACACTTCTTAGTTTTCTTGCTGAACCTTTGAAGCAACTCTCAGAAAATCCAGATACACTTGAGGATTATGTTTCCGAGAATTTGCAAGAGTTCCAAGACTGGGTATGCTTCACTTCAGATTTACTATAGGTTATTCCTTTGATTTAAACATTAAGTGCCTAAATAGCCTTACGTGTCTTTTTCTCTTTAAATAGAATGAGTATTATTCCTGTGATGCAAAATATCGCAACTGGCTCAAACTCCAATTAGAGAATGCTGAAGTCACTGAACTGTCAGAAGAGGAAAATCAGAAAGCTGTTGTAGCAGCCAAAGAAACTTTGGATTCTTCTTTGTCACTGCTCCTCAGTAAGTGACGCCATACTTAATAATATATGGTTGACTTATATGCAAGAAGAGTAGTTTGTACATTGGTTGAAAATGATGTTAATTGTGATGGCTTTGAACCTCATAAAATAGGAAAAGACAATCCCTGGTTGACATATCTTGAAGACCACGTATTCGAAGTAGAAGAATATATGTTCCTTGAGTTGCATGCAACTGCGATGCTCTGTTTGCCTTCTGGTGAATGTTTGTGCCCAGATGCCACTGTTTGTGCGGCATTGATGAGTGCGCTTTATGCTTCTGTCAGTGAGGAAGTTGTTTTAGACCGCCAGTTAATGGTACTATCTTCATCCAATCTCTTATTGCATCTGTTCTTTTTACTCGTTATCCTTGCTGTTGCCTCACCCAGGCCTGTAAATAAGTGTGCATATTCCCTAGATGCAAGTTTTTTGTCTAACAATGGTTATGTAACAGAATTAGATATTGTCTAAAGATGTGATACAATCTCGAAAGCAGTCTGCTACGTATTACTTATGTTGATCTTTGCTGCAGGTAAATGTATCGATTTCATCAAGGGACAGCTACTGCATCGAGGTCGTGCTCCGATGTTTAGCAATTGAGGGTGATGGACTTGGGCCACATAATGCAAATGACGGGGGTCTTTTAAGTGCAGTTGCGGCAGCTGGATTTAAAGGTTAGGAAGTCTATGGAACACATTTCTTCTTCATGGTTTACCTCTCTCCATAAAAATTTGTAGATGTTTTATTCGAGTGAAATCACCAGCATCAATAAAACAAGCAAAAATTAAAATCTCACTGCAGGTGAGCTTACCCGGTTCAAAGCAGGTGTTACAATGGATATATCCCGCCTAGACTCTTGGTATTCAAGCAAAGAGGGCTCGCTTGAAACACCTGCAACTTATATCGTCCGCGGTCTCTGTAGGAGATGCTGTCTTCCAGAGCTCGTTCTTCGATCTATGCAGGTAAAGCCTCTTATTTGCAACTAGCCTCTTCCAGATTTCACATTCTAGTTTTCCGTAGATCTTGAGCGCATATTAGTTTTCTTAACAATGCAATACATATATATCTGGGGACTTGTAAAAAACTGTCTGATAATCTGCTTTGCAGGGAAGAAAAAGTCGTTGGTCATTTACGTGAGTGAGATTTATAGAAGGCTAAACATTAAACTACTTGCATATTCCTGGTTTGTCTTCCCTGCAGGTTTCTGTTTGTCTAATGGAGTCGGGAAATCCACCTGAAGATCACGATGAACTGATTGAGCTCGTGGCTTCTGATGAAACTGGTTTTCTCTCTTTATTCAGTCAGCAACAATTACAGGTCAGTAATACTCAATTCTGTACTCCCTGAAGAACAAAATCAAAGGCAGTCGCCATCTTTAATCTATTTTTTTCTCTTCGTGTTATGCAACTTGTCATCTGCTGCATCATTGTTGGTTATGAACCTGAATTAATAGCTTCATTTTAGTAATTTGTTTACTTCTTCTGCTGTGAAACATCACAAACTATTTAGTATTGAGATCTGAGAACCATCTGATCGATTTGGATGCAATATAAATGCAGGAGTTTATGTTGTTTGAGAGAGAGTATCGTATGTCCCAGTTGGAGCTCCAGGAGGAACTTTCGTCATCATCGTGATATTGCCTCACCTTATAACCCAGAGAAGGCTTATTTTGGTCGTGTAAACAGTCCCGGCTCTAACCCATGGCGAGTGGGGGGACCGTCGGTTTTTTTTTTTTTTAATGTTTTAAAATTTGAACAAGAACGCCCATGATCTTATTATTATAGTAGCAACAGATCAGAACAAATCATTGTTTCAGACTCACCGACAACATATAAAATCATTATGATGAGCACACACAAAATGATCAAGATTGAGTATAGACAGTATCCAGGTTATGTAATTTCAATCATACTGGAACAAACAGCATTGACTGAATGCATTTTCTCAATCTCTAGTGTTCAGCCTTTAGTCTTCTAATATAGCTTCTGGTCTCGTTATACATTGAAATTTGTCAGTGTTTGACACTGTTGTTCAATTGTCTGATTCAGTTTCTGTTGTCGATTGTTTTTGGATCAGAGCATAGACTGAAGTCTCTCATTCTCTGTCTTAACATGATTTCTGGTTATGTCACTAATAGTGGGACAACCAGAAAGAGCCATAGTAATCTCAAGCTCGTTCTTTAACATCTCAATCACTTTTCTCACTCCATCTCCACCTTTAGCTGCGAGCCCAAAGACTATAGGTCTCCCTATCTGCATCATCCAACAATATAGCGTCATCACATCAACAGAGAGCAACCTGATAAATGTATGCCAAATCCCAAAACATTAGCATTCAAAGCTTACAAGAACAGCTTGTGCTCCGAGTGCCAACGCCTTGAAAACATCTGTTCCTCGTCTTACTCCTCCATCAAACAAAACCGGAATCCTCCCACCAACAGCGTGAACAATCTGCAGTTTCAGAAGAAGACCAGTTTGTTCATTAAGATGAATAAGTTTGTCTTTAAGCAAGCTTTGATAAGTTTACCTCTTCTAAAACAGTTATCGTGGCTGGGGTATAGTCAAGCTGTCGAGCCCCATGGTTGGATACCACTAAACCTTCTACACCCGCTTCAACAGCCTTAAGAGCTGCCAATACCATCAGAAAATGTCTTTTACATGCCTTTGAGTTTCTATATAGTTTGATGCAAGGCTACATATGTATCAGAGTATGAAACAAGAATGTTACCGTCTTCACGGGTGAGTATCCCTTTCACCAGAATAGGCAACTTCGTAATAGATCTTAACCATTCGATGTCCTAAAAGTTTGCAGTGCAAAGCATTATAAGGAATCCACACATATTGTCATGATACTTTATGTCTAATATTCAAGGACTCATATTTTACCTTCCAATTTAACGAAGCATCAAATGCACGAGAGGCGAAGGCTTCAACACCTGAACCTTCACTCTGAGAAGAAGTTATCACGTCAACAACAGGTAAGGTTTCACTTTACATGAACCTCAAATTCAAGCTCTACTTACAGGTCGGACTTCGGTTTCAAATAGACCTTCAAAATTCTTCAGCTGCGGGGATATCATTCTACAGAAAAGACATTGAAACATCATTTAACAAAGTAGAAAAGCTTATTCCTGCAAGAAATAGCTCCAAAATCTCTGAGTGTTACTTGTTCTTGATATCTGCTTCCCTTCTACCAAGTTTAGGAACATCAACAGTTAGAACTATGGCCTTGAATCCAGCTTTCTCAGCTCTTTTCACCATCTGTGCAGTTACATCGCGTCTCTTGTACACCTATAAAAGATATCAAAGCGCACTAAGAACCGAATCCTAAGGTCTACACCAAATAAGCACATTTTAAGGATAAACAAAAGAAGCTAAAAATCCAGATTGTGTACTTACATATATTTGAAGAAACCGAACAGCGTTACAACTGGAAGCAACCTCCTCAATAGTGCATGAAGCCATATATGATACTATCTGAAATTCACATAAACAAAAAAAAAACCATAATCATCACCATAAAACCAAAACAGTGCAAAAACGTGGAGTCCAATAAACTCTTTAATACCATGATAGTGTTACACGCAGCTGCAGCTTTCGCAGTGGCGGTTTCTCCTAAGATAAAAAAGACAAATCAAAATCAACATCCAAATCCAACAACTGCATATTCCATTAATAGAAGTAATGAAGATAGGCTAAACAGACCTTCTGGATGAGCCAACATATGATTTGCTGTTGGAGCAATCATGATTGGAGCTGAGATCGGGTAACCCAATATTCTAGTAGACATATCTATTTTGCTCACATCAACAAGAACCCGAGGCCGAAACCTGAAACATCAAAGCACACATATAAAAGGATGAATTCACCAGGTTAATAGTGTCACCCACTAAGCAAAAATGATAGATTGATATGGATTTGTTACATGATTCGACGGAAAGCTTCCACATTTTCCTTGAGAGTGTGTTGATCCTCTGCTCCTCCGCTGTAGAAATCATAGTACATCTTAGGGAGAGCCCGTTTCGCCAGCTCTTGAAACTCATTCACGTTGACGATTTGATCCATCTGTATTTCAAATATATCACATAAAAAGGAAAGAAATTGGCAGTCAAATAGCACTACTAGACAAGAAGCTTGCTACTCCATCATGATTTAAACAGAAATGATCACATCTTTAAGAGGCCTTAATCATCATTTCTTTGATGTCAAGGAGACAAGGACTTGACATGCCTTAAACCAATAATTATCTATTACGGGACTTGATTCGTCTATTTTTTTCAACTGAACTGAGCTGATTGATGTAGTAACTAGTAAGTTCAATCTTTATATTACACGAAACAGCAACAAATAGCTATTGTTGGGCGATCATTTTAAGGGTATCAGAAGTAAAAACCATAAGTACATGATCTAAAGAGCTGGCACTAAGAAGACTTACATGTCTGAAGAATCTAGCAAAAGAAATCCAGATGCAGAAGTAGATAGACCTTTGAAACCAAGAAACTCAATTATTTTTTTCAAGTCACTCTAGAAAATGTAACCGAAGAACACTGTCGGGAAATATAACTTCGTCCGGGGCTGTCGGTAAGACAAGAAGAACGAACTATTTCGGCCCATGTGGATGAAATTAGTCGGCCCAAAAACAACCCATATGAATAAGGAAGGACTTGAATGGTCAGCGTTGACTATTCAGCGTATCTCATGATGACGTGGAGTGCTGAGTCAGCACCGTCACGGCGAACAAGTTTCCAACGGAGAGAGAGTTAATACTCGTAGACCAAATGCTCAGAAACCGAAGAGTCTCTTGCAAAGTTGCAATTTTTGCCTCTTGAGTAGACTGTGCCTATTAAAAGAGCACGATCGCTTTTTTTACCTGTGGAAACGATTCAGTCATAGCTATCGTGTTTGGAGGGTAGAGAGATGAATCACGGCGAAGCTTGGGGTTCCGGTGGCCGTAGGGGTTCTCATGGCCGTTCTCCGGCGTCTAAACACAGAGCTCATCGTCCTGAAAGCGAAAGTCCGGTAAGTAAACTCGATTGTCGTCTCGTATTCTCGGTTCCGAGAATGTTTCTGTTATTCTATCCAATTTTCGAAATTGAAGCCCCTTATTGATTAGCCTTTACTTGTTGCTTGCTAATGTTTATGGTTGGTAAGCAGATGTTTCCTTTGGATGAATATTCTGGTAGTAGGGGTAGGGGATCTCGAGGTAGAGGAAGATGGACACAATCACGGTCTCCTAGGAACAGTCCATCGCAAGTGTACGTTAAGAAGTCATCACAAGTTTCCAATGTGGGATTAGTGGAAAAGGCAGCTCAACTGGAAATAAAGTCCCCAGGGGATGGAATAGGTTCTACTACGCAGCCTGATGAGGTTGCTGCTTTGAAGTTTTCTGGAGATAACATGGATCTTTTGCAATCATCAGATTCGTCTTGCTCAAAGAACATAAATTTTAGTGGAGGTGAGGAAAAGGTTGGCGCTAGAATGCCTTGTGATCTTGTGAACAGGATGAGAGATGTTTCGTTCTCTGGCCATGAGTCTGTGTCTTCCACAGGTGATCAGAAGGCTGAGGTTTCTGGTGTTAAGGATCATGATAGTGCTCACAAGTCTTGTGATGTAGGGAACTCTTTGAATGAAAGCAACACGAGACCTTTTGACCTCTTCCTCCAGACGAAGGTGGTAACTTTAAAACCCTCGTTGCATGCAGTGAACAGAGTTAAGAGAAACGCAACTAAGGGGTACACGGGAAGTGTCATTAGACCTGGAATGGTACTTCTCAAGAACTACTTGTCAATCAACGATCAGGTAACTACTCTCTCTCTCTCTTTCTTCTTTCTGAATGTGTTTGCTTATCTGTCTTCTCGTATATGCATCATTTGTGGTTTTTCTGCTTTTCAAATTGCTTCTAGGTGATGATTGTGAACAAATGTCGTCAGCTTGGTTTGGGTAAAGGAGGCTTCTATCAACCAGGCTATCGAGATGGAGCATTGTTGCATTTGAAAATGATGTGCTTTGGGAAAAATTGGGACCCTGAAACATCACAGTATGGTGAAACTCGACCGGTTGATGGTTCTGTTCCACCAAAAATTCCTGTTGAATTCAATCAGTTTGTTGAGAAAGCAATTGAAGAATCACAGTCCCTAGTTTCCTCAAATTCAAAGAAGACGAAGGGAGAAGATGGAATACCATTTATGTCACCAGACATCTGTATTGCTAACTTCTACACATCCACAGGGAGACTTGGTCTCCATCAGGTTAGTGTTTCGAACAACCTCTTGAGTTCATGAAGCTCAAAGGCAGTTGCATCATTAGATTTTAAATCCTTGATGTTTCAGGACAAAGATGAGAGCGAAGAATCCATCCGGAAGGGATTACCTGTTGTTTCCTTTTCTATTGGAGACTCAGCCGAGTTCTTGTATGGTGATCAGAGGGATACTGACAAGGCAGACATGGTAGTCTTGGAGTCTGGAGATGTTCTACTATTTGGTGGGAAATCCAGAAATGTCTTTCATGGCGTGAGATCAATCCTTAAAGATACTGCCCCCAAGGTTCTTCTTGACCAAACAAGTCTCCGGCCAGGTCGTCTGAATTTGACTTTTAGGCAGTATTAAACCAAAGCTAGGAACTTTTGTATGTATCTTGTAACTTAAAAATATTTTGTTACACTTGTTCGTTTTTGTTTCCGGTAATATAAATTAACTTCCACACACGATCTGTGTGTTATCTTACAATGTCTTGGCAATATGTTGGATAACGTTTTCTTTTATATACAATAAATTAGCGCAAACAATGTGTATAGCTTAGGCTCTAGTTCGATGTGTATAGTTATTTCATTGTTGGAAACTTAGCACATCTTATCATTTTGTCTCGTCTGTCACGAGCTTGCTGATCCTCCAATAGCTGATGCTGCTGAATCTACGTAATGTAGCAAGCAAGAGTATATTTTCTTCTTCAATCGTTCTATATTCTCTAACAAAGAATTATCAGTAGAGTGATGTTCACTTTTAACTTTGTCCAGCCATTCGTTTGCTTGCTTAAGTTGGGATAAAGTCTCAGCAATATGGTTATCTGGTTCCGCCACTCGCCCTCCTTTGGTTTTTCCTTTCTTCTCCAGAACACTAGCCTGAAATCCAGTATCTATTGCTTCTTCCAAGAATTTTAAAAACCAGCTTCTTGTTTCTTGTTTCATTGTATTTCTCAGTTGTTTTATCTCTTCTGTACCATTTCCCTTAACCCATTCTAGCTTCTCAGCTTCGGTTAGAGTTTTTGAAGATTTTGAAAACTTTGTTGTGGTTCTGCTTGAAATCAGACTAGCTTTTTTGCTCAGCTTGTCAGGCTCATTCAATAAAGAATGAACATTCATCAGCTGGAACGCTTTATCTTTCGATGCAGCAGTGACTTGTTCTTGATCAAGGAGACTCTGGAGGGTGAAGAAGTTTCTGAGAGAGGTATGTGGATTCTTTGGTGAAGCACTTGAGCTGAGGTCAGCAAACATACTGCAAAAACATTGTTTCTTTGATTAAGGACTTTCAAAAAACTACTTCTCGTCTTGTATCCTATTTATTTTCTCTCCTCACTCTACCTCTTCATGATATATATATGATCATGTTTGGTTTCAAGGGTACTTGCCTGATACACTTGAGAAGATGTGAAGCAGCCAATGCCTCTCTTTGTACTTCTGTGGAAAGCAGAACAGCAATGTTTCTCCTTCTTAGCATCCCCTTTAGATTAAGAGATTGTCGGTGATGAGCATAATAGAATGATTTGAAAGAACAAAAGGAGAGATACAGAGATCATACAGAGCGTACTTTACCCATTTTTGATAGACTAACAGGCAGAGAGCTCCATGATGCATCCTCAGAAATATTACTCTTCCTGTTTATAAAACTCACTGTGGAGCTCAAAGGGAGTTTCTTTGGCTCTACTTTAGTTGGAGCTGTCGCAGGCCGAGATTCTGGAGGACCAGCTTGACGTGCCTGCGCAGCACATATATGTTAATCACAGGTTAACCACAATCTGTATATGCTAATATAGGGGATTTTACTTATCGTTAAGACGTGCCTGCGCATTACTCACCTGATCTTTGTGCTCTCGTTGCTTGCCCTTAGCCAATCCACCAACTTTCTTTGTGGCCATCATCAATCCAGTCTCGCTCTCATTGTTGCTACCTCCGCTACTCGAGTCTGATCCACTTGCCTTTGTGGTTGAAACACCTTTCATATATCTTGATGCCACACCTGTTTTCTCTTCCTTGATTACAAAGTGTTGATGTCTTCTTAGATTCACCACCACGTTTGATCTGGCACCATCTTTCTGCTGGAGAAGTTGTATTAGAGAACAGATCTCTTATTAAAGTAAAAGTCAAGAACCTGATGATAATGATCACCTTCTTCTGTTTGTGGTTTTGTTCTTGCATAGGTGCTGTCTCACTAGGTACCAACATTTGCATCAAGTCTTTTGGATTTCCTACAAAAGGATGGCGTCCAGAGATCGGTCTAACTCCCACCATTACAGGAACAGGAGTCCCAGCTTCAAGCTTATCAACGTAGAAGAACTGTCCCAGTCCCAGCTTGTTGTTCAAGATAAGTTCGTTGTCTTCGTTCCTCAATGAGACATATGTGGAGTGAGAAGAATCTGAGACTTTGATGAAAAAGCCTTGGTTTGGCCAAAGCTCTGAGCCGGCTAAAGCAGGGACAATGCTGATTACCTGCAAGAGCACAGACCGATATTCCCCTCGAACCTTGATGTTTGTGTCCATCGTCTGGAGAAGCTTGATTAACACTCTAGGCGTAAGAGAAGCCATTTCTTGGAAATTGAACAGTGTGAGGTTGAAAATTTTACAAACAGAGGATAAAGGAAGGTTTTTGCTTTTTTTTCTTTCTTTTGGCTGGATTCTTTGTTCCTTGATGATGGAGCATCTTCTCCTCTAACCTTTGCATGGAAGGTAAGTAACATCATCATATTTTCACTTGGCTTTGAAGTCATGTGATCATGTTAGGCTCATGAGGACTTCTTAACTTTTTTGGGTCAATTATTGATGTACCCTTGATGGAGTACAGAGAGAGATGAGGTTAAGGAGAGGGGCTATTTTGGAATTTCTGTTTGGGTTACCTCAACTTCGATCTCACGTCACTTTCCGAGGAATATGGAGAAAGGTTATGGGAGGGTGAGTATACACCTTCTTTGCCCCACATTTACGTGTTGATCACAAAATGTAAAAGAAATGTTTTTTTTTTTTCCTGGAAACTATTGCATATTACATTACAACGAGATTATGATCTTTAGATGGAGTAAAATTACTGGTTGGATATAAGCAATTTCTTAACACATGGCCAATCTTTTTTGAAGCTCGAACAAGTAGGAGAGACTCAAGGATACTCAACACTATAGTTCTTGAATACAGTCCAGTGAGTAATCGATATGTAACTGCTACGATACTTCACACACCTTATTAGCAACTTCTGTTTAATTGTTTGACTAAATTTCTGTTCCACTACAAGTTTTTTGTTAATTATTATATATAGAAAACCAGGTTCTGTAATTTTTATTTTTCCTTTGCTGGGTTTATCGGTTGTTTGATATTGTAGTAGTTAGAATGATATTACCTTCAAACAGTCTATATAGACTATAAACAAAGTTAAATAAAACCAGGTGTTGGCTAATTGCATTGCATTGCAATTTTGAATTTGATCAAGCTTAAATATACCTTGCACCAAAATATTTGAAAATTGCGGTGGCAAAAAGGCCCATAAATTTTAAATACAAGTTAAAAGGTCCCAAAATGAAGCCCAAACACATAAAGGCGGCTTCGCTCTTCACTCTTCACTCTTCAGTTACTTGTATTTAAACTTCACGCTTTGATTTTCGCTTGGATCCTGAATTCTTATACGAATGTCGGTTTCGAATCATTTTCCTTTGCTACGAAAATTGGAGAGTGAAAAGAATGACCTTGGTGCTGCAGTAAACATGAAGTTTAAGAGTGAGTAAATAAAAAGCATATAGCGAATCATCTAAGAGTTTAAGATCGCAGCTTGGTTATATAGGACTGTGAATTACGCAGTAAGATTTCGGTATAATGATTATAAAACTCGGATGCTAGATATCCTAATTCTATGGTGTCTCATAATGGAGTAGGAGGACACTTGATTGAGATTACCTTTTACAGAAGATCCTGACGTCTGATCCTCCTTCAGTTTAAAGCTCAATGGTGCGCTAGTGGATTGGGCTGAAATTAGGTACACAATATTAGATCAACTCATATCAAGATAAACAAAATGAGCTATATAATTCGAAGCCGTTGATAAGTCTGGTATTGATGTATTTGTATGCTTTATGTATAGAATAATAAGGTTGTTACCTTGTTCACTGAATAGCTCACTCTCGTTGAAGCTATCATCAGAGGGATGTGTCTGTAAAAATCCCATTCTCGACTTTCTCAAGTCTTCTGATGATCGGTTCGCAAGATCTCGTCCATCTTCAGTGTCATCATCCCCTTCAGAGGTTGTAGCAGATATCCAGTCAGCCAAATTCTCAGCCGCACGGTTTTTCCTTCCGAAATTCAAAAGCCTTTTCAACCCTTTTGTCACATCCTGTTGGCACTGACTCTGAGATGGATTACCAGCGGAAACGCGTTTCTGAGCAGCTCCCCATTTCTTTCTCATTTGAGTTGTATCATTCTCTGTATGGCTAAGGGAAGATAAGTTCCAGAAAGCAGGACTACCCACTGGAGAGTCCACTGAAGCATCAAGTTCAGATGCCTCGTTTTGATATTGGTGCTTCACTCGTGAATTCCATAGAACAGGGTTTTCGCCTGGTGAATCCAGAAATGAACCGATGGTTTGATGCCTAGAAGCCATAGCAGAAGGTAGTTCCGGATTTGAACTAGGGTCAAGGTGAGAAATAGATTCTTCAAATTCCTGACTTAGTCTTGGTTTCTCGTTTTCTGCATCCGTAAAAGCTTCGACTTCCGTGTCATCAAGCACTTCTTCCATCCCCTCTTTCTCCATATCGTCTGATTCCTCAGATCCTTCTGAAGCCTTTAGCTGCGCATTTTCAGAGCTGATACCAATTCCAAGATTGTTATAATTTCTCCCACTTTGCTCTTGCTGCTCAAGATTTAAAGCTACAGAAACACCATCTTTTGACTTCAATTGAGAAAAGTCTGCCAACTCAGCAGCTTCAGCAGCACCTTTTCTGAAATTTGTCGGCCTTCGCAGCTTCTCTTCTTCAGTTGCAGCCTTTGGGCGGACAGAGCTTCTCACCTGTGAGCGGACACCATTTTTTCCAACTCCCGAGGCTGGTTTCATGCCTTCTTTCTTGAACTCGTTAAAGTTAGGGACTGACTGTGCAAGAAGTTTGTCTGATTGTCCTCTCCGCCTAACAGCACCAGGTGTAGAAACTTTCGCTGCAGAGCGTGAAGCTGATGTAGCTGTGGTTCGAGCAGTCAAGAAATTGTTTCTGTTTTGTTGTACCTTCTTATTCTGGGTGCTCCTGGAAACATCTTCATCTTCTTCACTGTGAAATGAGCTAATTGGATGCTGTCAAGTCATTACAATGTTAAACTTGTTAGAGACCCAAGGATAATATTTCACCCACTCTATAGTTTTAGCAACCACGGGTAAACTTTCAGAAGAAGAAAATGCCCTATACCTGATCCTTTTTAGCACTCAACCTAGAGTTGAAATATACAAGCTTCTCTGCACGTCGGGCATTTGAATCACGTCTTGTCGTAGACTGAGAAAATTTCGTCTTCATCTCAGCGTTACTGCGATCAAGTATATCTTGCATCACCTTCAACTTGGCTTCCTTCTCGGTCCTTCTTGAACTCCAGTCGTCCTTCAGCTTCGCGTCTCTTTTCTGCATATATTTCTCATAGAACTTTCCTCTAGAATTATCTGAAAAGCTGATTTCTGGAAATTTCTGCCTTGTGGAATCTCCATAGTCATTGTCAACGACCACCTTAATTGTTGGTGGAGTTTTGAACTTGTCTTCGTCGTTTGAGCTTAAAGTTGGCACTGTTGGGGTCCTCTGATTAGAAATTTGGGCAGGAGATAGATCCTCTGCTACAGGTTTTCTGAGCTGTGAAGTCGCAGCCTGTTCACTCGGCTTTCCGGGCTTACCTCTACGGACAGAGCTGGATTGATCCCCTGGCACACGGAGCATATGTTCAGCAAATAGCTTTTCAAGCTCGTTAGCTTTCACTTTCAATTCATCATTCAGCTCTTGACTTCCCTTAGACGCTCTTGCCCTTTGAACTTGCTCTGCCGGGGACACTTGGGTCAGAGTATCATTCTCGGAGATATCTGACACACTATTAATGGCTGCAGGTGACTTTTTATTTACATCAGCAGAACCAATTTCAGCCCTTCTACCATACGGCCTTTTCATCTGTTCAGAACCTACAAGAAGATGGTGCAAGAAAATAATCAGAAGGTTGCTATATTTTCCCCTTTGTCGAAGTCAAGATATTAAGAAAAATATATGTCTAGAAAAGAAAAGAAGAGAGGTACGTTACCACATTGAGAATTAGTCGTTCTCCTATTCTCAGACACAATTGTTTAATAATAATATAATAAAAAGAAGTTACGGTCATGATCATTTTCAAGCATTAGAAAAGCAAAAGAAAAAACCATAGACGTAGAATATCTCAGTTAAGCGTACAAAAGAAAGGCAGTGCATGATGGTTCTTTGGTGATCCAAAATTCCCGTTGATGTCAATATTGGGTTAGAAGCATTAAAAATAGATGAAAGTATAAAGGAATTCCCACGCATGAAATATCTCAATATATGAACATAAACGAAAGACCAAGACATTTCTACTTTACTGACCTCCATAAACCAGTGTCTTTCTCTGGCGATCTTCAACTAGTGGTGATTGCCTAGCCGAAGGTTCTTTCCTAGGAGACTCCGCAGTTCCTCCATTGCTCCGACCACTAGTGATGTTAGATTCAGTACCACCTAACTGCTGTAGTTTAGACAATGAATGACTCCGACGATCCCTAAGCTGTATTTCGTTCTGCCTGTTTGATTCAGAATCGCCCATTTTGTTGTCAGGCTCATCATCTATATTTGCATTCCCTGAGTAATCCAGAGTGCCTCCAGAATTTTTATCATAGTATGTAAGCTTGGAATCCTGAGAGTTTCCTTGATGTCCCACTTGATTATCCGTGCTCAATGGCACCTTCAAGTCAACCTCCTTCTCTTTTCGCAAGGAAGTAGAGCTTGAATTCTGGGACTCTACTTCGTCCATAACGTTGTTGGAACTACATTCGTCTTCATTCCTTTGAGGCTTGTCAGCACGACTCAATCCATTCTGCTCTTTTTTATTGTAGCCGACAAATTGTTTCGAAGATATACTACTTCCATCTTTGGACACTGATGATGACGAGGGAGTGCACAATGGACTATCACCAGAAGCATCCTTCCTATCATTTCCCAAATCAATGCTGATGTCACTAGCACCACTCCATCTTCGTACCACAACTTTTTCCATGCCTGCAGCAGATGATAAATCAGAAGAGAGCCTTTTAAGCTCAGTGGATTTTACCACAGCTGTTTTCCCTCCAGAGTTCTCTTTCTGCTTGTTTTCAAACATGTTGATTCTCTCCTGCACACTGAGCCGTCTTGTGAGTTGCCTAGACTGACTTGCTACTGGCTCATTTTGCACAGGACTTTGATCCTCTTCTTCATCCTTTTCATCATGACTACTTTGTGACGTAGGCTTTGATTCTTGTTGACAGTAGTTGGTTCCTGTTGTACTTTGCTCTTCCATACCAGTTTGATGTTCCCTATGTTGTTGGGTTCTGTTAGTCGCTAGGTTTCTAGATGGGTCTTCATTGGGATCATCGATTGACATATCAGATTCCCAAGACGAGCGTATAGCTTCTTCTTCCTGATTGAACCTCCACGAGCTCATAAGCTCTGGCCTTCTCTGGCAAAGTAAGATAAACTTGGCGCATGCTTCACTGCAATAAGTATAGCAGACCAAGTATGATCAGAGTTTTGGTATGAATTAGAAATGCATATTCTAAAAAGTGAGATAATTCACCAGGTTGACTTTTTGGTAACCAAAGTACAGTTAGGCATCCTAGTCATATATAATAATGTTCATGCACCTACCAGCAGTTCTCAAGTCTCCATCAGACCAAACCTACCTAAATTAGAGCATGATGGATTTCTGTTTATGGAAAAGAGCATGCATCTCAAGGCCAAAACATGTAAACATAAAACATATAGGCGAGTATATAAATATGAGGTCACGGTGATCATAGAATAAACAGGTGTTATCACGAAGTCCAAATTTTCAAGAGGATAATAAACCTAGAAACCTTGGTTGCATATTCTTGCTATGTAGACTATGCAACCAAGTAAAGGCGTACAATTTGATACTGCAACTATGAATATCTAGAAATCAAAATACACCTACTTCAAGCGACTGGCCCCAAATCGATCAGCAAATTGACTAAGCTCTGAGACAGTGATTGGGTTGAAGCCAGCAGCCGATGCACGATTACAAGCAATTGCTAAGTCCTGTCTAACTGCTGCAAGCCGTAAATCAATAGCTCTCAGTAGCTCCTTCCTGGAAAGGCAGAAAAGGGGGGAGAGATTCAGCGTTACACATTTCAAGTGTGCATAAGACATATTTGTCTCCAGGAACTTTGCACAGTTAACCAGAACACATAATAAATAGATACTTCGGCCAAATATTCATAATTATCAAAGGTAAATATCAAGAAAGGTTGGGACTTTACTTTGTCACATCAGCTGCTGGTGTAGTTTCTGTGCCATCTGAACCAAGAAAGGTTTAGCCAGATAATTCCAAAGCAATAAATTAATGACTAACATGTAACTGAATATATCTGAAGGACCTTTGTGGATTAAATAGAAAACGATATACAGTAATGACATCAGATTCTAAATGCCACTCATAAGGTGAGCCTGTAGATGCCTTTCTCACATTTGGCAGTAAGATTTCTAGCGGTAGCTCATTAATTTTGGAGGCGTACATTGTGTAAACTCAGCCAGTATAAGAGTGTAATCAGGAGGGGCACAATGATGGTCTATACAAGATACTTTTCTAGCGTCCATGAAATGACTTGCCAGCATCATAATTCACTTCACAACATTTTATCATTGAAGGTCAGTGTAACCAAGTCCTAAGAGCCAATGCAAAATTCCCCGTGGACGATATACGTAACATAATATACAATTAGAAGACAAGTTATCCGTAGGCATACCTTTTGCACCAGGTCGTTGATCACCAGTCCCCTAAAGCAAGATATTTATCAAAATCAGTAAAAGCATTCCAGTTAACACAGCATTTGGTTCCTTAAAAGAGGTGAAGTACCTCGCCATATATTTTTCGAGCGGCCTCCAACTGAGACATTTCCACATCCAATGCGCTTACCATTTCCAGAACCTCTGGGGTACTAACAAAGCGTACAAACCTAGAAACCAGCAGGTACGAGAAAATTCGAGTGTTAGCATGAGCACAGCTCCACTATCTTCTTGTTCAAAAAATGGAATGTAACCTCTCGAGGGTCCCTTTCGTAAACCAAGTTCCAGCATTTTTGTTGCTTTCAACTTCTAGCCTGATAGACTGAGCTTCTCGTGCAACCTGCTCTTCAGCAACTTTCAAATGAGCAACAAATGGTTTCACCAGTCCAGAAGCAAGCTTCTCAGTATTCCCCGAAGTAGACACAAACAATTCACATCTGCCAGAAAGAAAAAAAACACAGAGTATCTAAGAAACCATCTAACATTAACAATCTAACAACGCAAAGAAGAATCACTCATTAATATCATCACCTTGACCGCTTCGGGGAGAGTTGGAAGACAGCGTAGTCAAGAGGTATAGCTGGTCTCATCTTCTCCCTTTTGCACAAAATCTTCAGTCTTTCCCCTTCACATACCCAAAAGAAAAAGAAAGACAAAAAAAGACACAGGATCCTGAGTAAAGAGCAAACACAAACTCATCTCTTAAAAACGTAAAATGCTATAGGAATTTGAAGCGGCAGAATTCCGCGAAAGAAAATAAAACAGAAACATGGCTAACGGATCCACACTGGAAAATTCGAAGAAAAGAAGAATCAGTGAATACATCAAAGCAAATATCCATATTTAGATGCAATTTAACCCAACTAAGGCCACATTACAATAATAGAAACCCCAGAGTTCACAAGAATACAGAACCAAGCGCATTGCTAGATCTGGTTCCGATGATGGAAATTTGAAAATCCAATCAGTAAAGGAAACTGATTCACGCCGAATAAAGTTGAATCTAGGAAGACCGAGGGTTCGAATTCGAATTCAAATTCAAGCCGAAGTAAAAAAAAAAAAAAAAAAAAACCCACATCCGAAAGGGACATAAAAACGCCATTGCAATCAGAAAAGACTTTGAAAATTCAAGTGAAGTCCTACTCGGATCAGCCATTAGCAGACCTTACCTGCGGCGGGTAGAGACAAATGAGATCTTCGTCTTTTTCCGATGAATCGGTCTCTTTCCGATTCACATTCGAATAGGTACTATCATTGTCGAGTCTCTTTCTCTGCTTTTTATGTTCAGCATCTTCAATTAATTCTTCTCAAAGCTTCTTAAGAACCCTAGCAATGGCGATTGAATTATTTGCTTCACTCGAAAACTCAACTCAACTTCTTATTTTATTTACTTCTGAGTGATGGTGGATTCGATTCTCACCCATTGTCTCTCCTTTCGCTGTAAACTCTCTTTGTCAAACTACTCTAGAGAGAGAAAGTAAAATCTAGAGAGAGAAAGCGTTCTTCAGACAGAAATCACCATTTTTGTTGACGTGAAGTAGCGTATACGTGAAAAAAAAAATTAATAGAGCGTAAATTTGAAAATTTAAATTAAAAAAAAGTCGGCAGAAAAATGTAAAATTCCGAAAATAGGGCTGTCTCTATATTAAGTATTAATTGGTACCCTTCATTGGCTTCACCCTCTGAATTTTTCCAGTGTATCAAAATATATATAATAGGTAAGGATATATTAATTTTTTTTTCTAATAGTTTTCTTTCTGATATTAATTACAAAGTATTTTTTTGACCAAAAATGGATATAATAGGTAAGGCTTTTACAGGGTTTTTATAATAAACAGGGAAAGATGACAAAAACTACACAAAGCTTTTATAAAAATTTCTTACAAACAGAGGGATAAATTCGTCTTTAAAGGAAATTTTTTTAGTCTCGCGGCTGTCGCCGTCACAAATTGGCCGAGGAACAATTGTGTATTTTTTAATACTTTAGCTTTCAGATCCAAAATTTTAACGATTCCATCCATGTTTCAAAGAGTAAAAATCTGCGTGTGTATACTGTATACAAATACGTATATATACATATATTTAAAACTTTTAAACAAATATTACTAAACACTAGATGTTGACAAAAAGAAATACTAAACTACTTATTCCACTCTGCTCAAAACTAATCATATTTTAACACCAACCATTCTAATTCCAACTTTTGGAGACACTTTAAACAAAATGATGGACCCCATGAAAAAGGCTGGAAAATATCTAAATTGGCCCTAACAAAATAATATATAGACCTAGCTTTAAATCCTACCGAATTCTTAAATTCCAATGGAGAATTGGCCCCTAACAAAATAACATAGACCTTGCTTTAAATCTTACCGATTCATTCTTAAATTCCAAATGTTTTTGTTGCGTATATTCTCTTGCCCAGTTAAAATAATAAGTATTTGCAACATAGCATTTTAACTATTTCCACCGTAACCACTACATGAGTACATGATTTTGTTGAGAAATAGTCATTCAAATTTTACTGAGAAAAAAAGATCGATTACGCATGCTGGAGTCCCAATGATACCAAAATATCGTTAGCCAATAATCTATAGCACTCAGAAAATACGTGGACACCTTGGTTCATTACTTGTTGAATCGAACTTTTCTCTACAAAAAAGACAACTTTCAGAAGCATTCAAATTTTAGGATTGTATTTAAAACGAAGAAGTTTTCATTATTGTATTCGTCAAAAAGAAGTTAAAAATAATGCAAGTTTGAATTATGGTATTTTAGTCAAGTATCAAATTGTACTTTCCGATAAATACCTGATACCCTACGAAATCGATCAGAAGCAATAATAAAATAAAGTACACGAGCAACAAAACATGAATAGAATGTAATTATAGGTTAGTGCAAAAGATTAATTCTAAAGTGATTGCCAAGTTTTCTTGTATCTAAAAACGCCAAAAAGGAAAACATCATAAAGAACTAAACACACAAACAAAAAGTTGTTTTGCCTAACATTCTACTTTTACAACAAATCATGGGTCGTTAATGATGCTTCAGATGCAAGAAAATCTAGCTAAAACAATTTTTAATATAAAAAGGAGTTAATATGTCTTTAGGTACACATGCAAATCTTCAATATCAAAATAACCAAACGTACACAATAAAGGTGCGGTTGGATTGTATAAACGATCAAGAATGTCTAGGCCAAGTTCTAAACCAGTGTCATCTCACAGAACACACATTCTAACTCAAAGTTTAATAACCTGCAGAAGACAAATTATCTACAGATGATTCCTCATTAAAATATGTCAGAGGAGTCCGGAGAAAGTTATGCAGGATGATCTCAGGACTTTCCAGTGAAGTTAAATCTGTTCCATGTGACCAAAGTTAACAAAGATTTGGTAAAAATATTAATACACTCATGAAGCCTAGATAAGTTTCTTTTTCAACAATTTCAAACTCAAATCTAAAAATATGTAGATTACGACCTGAATTACTAAACTCTAGTTACCGACATCGTTGTTGCTGTTGTTGACAATTGAATTGATGTTGTTGTTGTTCTTGCAGCTGTGATGATCATTACTAGTGTTACCGATTCTCCTCTCACACTGCTTAAGCTGGGATATCTCCAATTGGGTCTTCACGAAAAACTGCATTCTCTGCAACTCGAGCTCCTTCAAGAACTTCATCCTCTCTTTCTC
The DNA here is from genome assembly GCF_000478725.1 of Eutrema salsugineum. Classification (NCBI taxonomy): domain Eukaryota; kingdom Viridiplantae; phylum Streptophyta; class Magnoliopsida; order Brassicales; family Brassicaceae; genus Eutrema; species Eutrema salsugineum. The sequence goes on along the minus strand of NW_006256885.1, from coordinate 4,689,143 downwards.
CATCTCGACCACCTGTTGCAGCTTTGCATTCTCTGTTTGCTCGTAAGCTTCGCCGAATCTCATGATCGCACGAGTTAGCTCCCTCCACTTGTTCCCTCCTCCATCAACTTCTTGCTTCTTCTTCTCCTCCGTCTTCAACCTCTTGGACAGAGGTGGAGGTGGTAAACTGTCACCGGAATCATCAGACATTGCTGCTTCGGATTCCGAGTCTGATTCAGAGGCATTTCTCTTCTTGAAACGCCACCGTTTCGACTCGCTGCACCTTTTCACCATCATCCCTTGCTGTTGTTGTTGCAGCGTCCTGCCTTGCTGCTGTTGTTGCAGCGTCCTGCCTTGCTGTCCAAACGGACTTGAACGGCTGCTCACCGGGATTCCCATAGGTACATTGCCGGATCCTCCTCCTCCTCCTCCTCCGCCACTGCCGCCAAACGAAGCAGCTGAAACCCTAGCCGTAGCTCCGATTAGACGGTCAAGATTATTGAAAGGCGGCGTTGCAGCCTTTGCTTGCTGATGGTACAAATGCGAACGACTGCCCATGGGAATACCCATCGGAATCTTATGCAATCCACTTCCTCCTCCTCCTCCTCCGCCAGGACTTCCACCACCGCTGGTGCCAGGGGCTGCAGTCGGGATCTTCGCCGTTGATCCAATCAAACGGTCAAGTTTGTCGAAGAACACCCACCTGCTGCGGCCACCGCCATTAGCGATTCTAACTTTCTCTTGCTTATACTTCTTCTTCACCGTATCGATCCTGTTTTTGCACTGTATATCGGTCTTTGCAATTTTACCGTAATCCTCCCTGCTGCTCACGATCTCCGCCACCTCTTTCCAGTGTTTCTGTTTCAGATTACCTCTGCTAAGCTCCAAGTATCTCTCCCCCCAGGCATCAATTAGCACAGCCGTAGCCCTCTCGCTCCAGCAATCCTCCCTCCCGCCGCCGCCGCTTGGTCTACCGTTGCTGCTACTGCCTCCGACACCACCGCTGGCCTGAATTGGAAGCAGCGCCAGAGCCAACGCGTCGGGATCCTTCAGCGACGAAGATGCCGGAGGTGTCAGGGAATAAGAAGGCGGACCTGTCGAAGCCACCGTAACCGTGATACGTCCCGCCGGCGGAGAAGAAGACGGATCGGGAGAATCGGAACCCGTCGGCGAAGCGTGCGATCTGATCTCCTCTTCGTCCTCCATGAATGTGATTTCGCCGGATCTGGTTCAGAAGTCGTAGAAAAGAGATAGGGTTAGGGTTCGGCTTAATATCTGTTCGGGGGTAACGGGAAGGAGACGGCGTCGGTGAGTAGGGGGACACGTGGAAGAACCTGAGACGATACGGGGAGTCGACGTGTAAGGACGTTATTGGTAGGACAGAGTAACATTCCGTCACCGGTAAAGTTGCCGGCCCGGTTAAGGGTAAAGACTGCCGAAAAATTAGCCAAAAAATCGGGGATTAATCGGGATTTTTTTTGTGCGTTTTTATCGTTTTTTATATATAGATATTTTTTATGCTGATTAGTTATATTAGTGTTGTTTAGTCTACTGGTCTATGCAATGTGGGCTATGATTCTGAGTTCGATTTGTGTCGAATAAAGTTCTGCCTTTCTTTTTTCTTTTTTGGTGGACAGCAAATAAAACACATATACCCTCATCTCTTTCCCCACAATACATTGTTTTAACTTTTAACGGGTTACAAGGCCAAAATAATTACACTACTTCTTGCATATGTTACTTTGATCACATCATGCATTTGTTTTTTTGTGTCCAACAGTAATAAACGGACACTTCTTTAAAAGATACTAGAAGAAAAATATGTGTCCAAAAGAACACCAACATACATTCCAAAAAGCGATTACTATTTACATAAATCCATTATACATTATGTACACTGTTATTACAATTTACAAAACAAAGTAGTTGGATTATAGGATACTTCTTCCCTTATTAACATTCATAGCGTACATTTTTGTTTTCCTTTTAATCTCTCAACGGTCTAATGCGTTTAGCACAATCCTGCAATATTATGGATGTTAATTAAGGGTATTTTTTAAAACATATAAACTAACTGGAAGAAAGAGAGAGATAGAGAGATTATGAGAATGAAAAGACAGAGAGGGATCAAACCAATCGCATGCATTGAGACTTGCGGCATGCGTTTCACTTGGTGTCCCAGCTGCATATAAATGATTACAAGTCAGTATATCTTCAGGCTGCACATATATATATATATATGACTATGCATGACTATGTACATAAAGATCACCTCAAGTCTTCTGCGCTTAATTAGGGAAAAAAGAAAAAATAGTAACTCACGAGTCAAAGGAGAACCGGGGTTGATTGATCCGACAGGAGATTCCGAGACACGACCTGGATTCACCATCAACTTTTGGTGACCATTTCTTGTGACACTGTCGTCGGGAATGTGATTTTTCAACTTCCCCAAACAGTTTTCTGGCGCGGGACCAGCCACCGTCTCATCCCAAAGCTTGTGCAAGAATCCCATATCTCAAATCAAATTTTTTTAAAAAGGGTTTTGTTTTTGTTTGTTGTTAATGGGGTCTCTTACGTTTTTTTTTTTCTTCTTTATTGGAGAGGATAGTGGTTTTATATAAAGATCAGGGAAGAGAAGCGTTTGAATAGACTAATTATATAGAACTGACCTTAATTTAACCTTCCAAAATTAAGGAGATTTAATCAAGGATGATGATATTATTAAACATAGATGATAAATCTAGCCGATAAGAAGATCGCTTAGACAATGAGTTTATAGGATGTGACACGTTTGACTTTTCATCCAACTTGTTTGACGCTGTCAAAAACAAAAATCTAACTACTGTACGTAGCTAGTTTGATAATCAATAATAATTTCCCTTATTTTCAATATAATTTTTTTTGTTTGTTTCCACTTTCCACATCATGAGCCTGGGCCTAGGCCAACTCTTGATTGGGCCGTATTTTTAACATTATGCAACGGCTAGTAACCTTTTTGGGGTTTAAATTCATTTTTTTCGCCTAATGTCGAGTCTCTTCTTCAATCGTCGACTCTAGAAACTGATTCCTAGAAACTAGAAAGAAAAGGAAAGAACAACATTGAAAAGTTACCGTTAAACAATCTCCAGAAAAGCGCTCTTCGACTCTTCTCTCCCACTTGAATATCACCAAGAAACTACTCCATTTTACGAAAGGTATCTTTCTTTCGTGTGATTTAGGTTCAGATTAGACTGTTCATCTGGCGATTCTTTGTTATTCTTTCCCGTTTGTCGCTATTTGATCCGTCTCGTTTTCTGGGTTTCCGGGATTATGTTGCTTGAATTAACTAGAGAATCAAATTGGGTTTTCGATTTCGTTCCTGGGTTTCTGGAATCAAATCTACCCATTTTAGGGTTTTCTTTTAACTGCTTGATTTTGATGATTCTGGAATCAGATCCGCAAATGTTTGATATTGCTTCGATCTTTTGATGGTTCCCGATTTTGTGTCTATGAACATTGACAAGCTTTTGTTGGTGTAAACAGGTTGAAACCTATGGCGAACATGAACGCTCTTCAACAGATGATTTTCCCTGACGAGAACGCTCCGATTCATCGCAAAAGTAGTCATTCTTTCTCTATCTCTTTAGATCATATGTTTGAAACTGTTGATGAATGTTTTGAAACAAGACTTTTTCTTTCTCTTTTGCTACTACAGAGTCTGTTACTGCTGCTTCTGTAAAAACCAAAGGACCTGTACTTGGTCAGAAGAAACCCGGAGCTGCTCGTAAGGCTCTGAATGATATTACAAACAAGTCCGGGATTCATCCGAAAGCTTCTTCTAAGAACAAGCAAATCGCTTCTTCTGCTTCTGCAAAAAGCGAGATCAACATAGCCGGGGAGAGGTTCTTGCATGATCACAGCAAATGCATCAAAGAGCAGCAAAATCTCTGGGATGATCATGCTGATCTTCTTCTACTTCACCATGGTAAATATACTTAAGCTCTGATGGTAAAAACCAATCTTTGCTTGTCAACTTTTGCTAAGCTTGATTTTTTTTGTGTGTTTTATGCAGATTCCAGCATCAAGGAAAAGCATCTCAAGTTTGACATAGAAATGGTACTTGACTCCGATTCAATGTGTATCTCTGACTCTTGATTTATGAGAGATTGTTATTAAGTCACTGATCTTACATACACCATGGATCCATTTGTTCTAGTTTTGGAACCTTACAATGGCACTTTTTTTTTATGACTCTGCCTAGTGTGTTTTTGGTTTCAGATGGATGCTAAGAACAATCTGACTTACGACGAAGCAGAAGAGATTCCATCGCCCAAGTTGACTGGTTGGCTGAATAGCTCAACTCCATGGCGCTCCCCAATACGAAGACATGGCTCTACGATGATGCCTTCCACTCCTCTGCCTTGGCGGTTCGATTCAGCTGAATTCACACTCAAGGAAGACTATGATGACGACCTCTTCTGATTTTCCTGTTTCTTTTTTGAAATATTTCATCCTTCAGGCATCTTTTTAATATTCATGTTTAAACTCTTGTAATAATACCATAACGGTAATATGCTTCTTGCATTGCACCTACCTAAATGATTTGTGTTGAATTTCAAATAGATCAGATAAATAAGAAACATAACTTTTTTTGTGGACTGATATATAACTTCTTCCTAATTTATATTCTTTTTTCAACCAAACAAAAAACAATGAAGTTTAAAATCATTTGTTAAGTTTAAATGTTGAGAATCAAATTTTACATATACAGATTCCACAACAAGCACTTGAATCCTATCTAGCAACAAATCTGTACTATACTTGAACATTTGTATATATCATCTATGGAAATGGTGAAGTTCCGAAAAGGATCATGAGAAGGCTATCTTGCCATGCATAAGATAGAGAACTACATACAAGAAATGTTATATTAGTATATATGTGCAGCACATAGATTTGTGAGAAAACGCATATCTGTTCGTGCACTTCAACATAGATTTGTGAGAAAACACATATCACTTAATGAAGCAAATGCAGCATTTGTCTCAGAATTCCTACCATCTATTCAATTTTAGTAAGAATGAATTTTATACACTTGTGAAACTTAACAATGTTATACCACTAATTTCCTTCAATGCTATCAGAGTTACCACCAACTTTTGAAATAAATAATGGTAAGCAGAAACGTAGAGACAAAGGACAAAAAAAAATAGTAATAAACATTGAGGGGAGTATTAAAATGGACAAAGAGCATCCATTGTTACTCGGAGAAGAATCCATCAAAGTTGAAATAAAATTAGGTAAATTGCCTATGAAGTAGGAACTCCATAGTTGTTGGACGACGACGTTTCGTGAGCAGCCGATTGAGCATCATTTTTCCTCCTGTTTCTTCTCCCGCCATTGTTCTTCCCTTTCTTGAAATCCTGCTGATGCTCCACCTGCTTGACCAGCAAAAACCATTTCATTATTAAAGGAACGCTCAAGAACCAACGCCATTCTCGGGGATCATTAAGAGATAGTGAAATCAAATGTGGCCAGGTTTTATGATTCTTTACCCCTAAAGAGAAGGAATGAGCTCTGGGGTCGAATCCGAACGGATTATTCATGTTAATACCCATTGAACTTGTTTCGAATGATGACCTTGATCGCTGATCGTTTTTGTCGAATACAAAACTACAAGATGATGATGATGATGATGGGAATGCTGTCACGTCTCCTTGAAACATCTCATTAAACAGATCTTGTAGCTGTTCAAAACTGTCCCCTGAATTATTCTCCTGCAAACCAACATCTCGAAAATATCAACTCGGCCGAAATCAATGGTGTCTAATAAACTAATGGGAAACTAATGCAGACTGCTTACACTAGGCTTGGATTGATTCATCATGGACGCCATTTCGTTCAGGAAATCTCCCATTCCCTACACAACAACAGTATCCATCATTAACATGATTCATATGTTCAATAACAATAGAGGGAAGAGAATAAAGCGAATTTAGGACAAAGAAGTCATATCACTCGATCCATTTTCAACACAAAACAAGGCATGCTCTGCTTTCGAGAGCATTGTCCCCTTTGAAATAAATGTTCTCAGTAACCCTGGCTGGATTTAAAGCATATGATGGGAGAAGAAAAAGGTAGAAAGTGAAAATCTTTAAGCAAAAAAAGTAAAAATAAAAAGGGACTTTTTACGTTTTGGTCATCATCATCGTGATAAGCTCCAACATCATAGAGGAACCTCTTGTTGGAATCGGACAGAACTGTGTGCGCACCAAAAGAAAACAAAAAAAGCTTAATCAGAGGAACATAACCAATACTAAAAAAACACACATCAAGGAACAATGAAATAATAGAGGATCTTCTGTATCCAATAGTCAACTCCAATATGTTCCATAAAATATCAAAAATTGACCGAGAGCTTTGAGAGAAAGATGAAGCAAAGTTGGTGAAATTACCAGAGTAGGCTTCTTGGATGGCCTGAAATTTCCTCTTTGCTTCTTCTACAAACTCCGAATTCCCCATTGACGAACAACGATCTGGATGCCATCTCTAATTTCCAACGTAAAATCAAAGTTCCCCAAATCAAAATTTCAGTGACAAAAGGAATGATTCTACAAGTGCTTATAATCTCAATCAAACCCTATCAGCTAAGGCATGATCCCTCGATCCGCAATCGAAAATTTACCAGGAATAAGAATCACAGAATCGATTGGACTACAGATTAATGAGAATCGAACCCAAAAACTAAATTGCTATTACATGCAATACTCCAAATCAGGAAACAGAAAACATTCATTGTCATGTACATCCATAAACAAAATACGATATCAAAATTAAGAGAACTCACTAGAGCAAGCTTCTTATAAGCAGTACGGAGCTCCGTCGTCGTACATTCCTTCTTCAAACCCAGAACAGCATACAAATCATCGTTGCTTTTCTCGCTATTGTTCGACGCCATACCTAGCTTTTCTCCTCCAGATTACAAACCCAGGAAGCCAAACCCGTTAAAACAAAACAAAAATCTATTCTTTCTCGTAAATTCGACGAATTTTGAACTCCCAGAAACAGAGCAACAGACCAATATCTATAAGAGCTTGTGTCGAGTATCGGTACTAAAGTGGTTCGATTGGTTCGAAACTAGGTTGTTAAATACGAACAAATACGGAGATATTAGGGTTTGATTGGTATCGTGGACGATCAAAGAAGAAAAATTCGGAGAGAAGAGGGGAAAAACAGGTTTTTTTTATTTCTCCTCTCTATCTCTCCTACATACGTTTGTGAGAATGGAACTCTCCAGAACCTCTTTCCACATGTCTAGATTTTTTTCCTGCACTTTCCTGTTTTTTATTTAAATATCAATAAACTAATAAATTATCTTCTTCTTCTTCTTTTTTTTTTCCCGGTCAAACAAATACTAATTACATTTGTCCGAAATTAATATCTTTCGATACTTTTTCGAAGTAAGAAAATACTAATAGAAGAATATGAATTCTGTTAAAAAAAAATTTTAAAAAATCTGTTACCACCACTTTTATAACTTTTTTTGGGTCAAATACCCCCAACTTATAACTTATTTGTCAATTAATTTGGTAATGACGTTCCTTATAACAATTTTTAGTGTGGATGACTTGTCCATTACATAACAAATTCGATGGCAAAAAAGTTCGGACTGTTATTTTTTTTTTTTTTGTAAACACAAAGTTGAAATTATTTATATTCACGACAATTAGTAAACGAAAAATGCTAGTAATATTTTTTTTTTTAAAAGAAAGAAAATGCTAGTAATAAACTTCCTAAGATATTGGATCTGATTAATTCTATATTTTTCCAATAAGTTGGAATCGTTTTTAGTAGAAAAATGCTGATGGCTAAATATGATATTTTGTTTTTTTTTTAATGGTGAAACTCATACTACAATCAATCATAAGAGTGCGGCTGAGATTTCAGATTTGTTGATATTTTCTTAGTGGGGCTCTCTCCAGAAGGTTCTCAGGAATGTGGTTTTATCGTAAATTGGTCTAAACTCGGAGGTCTTGCGTCACCGTCCACCGTCAGTTTTTTTCGTGAAGATGTGCTTTTAGCTTTAAAACGCGTTACATCCGCGGGACCCACTTCTGACTAATGTAATAGTTTAAGCCAGTAATTAGGATTCGGTTTTTGTTCATCCATTTTTGTCGGAAACCCTCGAAATTGACATCATTGTAATTACCTCGTAATGTAATTACTTTGTAAGATTCTACTTGGTACTTAGTAATGCTTAGCTGTTTGTACTTGTTGTAATGCTTAGGTGTTGATTTAGTGCGTGTGTGTACATGTATCTAAGATAGTCCAATCGGTTCTAAGTTCTAACTCATTTTAACCCTTTTGGAGTCGTTGAAACTTTTATTGACAGTAACTGAACTTCCTCTGTTTTATTCGAATTCAGAGCCCGGAATATAATAAAATTGTCGAACAACAAAACAAAAAAAAAATCCAACAAGATCTGAGTTATGTTCATCATCATGTCTTCTGTAAATTATTTACAAGTTTGTTACCCTTTCTCAGGCTCTCTCTTTCTCTAACCTTTTCACCTTTTTTTTCTTCCAATCCGATTAATAAATTAGTGGCGGTTAGTTTTTTTCTTTTTCAGTTATGTTCTGCTCTGATACTTTTTCTTTCTTCTTCCGCACTAAGAAGGTATGTTCTTTTTTTCCTTTTTTTTTTTTTGAAAAAAATCAAAATGTAGAGCTCTTCTCTCACCAGAAATGTCCGTCTCCATCCATCACCCACCTCACATAACCTTGAGGAAGAGGAATCCCAGAAATGACTTCTTCCTCCACCGTAACTTCATCTCTCTGTCAAAAGTAAATAATAAAAAAAAACACAGAGAGATGAGTTTGGTGATTAACAAGGTATTAAGAGGTATCAATGGCAGCTTCGTGTTAATCTTCTTCACACCTTTCTATTATCGCTGGAACATGATTCAATAACACATATCTCTGACTCTATTTTTGTACTTTCAGGAATGGTTTCGAAGGATCTAACCACTGTGGATCTGCATGAAATGAAATATATGTCCGACTCAGAATAACATATTTGGTTGGTAATGGTAAGCCACAAATATATTCAAATAAAGTTTCTTTTTTTTTTTGGTTTTACCTTCCGTAACTCTCATCTTCACAAGAGTTTCCTGAAGAAGAAACCCAATCCATATCAAAAGCTGAACATGTACATTGGTCACCATAGCAGAAGCAATCGTTTTCAAGAATCTCTTCTAAACCTATTTCCTCCAATGTCGGTGATGGAGCACTGCAAAAAAAAACACAAAGACATTCCCCAGATTTAGCTGACAACAACACAATCAAGATGATTTATATGACATAAGATCACAAGCTTCTTTGTTGTTTTTACCTTAGACTAGCAGCAATCTTAGCAGTTTCAGAAGTTGAGATCTCAGGAGCTGAATCTGAAAGACCTTTACCTTCTTCATCCTTTTCAGCTAAACCATGTCTAGCTACTGCCCCCAACCCGGCTGTACTGCTCTCGCTTATGATGCTACTTTCTGATAGAGATCGTTTCATCGTAGACCTAAAGCCGATAACAACGTAATGTAAGTATCTCTAATGAACATATAACATCATTCAAAACTAGTCTGCAAGTTTCTCGTTTAACCAGGAAAATGTACCTTGAATTCTCCGGTACAGAATTGGCAAGAAACCTAGCTGCATTGTAATGCTGATCAGAACCCAATTCCCATAGCGCTGGCTTATCTGGTTGTGGCAGAAAGTATCCCAAGAACCTGAACAAGCATACAAATGAAAAAGTAAAGTCAGATAATTTTGTCACACCAGAGAAATACAAAGAGAGAAACTTAATGCAGCCTACAAGTTAATCGCATCTTGCTTCTCAGCATCCATATAGGCGTTACTGTAGTAACGTTGTAAAGTTCTGAATAATTCTTGTGACTGAGTCGTCGCTTTCCATTGACCACGCCTTTCACAAAATATCTGTCATTCCACAGTAATAACATTATTTGGATAATCATTATTCCCACAGGTTTTCAAATAACAAGGCAACATATTATGGCCAGAGAAGCTAAGAAAACAAACCTTGTTGTGTGCTGCAGATCCTCCATACTGAAGCGCAAGCGTATCTCCCATTGTCTCATAAATTCCCATCAAATCTTCAGCCAGTGGATTATCTAGATCAATAGTAGTAGCCTCTCTTAATCCCAAAGCATGGAGTTGACGTCCAAATGCTACCAACCCATAGGCATATTGAGCAACATTGGTGCGATCTAAACAGTCTATGCAATTGGTCCTCAAGACTCCTTTCTGCAGCATCGTAGCTTCTTTTTGCTTATCCTCTTTAGCATCCTTACTCTCATTACAACTTTCCACCGCCACATTTGATGCAGTCTCATCTTTACTGGGAAGATCATAAGTAGAACATTCACCATTATTGTTCCTGCAATAAAACCCAAAAGGATATAAATTAATCCAAGCCCTAGTTACTAGGAATGCAAGAGAGATGAATAACATGGTAAGCAAGAAACCACATAGAAAGTAACTAAGTGTTGGCTAATTTGGATACTCACTCCAAGGTGGATGGATTCTTGTTCTGAAAGCCATCTGCTCTAGGATCTAAACTTAGCTGACAGTAGAATATGCCAGTCAAGTTCAGTGCATAAGTAGCCAACCTGCCGAGAATTGCCAACACGTTTGTGCCTTTTCTGGATGGGAAAAAAAATAAAAAAACAACATTTTCAGTAAGTCAGAACACCTAATATAGTGTTACTGAAAATGCAATGCAAATAGAGAGGGAAACAAAGAAGCATATAAAGGTTGTGTCCATCATATACTTTCTGGAGTGTTTATGCAAATCCCAGTGAAGAGGCCTTAGACGATCCTCCTTGCTTAACCCTTTGTTTATAAATCTAATTGCATTTGCAAACTCTGCACGTAGAATAGTCTCCCTTGGCCTCTTTTCACGCGTCTGTTTTTTATCAATCAAGTGAATTAGAGATTACCTAAAAGAATATATCAAAAATATGTATCATCATGGATGAGTTAGGATATACCAACCTTTATCAAGTTCAATATGATGATTGGATTCCCATATCTCCTTGCGAGATTCTCAAAATGCAGTCTGGTTGCCTCGAAGTTGGGGTCTTTCGCCGACACTTTACATAGATAAAGAGAAAATCAGCGCAACAAGCAAAGCAGAAAAGAAATAGACAAGATTATAGAGTTATGTTGAAGGACAAAGTGATTACATATTATGTCAGGTTTGATATTCAAGCGTGATGTCTCCTGAGACCAGAACAAAGGAATCGAACCCCGGTTCTGAACTACAGAGCTTATTCGGACAGGATTACCATCTTGAGCATCCTCGAAAACAATCTGCTCTGTCTCGACATCATTAGCTACTCTGCCTTTCTCGTTCACACCACGTTTCAGATATCTGGAGAACAAGAAAGTAGATTACGACCCAACTAAGATTTAATCTCATTCAGCTTAACCAAAACAAATGGCAGAATAGAACAAAGCTCAGGTGGAGAGACTGTACCTTGTGCCAGCATAATGCCGAGATCGGCGCGCAATTAGTGTCAATCTAAAGTTCTTCTCAGAAACTTCTAGTTTAACCTACATATTACACAGAAGAAAAAGTCATTCCAAAGGTAAACAAGTTTTAATGTGCATCAAAAGACAAAAGATTTGACAAGTTATCCACATAGTGTGGGGTTTAATCCTAATTCTTGCAATAGATTCTCCTCTCATGCGGCAGAAGTGTACAAAATCAAGCAACATGGACAACGTGACGTTTTAATTAGCATATCTCTGAATGGTATAAACGGTTTTAGAAACGTTATGACCAAATTAAGACAAGTAATACCTGCTTGAAAAATCCATACACCAAGGCAACTGTCCACATACAGTCCTTGGCGTTATTTCGAATCCGTCGAGTTAAGTATTCGTTCCAGACAAACATTGATTCATAGTAAGTGTGTCTTTCCACATTATTTGACAGATTCCTCTGAAGAGAATGCATGATGTGATAGGAATAGCTGAAGAAGAAGTCCTTTGTGAGATCGACAGTACAGAGTAATCTCTTGTACCTATTAAAGTTCCAGGGAAGACAAAAGAAACAAAACAAGATATATAAGTTAGAACTTGGATCAGTGAATAATCTATAACAGAAAGGCAGGTAAAAGATAAATCAAAGTTAAAAATATATCAAATTAAACGAAATTAGAAGAACGTAAAAAATAAGATCTCCCTTTCTTGATAGTACCTCTGCCATATAACATATATCAAAATAAATACAACAATCATAAGTGTGTCCACTGTACAGACAATGGAGAAGAATACCTAGAAATAGTAAAAAGCAAAAAAGTGCAACAAAAATTGTCTGACTAAAGATTAAACAAAGTGGAAAGGGTATTAATGAAACTCTAAGCTGTTGAATTATCTCCAATAGGCAACGGACAAAGTATAAAGAACCTGTAACAAATGCAAACACAGTTACCTCAATAACTGTTAACTTGTCTAAGAGAAACCTGTGACACTCTTATCGTGCAGATCAAAGACTCAAAAAAGAGAGGGAACAAAAAGACAGAAGAAAGGTCATAAAAATCTAAATACAAGAAGTAACTTTTATAATTTCGAAATGTAATAAAGGTAGCAAGGTACAGTTTTTCGATTTTACAAGCAGAAGTGACATAAGAAGACCTTTTCTCATCCTTAGTAAAAGCCACATTGGATAGCACAGATGCATGTGGAATCGTAATGATCTTGCTCTTTGCTACACCATAAACTGTGTGCCCACAGATTTCACCAAGCTTCCTTCTTTTAGTGATTATCAGCATGTAATAAGGCCCCAAGAACCTTATGAATCCTGAACCAAGAAACAGTCAGAGAAGTAAGAAATACTAAGCTTAAAAAGAAGAAGAAAGAGCTAAGTATAAAAGCCTAAGATGCTATAACACATTACCAATGATCCCATAGCAAGTGGTGACAAATTTCAATCCACCAGATGATCTGTTTCCTTCGTGTATCCTTCTCAAAGTTTCGAAGCATTCAGCTTCTGTGTAAGCAGTCGAATCTTCGTAAATGTTGAGCTCTGTTGGCTCTGTCCTGTCTAACTTCAGGACCCTCCAAAAGGTTCGGTTTTTATCTCTTCCAACCATATAGAAGCTCTGTTGCACACAAAACAAAATGGTTCAGAATTAGCAAATCTGCGGATTCATATTCAAACGAAGTCAAAAAGAAAAGAGATCAATTTCTGCGATGCAGCAAAACACATACACATAAAGAAAGAGAATCAATCCTAATGAAATGTTGGAAAGAGAGAGAGAGATGAGAATTATCACCGAGCGGGTCTCGTAAAGCCTGAATTTTTGGAGGAAGGAAGAGCTCATGTCGACTTCTTGGTCTATCGATCTCTCTGACGCCGCCATTTGAAAAGCTATTCAAACCCGGAGCTCGATAAAGTCGGGCCTTCCGATACAATAACAAACAACGAAATCTCAGAAAATTGAACAAAACCCCAAATAGATCACAGAACAATTTAACCCCCAAAAAATCTGTACAGCTCACAGAAAACTGAATCTGACTTCACATACACAAACTACACAAAATTCAAAAAGAACAAAAAAAAACAAATCTTTGCAATTACAACTGTAACACAAACATAGACGACACGATTCTAAATTCACCCTTTACTAATACGGTCGACAGATCGAGATTTTCCGGGAAAATTCAAAGAGAATCTGAGAAGGCTTCAGATTGGTAGATGAAGAAGATACAGAAAGAGGAGATGATGACAGAGCTGCGGTGACCGGAACCACAGAAAAATTTAACGACAAAAATATAAAAAAAATATGAAATTTAGTTTTTTTTTTTTTCTGGGTGTTAAAGTTTTTAACTTTAGGCGCTCGTTTATATATCTCCTAAATCTGTAATTGTAATTTTGTCGTTTGCAAAATAAATAAATAAACGGTTCTTTAGTAATATTCGATTTCGAAAAGGTAAGTTTGACTTGCAAAATTTTTGGCTGAAACTAAAGGGTTACTTGTAACTTGTACCATTTTAAATTTAATAAAAATGTCCAATTGTTGCCAATTTTAAAATTATGTGTAGTTCTTACTAAAAATCAACTACATATGAGCTGGCCGACAAAATTAACTCCATTTGAGCTTAAATCATTTACACAGAAATAAATCAAAACTAACTTTTTACAAATAAACAATATAACCTAAATTCAAAAAAAAACATATTAATATTTTGCAACGAATAATAATTTGACAAATGGGAATCAGAAACGCAAATCAATTTAAGTATAAATAATGTTTGTAAGACAAATAATGTAAGAAAATATAGAAAATGGTTTGAAAAATATAATTCTTGAATAACAAAGGAATCTATTTCCAAATAATTAAAGATTAATATAAAGAGCTAAAAATAGTTTAAAGGTAGATTTATATATCATTTGAAAAGGAGGAAAAACAAAAAAAAATATTAACAAATGCAAAAAACTGAAATATATAAATTCTTCTCTAAGCGTATTACGTTCAATGATGGTTGTGTTTGAAATATTGATAAATTTTCTTCTATGTTGCATTTAGAGTATCATTTTATAAAAAATTTTTATCTTACTTTTATTCAAAAATTAATTAGATCGATTGTTTAAAAAAAAAATTAAACAAATCGGTAACGACAAAAACAAATTTAAATTTGAATAAATCAATAACGACAGATCTTAACATTAATGAAACACAAAATAATGATTAATTTCATATTATTGGAAGCGTTAAAACAAAATCTGATCGAGAACATTCAAACAAAAATATGATCGTTTCATCTTCCGTTCCACATTCTTTTCTAATGACTTCATTTAATTAATCCAATTTTTTCTTTAATTTTAATATTTCTGCAAAATATACTATATATTTTTATTTTTTTGGAAAACATCTCACTGATTTTTTTCCGAATGGGGTTTGATGTTAACGGCTAGCAAGCAAGTATCATGAAGTCAATGAGAAACGTGATCAGCATTTTCGTGAATGTCAGTTTTCTATTTCACAAATCATGTCAAACTCGTTTTCACCTTAATTTCACTAAATAATATTAAGACAAATAATTAAAGACCCATTCGTACTTTTCTTACAGCGTGAAGAAGATTAATCAAACGTGTACGGGTGTACAACAAACTCACATTGATATTGACGGGTATTTTTGGGCCTTCTCTTTGATTTAAGATATTCTGTGGTATGATTAAGTTAGTCAAGTCTACTAAATTTATGCCTATGGTGAAGAAAATGATTTTATGTAGGTGTCAGAAAATATAAAGACATATTCAAAAACAAAACCTGACGAAACTTGAAAAAGGAATACTCTGTGAGATAGTAAGCAGTACTTTTGTTTCAGAAGTGGGTAAAATATAAATTGTATAAGTCTATTCAACAAAACAAATCCCATTATTGGCTCTTCTAATTAATTTGAAACTATTTTTTATGCCATTTCTATCTACTACGTAGGAGAAAGTAAAATAAAGACATAGTAATAGAAGTAAACTAAAAACAGTAAGAGAAAACACGTACAACTATATTGTTTAATCTAAATAAAATATAGTCGTCAAGCGTCATGAACGTGATAATAATGAATGATAGTAGAAAATATAATTTATATATGATTGCAGTGATATATGGAATTTACAGATCATAAAGAAGTAGGCAAGATGAACATCATAACTCAGAAGTATCATAAGTAAGTTGGATTCGACTTGTCGTCGGACGGACCATTGGCCTCTCTATAAGCTGTATATTGGAGAATAGAATCATTAGAAAGCAATTAGCGAATGGAATATTAGCATAAACAAAAAGGAGAATATACTAATATGCTTATATGCCCTCGTCAACTTTATATTAATTTGATCATAGCCAATTCTTCGTTATAAAATCAAAGGGTTTGCAAATGATACACGCTATTTTTTTGTTTGTTGAAATGAGATTGCAAATGATACACGTTTCTACATATGTCATTGTAATTATTAAAAAAAAAAACTTACGTCACTCTAAAATGAACCGTTCTAATGTACTTTAAACTCTAAAACTAAAAATAAATAGCTACAATGAGCTTATCTCTTTCAAATAATAGAAGTGGAAAGATTCTTGCATAACAGAGGTATTGTACTTGTACATTGATTAGTTTTTCGAAAATCAAATAACTAAAACTGCATTTGTTTTGTTTATAAAAAATAAAAATTGCGTTGACAAAGACGAGAGAATCCGAGTTAAGAAAAAAAAGGCGAGAAACTCCTTTTTGGACTTTTCACGCATCGACATATAAAAAGAAAGGAAGAACATTAATGAAACTCCCGAACCGTTGGATTTGTATATCCGACGGCTTAAAACGACGGAGTTCGGGGGAGTGGGATGTACAACAACAACATGGGAAAGACCCTGAAATGAAGAACTGGAGACAGCTGGCATAATGACGTGGCACAGGGTGGGCCTTTCCTCATATCACAACGAGCATCACGTGGATTATGTCTGGACCACCGTGGCAGCAAATTTTTACGTAATTATTATTTATTCGCTAATATTACTATTTAAATTGCAACTCACGCACTTTTAACATTTCAGCTACGTGACTACCGCGGGGCCTTTTTTTAAGCAATTATTGGTTTCTCTTTTTCTATTATTTCTCCTTTTAGACATAAACCTGAAAAAATTACAGATTCGTATGACAACCTTAAAACAATCAATTTATTATGGCGTTGAAAAGAGTTTTGTCCTAAATTTTATTCTCCGTCTGTTGTTTATTCTTTTTTTTAATAAATAAATCATAAGGCCAAAACGGAATAAACATAAGGTTTAATTCATCATTTGTGTGTTGGATTGAGAATTTGTGATTATCAAAAGCATTTTCAGACTGAAGCTATTTAATAAGTTAAATCTTTATTTATTACGGCAAATGATTGAGACTTGAACATCCTCCAATGCTATTCTATCGGGCTATCTGTATATATGCGCCTAAAGACTTTAAGACGAACTAAGAATCATGTACTTCGAGCTGGTTCAAAACTTAAAAGTATAAATCCTAAAAGTAAGGATAGATGAGATAAATGTCATTTTTTCTAGGTAAACAAACCAAAAAACTACGGGTTAACATTGACAGTGAATTACAAAGTAGATTAAAGAAAGAAAATGGAAAATGGGGGTGAGACTAGAGGGGATTTAATAGAGCCGAAAATGTGGAAAGTAGTGACATGTCCAATGATTGAGGGAACGAGTGTCTTCCCTTTTTGGCAACCACTACTTTATATTCCCCTTTCTTTTATAGTTCTTAATTATTGTTTTTGATGTTAATCTTTTTATAAAATTATTGTTTTATCCCAACAATCAATGACCTTCTAAGTTCTAAACGCCTGAATGCTAAATAATACAGTACCATTTTAGAATTTTAATTCATGTTTGAAAAAAAAAATCTCTATAAAAAGTTGAAAATGTAAAATTGTTCAGCATCAATTCAAAGTATATTTTCTGTCTAAAATTAAAAAGATGCAACATGATGAATGTAGCTGTTAGCAAATATATTCAAAGTTGATCTAAACTAATATATTATTTTCGATGTTGATGACTATGAAATTTTGGGACTACATCCAGCAAAATCTAAGAATCAAAATATGTTGTACGGTTATATTTTAAGTTCTATTCGATCATACGATTTATAAGTTTAGTGTTTTTCTCTCAAAAAATTTATTATTTATTTGATTTTAAGAATTTATAATTAATTCAATTGGAAAACAATTTTGAAAATACCTTCTGACACTAATGGTGTGACAATTCTTGCAAGAAAACAAAAAAAGGTGTGCCATTTAATATTTACTAAATCTAGATTTGTTAAACTTAAATAAATAAAATGGGAGAAAAAAAAAAAAGAAACTAGAAGAAATCATTAAAAAAATATATGGAATGACCACATTTTGATATTTTTTTTTCTACTGATTTAATAGAATGATAAAATGAATAAACGTCAAGATTACATAAGATGATACATTGATACAAATATGTGAGATGGTGATATCATTCCATCATTTCACAAGTTAAAACAAACTATTTTCATATAATGCGGGCCGGTAAGCCCATTTACAAAGGCCCATATTATGCTAATGTCTCTTGTATTTTCATGAAGCATTCTATTTGGAGTTCAACTAAATCAACTGTAAATCCACAACGAGGCTTTTGGTGTTTATTGACGAAAAACATCAACAAGAAGTTTTATTATCCATGTCACGTTCCCATCACATTGGCATTAACAGTAGGAACACAGTCTTGGCATCGTATGTATATCACAAAAGAGCTCTAGCTTTACCAGAGATGAACTATGAAATCGAAAGCAGAACAAAATATTGTTCATATTCTCGCAAATATTATCATGTAACTGCTAAGCATTTTCCCTTTATTTGCAGCCTCTATAAAAGTAGTGATGACTTGATCATCAAAAGCTTGTTTTTGATAATCAGATGGAGTTGGGTCATTCTTGGCAGGGTTCAAGTAAGCATCAGAGCCACCGAAAGGTCAAGTATATTATTTATTTTTCCTTGCATTTTGGTTTTCTAATTATATGATTTCAAAGCATATAAAAATCACATGAATATAAATTAGATTTATACTTAGAGTCGATTGCTTAGTTAAAATCTCTGAAACAACATTATGGTGAGTTAGTTCGAATGACCATGCGATGTTCTAAACATCATAATAACTTCAACAGTATCTAAATCTACATTAATATATGCTCATGATTTAAAATAAATGTACGAATCGTCTCCAGATAACTTCAGTGACATCAAATTTTACATTTATACGTATTAAATTTTGATTAATTTTCAATTCTACTTCTTATATATAATCTTAATAGTGATGGTTTATTTCTAATGCGTTTATGTAATTCCTTTGTTGGTCGAAATGCGTTAATGCAATAATGAGTCTTAAGTCTTAACTCCACTATGTAGATTTGAAAGATGTAATTCACTCTAAACTGTATAAACTTAGAAAATCGGATTGGACAAAATAAAAAATATTTGAGTTTTGCGGATCGGATCTGACTTGGCCGAGACGGAATGGGACGAGACAAAGAAGAAATATCGCACATCCCACATCAATTTTTTTCCCTAACAGCAACTCACTCTCTTTTTCCTCTTTTTTTTTTTTTGTCAAATCAAATTAACCATTTTATCAAGGGTTATATCATTAAATAAATGGTAAATTATTACACATATACACAGTTTTAGGTACCGAAGTAATGTTTTTATAAGTTACTAGATTAGGTCTCCGTGAGATGCGGATAAAAAAATCAAATATTTTAAACTCTAAAACAGAAAACATGTATAAATACAACTCATATAATTAAAGTTTAAATTAAAAGTCTCATTTAGTTATTCGAAATTACAATTTCTTTAAATTTTCAAATTGATAAATACTCATAAACTTTAGAGATATTTTCCAAAATAAATGAAAGGGTTTCAAAAAAAAAATTCAAATCTTATAAGTATAATTTAAAACTGAAAGCAATTAATAATACTAATCATCGACATGGAGAACTCCTCGGAGTTGCTTACTACGTAGTGGATCGAAAAACCTTCTCAGTCTTCTCACCATTAATTACTTGTTTCTCGAGTAATTAATTGTCCATTCTCCTTCCTTCCAAAATGGACTACAAGAAATAAGATGCTTACTTATTATAAATAATATATATAAATGGATAGTTTAGTGATCAACATTAGTTAATTATAATGTTCAAACAAAAAAACATAGTTAATTGTTGTGTTCATTGATAATCGAGTTTTTTTTTGGGTTGGTAAAAGGTATAACCAAACAATTAATTAAAAAAACAAAAATCAAAACCAATTGTATAAACATTATTAGTTTAATACTCGTTTAGAAATTGTGCATAAGCATATCAAATGCACAAACTCACCAAAAAAAGAACCGATTATGTTGAAAAAATGATCAAAACGGGTGCAAGGGTAAAGAATTAAACCTCGTACAATGGGGTCAGTTTACATGTTTTAAACAAATCAACCATTAAACATTATAAATTAGGCCTGCAAACAAAGTTTATAAAAGTTATGGGGTCAACTGACCCCGTCATCCTTAGGTAGCTCAATACGGTAGGTGGCGCTATAACTTTCATGATGTTAAGAAACAAGTCATATTTAAAAATTTAGTATACAAGGGCCCCGAATTATTTATATGGTCCAAATAAAATTTAAAGCAACATGGCCCCAGATTATTGAAGTAGTTGTTTTTGTCGTTGTGGGTAGCTGCTTATATTGATTGTCTCCAGGGCCAGAATTGATTAGATAGTTAAGATAGTAAAAATATTTGTTGGTGTTCAGAGTTTAAATGGCGTATTATGGTGGCGCGGTTTATATAATAAAGTAGGTGATCATTTATATAAACAAATTTCGAATTGTTGCTTTGAAAATGCAAAATCTGATGTTCACAAAAACAAAACGTGTCATCGGAAAGACAGAAAAAGTTTGTTTCGATGAAAGATCAAAGAAGGTTAATGAAAAATCTTTCACCAGTGAACTTTAGAATTCTTACTCATCAAAACCGTTTGGATTGTTGGGAAAAACCAAAAAAAACTCTTTGTTTTTGCCATGCATCGTGATCTTGAATTAAAATTGTGTTTGGAATGTTACAACTTGTCATCTTTACTATAAGTTATAGCAAAAATATATGTTAGAATTTCACGATCCAAAGTTTCAAAGTTTAAAAGACTATTGTATATAAAAAATTCAGGTTAATTTATTTATTATTAACTAGTTTTGAGTTGGAAACCTATAAAATTTAATATGATATCAGAATGATATTAGAGATTTGTTTGTTGATCCATAAAAAGTTTATTATTAATTTTAAAGTGAGATTCGGTTCGAGTTGAGTCATCGAGTTGAGTCATCATCATGAGGGACGTATTAAAATTTCACATCTAAATGAAGTTTAAAGGGATAAGAGCATCTCCATTAATGTTATTTATGTTGGGTTTCATATGAATAGTTTAATGTTTTTTTAGAGATAAAAAGCTAAAATTAATTACACAAAATTAAAAAAAAAAGTTATTAAACGTCCAGTAAGCGCTTGCCACATGTGTTAAAAGATGGTCTCTTCAGCTCCTTATCTAAAGAGTTCTCCTTAAGAAAATAAGTTTTTACAATTTTTTTTAATTTTTTTATTTACGAAACTGAGCCACAAATGGATTAAAAATCTCTAATGGAGGTGTTCTAACGGGATTTAAGCCAATCGGTGTATGGTTTTGGTTTTTGGTTTTTAGTGGGTGATATGTCATTACTCAATTTTAAATTTTCTTTTGTCTTGTTTTGGGTATCCATCACACTATATGGTGTTTGAAGGAAGGTCCCTAGGGATATGAGATATGGTACTAACATGACTACCTAATCCAACGAGAAAAACATGTTTCATGCTGAAGCCGACGCTTAATTTTAACCGCACAACTCTTGCTGATTTTTTTTTTTTAATCAACTCGTTATATATTTATAAAAGCTAATTTCGAGAATTCAACTAAAAAATAATATATATATATATATATATATACGTGTGTGTATAAATCCCTCTTTATTTTTTTTTTTGTAAGTTTTGTGCGAATTTCAAATCCTCTGTATACTGGAGATGTAACTAACTATGAAAGAAAAATAAGCTATTCTAAAGGAAAAACGCTTACCCCCAAAAATTGCTTTAAGATGGCTTTTAAAGTAATCTAATGATCAAATCTACACGTTAGAATCCTTTTGGTTAAGAAGATGAATAAGAAGCTCTCAAAAAAAAAAAAAAAGAACAAAAATTTGGCGTCCTATTATTTTTTGGGTTTAATGTTAAGATTTGATACTAGAAAGAAACGGTTACAGTTACATACTAAAACGGAAAAGCACCCTTACAGCTTACCCAAAATTGGAACCAAGCAAAATCAATATTAAATCAGATGAGAAATACAACCAAATTAAAATTCAAGGAGAAAAAAAGAATTACGATCTTTTGGAGGGAAGGATATAAGTCTGTTTTGCATACTCCGATCCACCAAAGCCTTGATGATATTCAAAGGAGAGGAGGTTGTTGTGAAGATCGGTACATTACGCTCTCGCTTTGATGATATTCAATGGAGAGGAGTCCCCTTATTTGTCTGAAATGTTACTATTTTCGTGATATGTTACTATTTTCGTAATATATATGTCCTCGTATCTTGTGCTACTAGAATGACGATAAGAATCTCGTACAATAATTAAATTTCGTGCACACATGTTTTCGCATCCAAACATTAAGATAATATGCCACGTGAGTCTTGAGCCTCCCTCATATCGTAAGATAAGATATCAATAAGATTTTTTTTTTTAATTAATTTGTTGATTGCCCCACTATTATGTTTTTAATCTTTTTATGTGGCCAGTAAAAAGAAAGTTTACATAACGGTGAATATTATGATCATTTTGGCACTATAAATATGACGAGTGGAGAGTCTGAAAGTTTCATCCAATCCTCTCCTCTCTCTCGCTGGCATAACTCATACTTGAGAGATGGCAAGCAAGTGTAATTTGATGAGTGTTGTGGGGGCACTATTGGTATTGAGCATCTTCCATGATCCGACCGTCGTCTACGCCGGTGAAGGTGTTCCGAATGTAGCGTTGTTCACTTTTGGTGACTCCTACTACGACGCCGGAAACAAAGTGTTTCTACTAAACAAAAAAAGAAATCTTCCACAAAACTTGTGGCCTTACGGCAAATCCACCGACTACCCCAACGGCAAATTTTCCGATGGCCGCATCGTCCCCGATTTTATCGGTACGCTCTTTTATTAATATTCTAAAGATATATATATATATATATAAATACAAGGAGCGTAGTTTATATTAAGAAACTAGATAATAATAAATCATGGCTTTTGTATAGGTGAGTTCATGTCCATTCCGAACGGAATCCCACCGGCTCTTAAACCGGATGTTGATTTTTCACGTGGAGCTAGTTTTGCTGTCGCCGATGCTTCTATTCTTGGAGCTCCGGTGGAATCTGTAAGTCTGCCTTTACTATTAAAAGAAAGAGATAGACTATTTATGTTTATCTTTTTAATAACACATGAAGTATATTAGCTTTAAAGATTTTTAACATTAAGGTTTCCTTTCGTTAAGAGTTACAAAAAGAAGAGTTCAAGTCGTTTTTTAATTTCCTATATGTATATACAGATGACACTGAATCAACAAGTGAACAAATTTAAAAGTATGATATCAAAATGGACCGACGACTACATCGAGAAATCAGTGTTTATGATATACATCGGTACTGAAGATTATCTAAACTTCACCAAGACCTATCCAAAAGCAGACGCTTCTGCTCAGCAAGCTTTTGTCACTTCTGTCACTAAGCGATTAAAGAACGACATCAGCGTAAGTTGTCAACAAACCGTATATTATGCGTTTTTGTACATTAATTATGTTCATTTAATTTGACTTACTATTTATGTATGTTTTTGGCTTACATATACTATTCATTTATTTTATAGTTATTATACTCCCTGGGAGCGAGTAGATTCGTGGTTCCATTGCTAGCACCTTTGGGTTGCTTACCGATCGCCAGACAAGAATACAAAACCGGCAACGAATGTTACGAGCCACTCAACGATTTGGCAAAACTACACAACAAGGAGATCGGTCCGATGTTGAACGAGTTTGCTAAAATCCCCAAAAGCGGTTTTCTCTTCACCGTCTTCGATTACTACAACGCCGTTATGCGTAGGATTGCGTCAGGCAGGAGTATTAACTACCGTAAGCTGTCTTCATCATCATAATCAATCTTCACTAACTAATTAAGTGTTGCTTATTGTTTCAGAAATTCAGGGCCGCATATGATTATTATCACTATCAATTTTTTTACTTAGTACAATATTACAAACACAAAAAATACAATGATTTTTATGGAAAGTTTTCTGCTAAGATACGTTGATTATATATCATCAATTATTTTACTAAGTACCATATTACAAACACACAAAAATTATTATCACTAGTTAAGATAACAAACGATACGTAAACCGTACGTGAAGATCATATAATTAAACTTCAATTTATTCACGTTGATCTGTAGGGTTTTACGTGACGAACTCATCGTGTTGCGGGGTAGGGACTCACTTTGCGTATGGTTGTGGAATGGTTAACGTGCACTCGAAGCTATGTGAGTACCAAAGATCTTACTTCTTCTTCGACGGACGTCACAACTCGGAGAAGGCGCAAGAGGAACTTGCAAATCTTCTCTATGGAGCCAATCCTACCGTGATCCAGCCAATGACCGTACGTGAGCTAATCGTCTTTCCGGCTAAGGAGAATATGCGTGAGTTTTGGGAACCCAACAAGTTATCTACTCGTCGCCGTCGTCGTCCATTTCGTGCATCTTACCTCGATGGCCTCGATTTATCAGCTTACTACTAGTTGGATGAATTTGATGAGCTGATGAATCTTTCGTTATATGTATGATGAGCCTACTACTACGTATCTGCTAATGCACTATGTATCGGTGTCGTGCATGGTAATTCGGTTTATGCCGTCGAATAAATTGCTGTTGAGTGAAAAAAATATATATATTAATAATTGCTGTTGAATGTGTTCTTGTAATATCTACGAAGATTAATAAAAAGGTCTTTCTATAGCTTGTTCATCACGCGCTACATAGTATAGGTGTGTAGATATTTTATTTTATATACATAATAATTCTTGACTACAGTATACATATAAACTGTTTTAAAATAAATTTATGAGTATATATGCATGTATATAAATAAATTAAGTACACACACATATATATATATATATTATATGTATATTGCAACTGTTGATTCTACTTTTGATTTTCAACAAAAATTAGTATCACTATTTTGCAGATAAATCAATCAAGGTAATAGCCACATTTGCAATTATCTTTAGCGTTCGTGAATACCTCTGTTGTTGAGGATGGTCTGTGACAACTGACAAGAGAGTTTGTCTCCATTTTCCACGTATACTACAGTGGACGCTAACAAAAACTAGAGTTTTTCATCTGTTCCTGAAAGATTTCCCACTTTTTAAAAAATATGTTGTGGATATCTATATACAAGTCGCGCGTATATATGAATCGTTTTGTTGATATACAAATATATGCGATTGGCAGTTTTCATATTCCATTTCGAGTTTGCTAATACGTTGAGATCAGATCAGTACATAGAAGCTGATAATTTCTAAAGTTGATGAGTGACGTATTGCGAAAGATTAAAATAAGAAGCTGATAATTTCTAAAGTTGAGCGCCGTATTGCGAAAGACAAAAAATTTCAGGGAGTTAATAAATACTAAGTGACAATAATCAAATATCATCAATTGTTAGGTGAGACCATTTAAATCGGGGGTAAAACGTTTCCAGATAAAACATGTTGATGGAGAATTGAATGAGACAAATTACGATGGACGACAAGACAGAGATTCCCAATGAAGAACATGCTGGGCGCAGAATCGCAGATGGATCGAAGAAGAACAGTTTAGAGCCGAATAACTTAGGGATATTAGATATGGTACTAACTTGAATAACGAGAGGCAAAAGTTTTAAGACGGTTATTTTTAAGCCGAATAACTTTTGCTGATATTAATATTTCCAACAACTCGTTATTAAATGAAAACCTAATTCCAATATATATATATATATATATATATATATATATATATATTATATCTGAAATCCTTTTTTTTTCAATCTCAACCTCTTAAAACAGAATTGTATCTAAGGTAAATACGTTATTATTAAGTTTACCCAAAATTTTGCTTTAAGATGCCTTTTTAAGCAATTTAACTAATGTACGTAAAAAAAAGAAAGAAAGCAATTTAACGACCAATCTATACGTTAGAACAAAATAATTTTCTGAAATGTTACAATTTTCTTGATATGGTCGCATAGATTGTCGTACTAAAGTGTCGATAAAAATCTCATAAAGTAACAATTTTCGGGCAAACAATATTTTTTTGATATGGCCTCATATCTTCTCGTACTAAAGTGTTGATATATGGTCAGGTTCGTGCCTATGTGAGTGAAAAAGAAGCATTGGCTTACGAGCTCAAATTTTATAAAAAAACTTGAAGATCCAAAGGCAACAACAGATTTTAGTTAAATATTAAATCTAATATTTAATTAATAAAAAAATAAAGTAATGATTAATGATGATAATTTATTGACGCGATGTGTTTTAACTTTTTTTCTAAAAAATCTCAGTAAAATGTTAGCATAACTAACTCTTTATAGATTTATATATATTTTTCATTATATGTCTATCAAATTATATGTCTATCAAAAGAGAGTTAGTTAAAAGTGTTGAAAACGTGGTTAATGAATTTGTTACAAAGAAGAGAAGAAATGTTATGTTTTAAATTTTGTTATCTTATTTTTTTTTGGATTATGTTTTAAATTTTGATTTTATATGAATTTAATATGATGAGTGTCATTTTTTAAAGTTCGAGACTTCGTATCTCTAGAAACGGTTATGGATATGGCCTCATGCTACGTGAGTCTTGAGCCTGAAATTGTAAGGGGATGCGATATAGATAAGATTTCTCTTTACAGATTACATTACTTTTGAATAATATATTATTAAAAAAATATTATATTAGTGAAAGAAAAACGAGTACTATATTATATTGGCAGTATAAATAAGACCAGTGGAGAGCGTGAAAGTTCACCACCCGTCCATTAATCCTCTCCTCTCCTCTCTCTCTCTCGCATAATACCTTTGAGAAATGGCAGGCAAGTGTAATTTAGTGAGTGTTTTGGGAGCATTATTGGTATTGACCATCTTCCATGATCCGATCATTGTCTACGCCGGCGAAGGTGTTCCGAATGTAGCGTTGTTCGCTTTTGGTGACTCCTACTACGACGCCGGAAACAAAGTGTTTCTACTTAAAAAAAATAGAAATCTTCCACAAAACTTGTGGCCTTACGGCAAATCCATCGACTACCCGGACGGCAAATTTTCCGATGGCCGGATCGTCCCCGATTTTATTGGTGCGCTCTTTATTAATAATCTAATTAACGATATATAGTGTAGCTTATTAAGACACAAGATAATAACTAATCGATCTCATGGTTATTGTATAGGTGACTTCATGTCCATTCCGAACGGAATCCCACCGGCTCTTAAACCGGACGTTGATCTTTCACGTGGAGCTAGTTTTGCCGTCGCCGATGCTTCTATTCTTGGGGCTCCGGTGGAATCTGTAAGTCTGCTTTCGCTAAAAAAAAAAAGAAAACATTGGATTTTCTACAAAAGAGAGACTTTTTAGGTATAATAATACCTGAAGTACATATACAGCTTAAACGATGTCCCTTTTGGGGAAAGAATAAGAAAGAATCATTCAGAAATATACAGCTTTAAAAAAAATCGAAAATAAATGTTTTCTTTTAATAATAGTTATTAATAAGAAAAGTTTAATTGATTTATTTTTTAAATTACTTGTCTATGTAATCTTAACATGTTTACCAATTTTTTTTTTTTGATGTATATACAGATGACACTGAATCAACAAGTGAACAAATTTAAAAGTATGATATCAAAATGGACAGACGACTACATCGAGAAATCAGTGTTTATGATATATATTGGTACTGAAGATTATTTAAACTTCACCAAGACCAATCCAAAAGCAGACACTTCTGCTCAGCAAGCTTTTGTCACTTCTGTCACTAACCGATTGAAGAACGACATTGGCGTAAGTTGTCAACAAACAGTATATTATGCGTATTTGTACATTAACTAATATGTTCATTTGACTTACTATTTATGTATGTTTTGGCTTACATATATATATAAAATATATTTATGTTTATTTTTACAGTTGTTATACTCCCTGGGAGCGAGTAAATTCGTGGTTCCATTACTAGCACCATTGGGTTGTCTACCGATCTCCAGACAAGAATACAAAACCGGCAACGAATGTTACGAGCCACTCAACGATTTGGCTAAACTACACAACGAGAAGATCGGTCCGATGTTGAACGAGTTTGCTAAAAAACCCAACAGTGGTTTTCAGTTCACCGTCTTCGATTTCTACAACGCCGTTTTGCGTAGGATTGCGTCTGGCAGGAGTATTCACTACCGTAAGTCATCGTCATCACCATAATATTCACTATTTAGCAAAAAAAAATATTCACTAACTAATTAATTGTTGCATGTTGTTTAGTACATTGAGAATTTTTCAGCGATCTTATCATATTATTAAACGTTTATTAAGTACAATGCAAACAAAAAAACAGATTAAAGATACCAAAGATCTGATAAAAGCCACAAGGATAATCGAACGCGCGTGAAGATATAATATAATCTAAATGATTCATGTTGATCTATAGGGTTTTATGTGGCGAACACATCGTGTTGCGGGGTAGGGACGCATAATGCTTACGGTTGCGGGATGGGAAACGTGCACTCGAAGCTATGTGAGTACCAAAGATCTTACTTCTTCTTCGATGGACGTCACAACACAGAGAAGGCGCAAGAGGAAATTGCTCATCTTCTCTATGGAGCCGATCCTAACGTCATCCAGCCGATGACCGTACGTGAGCTAATCGTGTATCCGGTTAAGGAGAATATGCGTGAGTATTGGGAGGCCAACAAGAAGTCTATTCGTCGTCGTCGTCGTCCATTTCGTGCATCTTACCTCGATGGCCTCGATTTATCAGCTTACTACTAGTTGGATGACTTTGAGCTGATGAATCTTTGGTTATATGTATGATGAGCCTACTACTATCGTATTTTGTATCGATGTCGATCGTTACGTGGTAATTCGGTTTATGCCGTCGAATAAATTGATGTTAAATGTCTTCGTGTAATATGTTTCGTAATCTACGAAAAAATATAATAAAAGATAATGCAACTGTTTTTCTATAGAATGTACTTAAAACGAAATTATAATATTTAAAATTTAGCTAATAATTGATTGCAGAAGATTAGTTGTTAACTTAATTAGAAATAAAAAAATATGCAATAACGACATATATGATAAACAAAACCATAATGATATAACCAATTATAAAATTAAAATAAATAAATACCAAAATAAAAGAAAACAGAAACATAAAATAAATTTAGCACAAGAGGGGAATATCAAGTACTGTATTAATATAAAAATTTGTTGTCCTCTTTACTTTGGTTGAGAGCATAATTCTTATTTTAAATCTGCACTGTGTTGTATTTGCGTGATTATATTCTTTAGTTGCTTTTAAATTGTCAATTTCCAGTATGTTGCTTTTAAATTATATAATTGCTTTTAATTATATAATTAATATTTAATTCGTAGGGACCGACGTTGAATAATTGGGTGACGATTGAATGGTTATTCAAGAGACATATGCATATGTAACAATCAAATGTGTGTCTCCTTTTGACTTCAAATCTGTCATATATGGGAAATTGAGCTACAAGATAAACGACTAAATGACTAAATGCACCAACAGTGTTAAAAAAATTTCTTGTGCCGATCAAAGGGAAAAATTTAGCTACATATAAACGACTAATTAAATGACTAAATGCACCACCAATAAATGTCTTGTGTAAATGTTAGTATATATAAAAAAAAGTCTTGTGCCAATCAAAGGGAGTAAACTGAAAGGGACCTTTTTCGACACTATGGGACCTTCAATAATTACTGAGTCCGTGAATAATGCAATATGTGAATATTGCATTAAAAAGTTGAATTATTTCGCAAATTTAATGAGTCAATCAACAATTAATGTGCATGTGATGTAATATATTTTTATATATAACTCTTTTTTTTTTGGTTAAAAAAATTTATATAAACTTTTTCGCATGCAGCCACACCGTTGGGTATAGGCCACTCGAGCTGTAATTGTGAAGTATATAGTGCAAAACATATACATCTCATCATTGTTATTTAATTCACGTTTGTACCATTGGCTTAACTTTTTTTGTTCTCTTTCTAATTTTGGCTTACAGTGTAATGATGAAGTTAGTTAATATTCCCGTGATTGACAAAATTCAAGAAAACTAAACTTTCAATCATTTATGCGAATACGATTATACACATCTCATCATCATTGTCATTTTTTTTTTCACGATTAATGTAATATTAGCTGATCGTTACAAAATCATGATTAAAATAACTTATACTTCATATAAAATGTAAACAAAGAGTTAACTGTAGAGCACTAGAGCTCATTGGAATATTGGCCGTTTCAAGAACGCCCGTTTGAATCAACCGTTTCAAAGCGTTCATTTACATTCCCGGATTGATGAGGACACGTAACACGTTTTAAACGTTTACTTGGTTGGTATGTCACAACCAATAATAATACATTTGATATGATGGCTGAACTTTAATCATCGACTCCATTAATTATTGTTGGGTAACAGTAAAAATAATGATTGTACTACCACAATTATTAGATGCTATAGATGGTGGCCCCTTTGAACGTTTAGAGGTGCGGTACTACAAGCCTACCAGTGTCAATCGAGAACACGCATTGGTCTTAGAAAATAGACGAGCTGAGATATGAACGTCACAAAACTTGTTATACATTGATTGATGAACTATAACAAAATATTAATCTCCTTTAATTTATAAATAGAAGACTTTTTCAAACAAAATTGTCACTAAAAGGTTTGTTAACGACGTTATAAAAAACATCTGTCAACGATTGTGAATATATAAACAAGAAAACCAAAAAAATGGCAGTTAAATAGATTCATCAACCCCCGTTAGAGCCAAAGTCAAATACATAGTGATAACAAAGACCTCTATATTCCTAAGAAAAAGAGGTATAATGCTGATGACGGGAGATTCTAATCTAAAGAAAACAGAAGCATAGAATATCGCGTTGACCGAAAATTGTAATCCTAACATTATATGAAATTATAGGGATGGTAGGTGTGTAATGTTGTCGGGGAAGGTCTAATTCCGAAAGAAAGGAAGTAAATGTTGATATAAAATCTTATCTTAAAGAAAAAAGGGTTTGATGATTGATAGTGATCTACATATATACTTGCACAAAAAAACGTAGAACTTTCCAAAAGGGTAAAAAGGTGATCTACATTAAGTGGGTGTTATAGAAAGAATACGGAAAGAATACAGAGCTCTTACTCGGTTTTTTTTTTTTGTAGTAACCACTAACGAGGATATAAGTTTTAGAGCTTGTGAGGAAAAACTACCAAAAAAGAAACCGAGTAAGAGCTCTGTGCCAAGTAGGCAAGTACTTTCATAACCAACTACTGTTAAGAATTTCAATTGTTTTTAGTTCAGATTGTTTGATCAATGTTGTAATTTGTCCAAAAAAAAAAGTTTATGAACTCAAACGTATTTATGATAATAATAATAATCTAAGAGACGCGTTAAGATTGTTATTATTATTTTTTATCTTATAGCAAATAAGTTAAATAATTTTAAGGATTATATACATATTATTTTTTGCAATATTAATAAGGTGTTAAACACATCTCAACAACAGAACAAATTTGGAAACCAAAGGAAATATAAGAGAGAAATAGAAAATAGGCCTCGTCAAGGAAGAAAAGCCCATAGACTTGAAAGAGAAGAAAGAAGTGGGCTCACAAAATGAAGAGCAGCCCAGCAAAGAGATAAAGTCTGCAACAGTCACTTTGTTTCTGCAAAACAGAGCTTCACTTGCAGACAAAACTCAGGTTCCTCCGTACAAGCCAGCTCACCAGGTCACGCTCCACAACCATTTTGCTCTCTTTGGATCGTGTGATCAATGATTGATATGTGAAGGACAGCTGTCTGCTGCTTTAGGCTTTTCCCATTTTATGTTCGTTGTCTCTAAATATACTCTTGATGGTGTAATCGCTCAATTAAAGTAATGAAATCATGAAAATATTCAGTCGTTATTATCTTCATTTCCTCAAGGCTTTAGCTCTTTTTTTTCTTTCATATATGACAAGTGGAGAGTGTGAAGCTCACCACCCTATACTATATATCAGTCTTCCACTTCTCATGCTCGCGTTATTTATAATTAAGAGATGGCAGGAAAATGTAATATAGTGAATGTTCTGGGGGTACTATTGGTGTTAACCATCTTCCCCTAATCCGATCATTGTCTACGGCGGCGAAGGTGTTCCGAATGTAACACTGTTCACTTTCGGGGACTCATTAGGCAGTTCAGATGGTTAAATCCCTCTGTCCATATATACTATATTTTGTTATTTAATTTATTATATCTCATATAATATATTATTTTATAGATTTGACCAAGTGTAGATACATACTTAGCACAATATGGATATTAATTAGCCAAATTTTACCTACTGAATTTTGCTATCAACCATTTGTTTTATTTTCATTTTAAATAAGTATTTGGTATCCCGATTTTGTAAATGGGACCGTATACTGAAGTGAATATCATGTGCATATGTCGTCAGTGATGCTCTGGCCAATCCGAAAATAGTTTCTGTTTGTCAGAACTTTCTTACTAAAAACAAAACACATTTCACATTTGGTAAATGCATGCAAGCTGTATTTTATGTTATTTGTTTTTGGCTTTGTTTTTGCATGCATGCTGTATTTATGTTATTTGTTTTTGGCTTTGTTTTTGCATGCATGCTGATGTCTAATTATTTTCATGTTTTGTCATATTGATCCATGCCACGTACTCCCTGGGAAACACGTAATTCACATAGGAATCTATGTTTGTTTTGTTTTTTTTTTAAAAATGGGAATCTCTGTTATTACACAAAAAAAGGATAAATAAAAGAGGGAGAACGATTCCCTCAATTAACATATAGATCATCACGGTTGGTTAAAAAGAATTATCCTGCAATTGTTTTCCTGGTCATGAGTACTAGTAATTTCAGCCACGTTTTGATTTCTTTTCTATAATTTCTGGTTATTTTAGTAATTTTAATTAATTAGACTTTTACATCAACGTGTGCTTTAAAATGATACGGAATGAACAAAGCCCATTACAAGAACCAATGCTAATTGAACTTATTGTAGGCTAAAGCATCAAAAGAAATTGAGTTCAGTAAGAAACATTTGATTTATAAACAAATCACTAAAACTGTTTTAATCAAACTCAAACTACAGAATTTTTAGTAAAGCAAAAGTACTCAACCAATATTTATTTTTTCAAACATGATGTCTTTCAATATTTGATAAATATTTGGTATCTAAAACGTTATTAATTTTATTGGTTTCAGTCCGCGACCGACTTTGACATATATTATGAATAACTAAGTAACTAACGGAACAAAGAATCTCGAAATCACAATGCTAGATAAATCCTTAAACCATATAATATGGTTTCTTGCAGAGAAATTACTGCGAATTTGTCAATCAATCATTTGAACAAAAATTTTAATTTCCGTTATAATATGAACAATAGTTAAAATCTGGCCGTTTTTTTTCACGCTATATGCTGTATATCACAGTATGAGTGGGTTGGAGGGCAATGAACTATCCCTCTTGTATTTAGACCTCCGTGATTGTTGCTCTGGTTGGGGGTATTTGTTCTTCTTATTTGTTGTATGGGTTGTCGAATAAGTTACTTGCAACATTGTATTAGGAAAATTGAAAATGGTATAAATCTTCACATTTACATCCCAAAAAAAGTGTGATTATATATGTGACAAGTGTCAAAAGTTAAAACCCAT
The DNA here is from genome assembly GCF_000478725.1 of Eutrema salsugineum. Taxonomy (NCBI): domain Eukaryota; kingdom Viridiplantae; phylum Streptophyta; class Magnoliopsida; order Brassicales; family Brassicaceae; genus Eutrema; species Eutrema salsugineum. The sequence goes on along the minus strand of NW_006256885.1, from coordinate 4,655,510 downwards.
GAAAGGACAAAGGGGTTTGAAGTATACCACCTCCACAGATATCGAAATTGAATAAACATCGGAAGGATAAATGTCCTACAATATATCTTATGCTAAAAGCACCTTTAATTGGGGTCTCTCACATCATAAGTATCTATAATTGAGAAAAAAAAATACTAATATTGGTTATGTGGATTTCTAAATAGTGGAAAAAAATCCATACAATTAAATATTATTAAAATTTAGATAACATATGAGACGAGACCTCATCCGTTAAAATTTGTTTTTATTTAATAAAGTTAAATCATTTAAGCTTATTATAATTATATGTTTTGCTATATAAATATGACAAGTGGAGAGTGTTGAAGTTCACCACTACCCGACCAAAATATTTCCACTCATGCTAGCATAAACCAATAATTGAGAGATGGTAGGCAAGTGCGATTTGGTGAGTGTTCTGGGGGCAATATTGGTATTGACTATCTTCCATAATCCGATCATCGTCGTCTACGCCGGCGAGGGTGTTCCGGAGGTAGCGTTGTTCACTTTCGGAGACTCTTATTACGACGCCGGAAACAAAGTGTTTCTAAGCACAAACAAAAACCCTCCACAGACCAAATGGCCTTTTGGCAAATCCCGCGACGACCCCAACGGCAAGTTTTCCGACGGCCACATCGTCCCTGACTTTATCGGTACGCTCTTTTTCCTATATATACATATATATTGGTTAGTAAATAAGATAAATTAATAATATGACAATATATGATGATGATTGTATAGGTGACTTCATGTCTATTCCGAACGGAATCCCGCCGGCGCTGAAACCGGGCGTTGATCTTTCACGTGGAGCTAGTTTTGCCGTCGCCGATGCTTCTATTCTTGGTGCTCCGGCGGAATCTGTAAGTACCAAAAAAATATCATATTAACAATTTTGGATATATAAGTAAATAGTTAATAGATGTTATTAGCTTTCATTTATTTCTATTTTTTCCTTCTTTTTAAACATGTGAATTACAGCTGTACTTGTTTTATTTATTTAGAAACTTAAAAGAGATAAGATCCATTAGGGTTATTTTTAGGGTGATTTGCTAAACTGAGGAAGAAGTTATAAAAGCTAGGAGAAAATAAATTGGAAATATGTGCTAAAATGATAAGACATGGACGATCTTCGGTTGTCCATGTGGAAATTACACACAAAACAAACAGAGCTAAATATGATGTTGAATGTGACTAGCTGACAACTTAAGACCCACCAAAAAGAAAAGAAAAAGAAATCACACACGCATGCATAATAAACACAAATTTTAAATTAATTGTAAATTCCTTGTGTCTATCCAGATGACACTGAACCAACAAGTGAACAGATTCAGAAGTATGAAATCAACTTGGACCGACGACTACATAGAGAAATCACTGTTTATGATATACATCGGTACTGAAGATTATTTGAACTTCACCAAGAACAATCCCACTGCAGACGCTTCTGCTCAGCAAGCTTTTGTCGTTTCCGTCACTAACCGATTAAAGAACGACATAGGCGTAAGTTAATTGTCATCAATCAACAAACAAATGTATATATGCGTTTTTGTACTTCTATATATATATGCTCAAATGTTGCTTACTATAGTCACGTTTATGTTACAGCTGTTATACTCATTGGGAGCGAGTAAATTCATGGTTCAAATGCTAGCACCGTTGGGTTGCTTACCGATCTCTAGACAAGAATACAAAACAGGCAACGAGTGTTACGAGCCACTCAACAATTTGGCAAAACAACACAACGAGAAGATCGGTCCGATATTGAACGAGTTTGCTAAAAAACCGAACAGCGGTTTTCAGTTCACCGTCTTCGATTTCTACAACGCCATCATCCGTAGGACACAGAGACATCTTAACTACCGTAAAAATCATCAATCCATTAACCAATAATACACATATATCTATTTTAATCAAAATCATTTGCTTAATTAATATCTGAATATATATATTGTATAGGATTCTACGTGGCGAACTCATCATGTTGCGGTGTTGGGACGCACAATGCGTACGGTTGCGGGATGGGAAACGTGCACTCGAAGCTATGTGAGTACCAAAGAGCTTACCTCTTCTTCGATGGACGTCACAACACAGAGAAGGCTCAAGAGGAAATTGCTCATCTGATCTATGGAGCAGACCCTAACGTGATCCAGCCGATGACCGTACGTGAGCTAATCGTGTACCCAGCTGGAGTGAATATGCTTGAGTTTTGGGAGCCTAATAAGAAGAACTCGATCCGTCGTCGTCGTCCAGCTAGCGTTTTCAACTTCGGTTTATCCGCTTATTAACTCTTAGTTGGATGACTTTTGTGCTCAATCAAATTCGATATGATACTATCGTTTATTATATATTGTATCGATATCTGCTTTCTGTCGAATAAAATGGTTTTTGAATATCTTAATGTAACCTGCTTCGTAAACTATGAAAAAATAGAATAAGAGATTTTGCAATTGTTTCTACAGCTTCATCACTAGCTATGATAATTTGGTATGCATAGACATCGTTAATTACGCTTGTGTAGATAGCTCTTAGCCTTAGCTGAAAGCCTAAAACTATTGAGATTGTTACAGTAAAGAAGTTCAACTTTGAAGTTATGTTAACACGTATATGTTAAATTTAATATTTTTACAAAAAAGTTCTCTTTTTTTTTTGTAACGTCACAAAGAAGTTCTCATATTAATATATAATACAGGATAATACACACGAGTTTTTTTTTTTTGTCGTAATATAGTTAATACTAGCTACCTCGAGGGAGAAAAATATTATTAGCTGTGGTTCCCGAGGTTGGCAATAATAATTAAATAAAAAACAAAGGAACCACCTCACCTCCTGGCCACTCTCTCTTAATACTATAAAGATTGGATCTCATCACATGTATTAATGACAGACGTATTTTGAACCATTCGCCCTTCGGTTTAATTTTGTTTTAATTTCGGTTTTATTTATAAATATTTTGTTAATCAGTGGAGTTAGCGTCGGTTTGGTTTGGTCCAAGTAAAGCACATAAGCCTGGACATTCGGATATTCGGTTCGGTTTTGGTTCGGAACCAATCGGTTCCGGATATTTCGGGTAGAGGAAGTTGGGATCTATCGGGTATTTTTATAAATTTTGGTTCGAGTTTGATACCTTTATTTCGGTTCGATTCTGGTTCGGATAATCGGATCCGGATCTTTTGCCTCAAATTTTTAATTCGACTCACACTTTTTTAATAACAAAAATTCAAAAATATATATATCAAAACTTAAAAATATATCCAAAAATCCCAAAAATAAAGAAAATATATCTGTAAAACCAGAAATATATACCAAATATCAAAAATATCAAAAAAAATCTAATATTTAAAAGGATATATAATTATATTTTGGATAATTCGGGTACCCAATCGGTTCTCGGTTCGGTACTAGTTCGGTTCCGGTTCTTTGGGTATAAGAGTTTAAGATCCATCGGATATTTTTAAAAATTTCGGTTCGGATTCGATACCTCTATTTCGGTTCGGTTTCGGTTCGGATATTCGGATCCGGGTTTTTTGTGCAAAAGCACATATACCAACAACATGACAAGCATAAAAGTCCAAACACAGACTAGTCGACACACAACTCCACGGTCAAAGAGCTAACAAAAAAAGCCTTTGTTTCAAAATGGCAATCAACCGTAATTCAATCTTCTTCATAGGGTTACTAGCGTCTTTTACGCTCTCCAGTCTCCCGGCAAACGTTTCCGCCGGCGAGCCTCCTCTCTTATTCACTTTCGGCGACTCTTCTTACGATGTGGGCAACACGAAGCTCTTCTCGTCGGCGTTCGATCCGGCCACTATGTGGCCTTACGGCGACTCCGTCGACGATCCAACCGGTCGTTGGTCTGACGGCCACATTGTCCCTGATTTCGTCGGTATATATTTATACATGGACACACTTTTACAGAAAAAAAGTCTTGTAATTGTAATTAAACTTTTACAGAAATTAAACTTTTTTTCTCTCTGAGGTTCTTGTAATTGATTCCGATCTAATTGCAATCAGGTCGATTGATTGGTCATCGCGAACCGATTCCTCCGGTTCTTGACCCAACAGCCGATCTTTCTCATGGAGCAAGCTTCGCCATTGCTGGAGCAGTTGTTCTTGGATCCCAATCTGACACTGTAAGCTTCTTCTCTTCTTATTTTTTCCGCCTTTGATAAAGAGGATTAAGACTAAGATGGATTTGTAATTATTACTATTATTATGTTTGTTGTTTGGGCAGATGAGTTTAGGACAACAGATATCGAAATTTATAGAGTTACGCAAGAAATGGACCGATAAAGAACGAGCAGAAGCTATATACCTGATCTACATCGGAGCTGATGATTACTTGAATTTCGCAAAGGCTCACCCAAATGCCAATCTTGTGGAGCAGATTGCTCATGTTGCCAATGTTCTTCAAAGGCTATCCAGAGATCTAATGGTATGTACAGTTGCTTAACAACTCTATTAATTTGATTGATTTGATTCAACTAGGAAATATTGCAATGGACTATAATCCGGCTATCTGGACCGGTTTAGATTTAGTCCGGTCTGTGGTTCTGAATGCCATCCCTGCCGGTTTACGGGTTTGACCAAGCTTTTACGAGATTTTGATCGTTTGTGGTATTTACATTATTGGGCGATCAATCAAACAATTGAACCGGGAAAATGTATTTGATGACATGCAGAGTTTGTACCGGTCAGGTGGAGCGAGGAAGTTTGCGGTACAGAACTTGGCACCGCTTGGTTGCTTACCAATAGTGAGACAAGAGTTCAAGACAGGTGAAAGTTGTATGGAGATGGTTAACTTCATGGTGACAACACACAATGAACGGCTTAGACGTGTGCTCGTTGCGTTGACCGTGCCATACCGTGGCTTTCGTTACAGCCTCTTTGATTTCAACCGTGAAATCCTCCAAAGGATCAATGAACCATCACGCCATGGTAACCAATTATATAAAAAAACAAACTCTCTTTTTTTTTTTAACATTCTGATTCGGCTTTTCTAATATGAAATGAAATCGTGAATTTGATGCTTAGGATATACTGATACGACGACCTCATGTTGCGGTACTGGATCGAGAAATGCGTTCGGGTGCGGTTATAGCAACGTGCATTCGAAACTCTGCAGTTACCAGAAATCATTTCTGTTTTTCGACGGTCGTCACAACACTGAGAAAACGGATGAAGACATCGCTAATCTCTTCTATTCCGGTGACAAACATGTCGTCTCTCCGGTTAACATAAGGGATCTCGTAGGCAAATCGGTGACTAATCTTGCGGCGCAAGAAATCTAAAAGCCCTAGTTTTTGTTCTGTTTGTTTGTAAAATAAGTAAATGGTTGTAGTAATCCGTTTCATAAAGAAATGGAGGAAACAAACAAAAGCAAACCGTTTACAATGAAAAAAAGACTTAGATTCGAAATAATGTTTTGAGATTGTAAGGAGCAGTGATATTAGACGGTCCGCTCCAAATCAGCTCAGAGATCTGTCGATGAGCTTCTTCCGTCAAGTGAGAAGGATCAAAGAAGATGTAATCTTCAGCGTTTTCGCATAGCTCGTAATCTTGCGAAGGTCCGTTTCGGAATCCACATGTATTGATTCCTCTCAAAGGTCCGCTCCCGCAACATGCCATCTTCCCTTGCTTGAAACCGTATCGAGAAGGATTGTTGATTCTTTGGAGTAGAGAAGTGTGAAAGTCGTGAAGAGAGTATTTGAATCCTGATAGTTCCCGCTCCAGACGCCTCAAGACTTTAGGGAACTCTTGGTTATGGAGGTTGATCAGCTCCGAGACCGGCTCGAAACATGATCCGATCTTTGTCCGGTCTATTATCGACGCACTCGGTGTACAACCGTACGGTCCCAAGCTCAAGAATCCGAATTTCCTTGCTCCCATTTTATACAATTCCTGAAAAAATGGATTTCACATTTTTTTTTAAGAATCAAATATTCTTATATTCCTCTCTGCTTTTGTTAAAAGTTAACAAAACTGTTATATAACCTCGATGACGTTCGTTGTGTTACCGATGACGAATTTGACGAAACTCTCTTTGGTGGTGGTACTAAAAGTTGAGGTATTTGCGAAAAATGGGTATTGATAGTCATTTGCTCCGATGTGAAAAAGATAAACAGCTTTTGAGATGATCCTTCTCGCCTCTGCATCTCCTAACTCTGATCTCAACACTTGCGATGCGTTCTTGAAGCTCTTTAATTGTGTTCCTAAATCTTTCGACTTTGATGAAACCCAAAAAAAAAAGTCAACGATTTTAGTCAAAAATATAATTTTTTATGTTTCTTTTGAAGAGTAATAATTACCACTCCGGGAAAAGTTGCGGCGAAAACTCCGGCGGCTGTGGTAGCGAAATTAATTCCGTAGGTTAATTGACTGTTACTGTAACCAGGCTGTAGATTTGGCGGGAGCAACGGTAACCAAGCGTATTCAGCTGCCACGTCAGAAAATTATACGTTATTTTCAGCAACATGCAATTATATGATAGTTTCGATATAAAAATTAACGTAAATCAGAATACTAAGTAGGCTAAATTTCTCTATCAAAAGAATAAATTAGTGAAATAAAATAAGAAAGTATTGTTAATTTGATGATGTACCGATAAAATCTGTGATTATACGTCCATCGGAAACCCGTCCCGTGGGAAACTTGAACGTTGTTTTACCGTACGGCCAGTAATTTGACCGGAAACCTGGGAGAGAATCGAAGTAATTGTTGTTTCCGGCTTCGAACAGAGAATCTCCGAACACGAACAAAGCGGCTTTGTTCGTTACGAAATCGTTTTTGCAAGAAGCTGAGCCTAGCGATAAGCTTATTGTGCAGATGAATAAGATGATGATCATCGAACTAAATACAGAACTTGCCATGTTTAGTTGCACTCTCTTCTTCTTCCTTTACAAAATCATCTCTTGTCCGTTATATCTATATATAGAGGTGCTCTGGTGCTTAGTTTGTTTAATTAATGTTACTGTTTTATAACTTGCAATGTGGTCAAGTTGCTTTTTCTTTTGCAATAGTAATAAATTACGGTTGTACGACTTTGAATATAAATTCTAATTAACGTACGACCCGATTATTTTGTATACGGCGGCTGAGTTTTGACGAAGACATCCTCAAATGATTGGTAATAGTATAGGTACCTTCTAACGGCCCATATATTTCAATAGACATTTTTTTTGGACTGCAATAGACATTTATGTTATTTTATCATAGTTGGTTGAATTTTTATGTTTCTTTTTTTCGGTGCAAATGGTTGAATTCTTATGTTATCTTGATTTTATCTGGTCTTGAATTTTGACCGAGAACCAGAAAAAGAACATCTGATTTTGAAAGAAAAACCAAAAGTAAATTCTAGTTGTTGAAGAAAGTTTACATTCAAAAAAGTATCGGTAATGTTAGATTTGTCAAGTAAAATTAGAAAAAACAACGCTGATTATACTGAAGAAAACAAAACCAAAAACATTTGATGTGATCGTATATGTGGACTTCCCTTGGCCACGACACTGTAAACGCAAGAATTTTTTGAAAAGCTTTTGACGATGTAGTGCGAAAACTTAAAAGTAAGATGTGATAATTGTTAGAAATATTTGACCGGTATTATTGATGTGTATTCACTCAAATCTATTGATTAGTAAAAAGCGGTGGTCTAGCTTTCTAGAATGAGTTGACCAAAATGAAAATTATCCAAATGTTAATCTCAATCGGCTTGTATCATCCTCCAGTGCCTTGACTTTGATCTAGAAATAACGAAGCCTGAGTGGCTGAGTCTTTGTGTGTCGTAGTATTTGATTCGATTATCTCAATCTTCCAATCTATAATTTTCAAATAATTATCAATACAACCATCAAAGGTATTATATCGTTCGTTACACAAACGTGACCATACATTCTGGATACTTCAGTTCATTAAATGTTTTGAAACAAGGTCTTGAGATTGTAGGGTCCGACAAGATCGGACGGACCGTCCCACATCAACTCCGCGGTCTGTTGGTTAGCCTTCTCAGACGTGTGTGAGCCATCAAAGAACATATAGTCATTAACGTTTTCACATAACTCGAAATCACGTGACGTTCCTGATCGGTACCCACACGTACTGCTTCCCCTGAACGGTCCACTTCCACAACAAGCCTTCTTCACTTCCTTAAACCCTAATTACCAAAACACATTTGAAACATGCATTATACTTGAGCCTCACATATATGAGATATTACTGTAAACAAGAATAATAAATAACACAAAAGGCTTAATACCGTATTTTGTGGGATTTTCCATAGCTTCGGTTCCAGCAGTGTAGGAGTCGAAAAGAGAGTATTTGAATCCGGGTAATCGACGTTGTAGATCTCTCAAAACGTTCGGAATTCTGACGTTGTGAAGTTTTATCAACTAAGTGATGGGTTCGAAACATGATCCTATTCTCGTTGGATCCATTGTTAGCATTCCCGGAACACAGTCGAGTCGACCCATGTTCATGATACCAAACTTCCTTCCTCCAATTTTATAAATTCCCTGCATGCAAAGAATACAAAAAATCTTATGAATTATGATTAATTAGTAGCTTAGGATAGAGATCTTGACACATTGCATGTGTGTAATCAACTCTTGTGGTAACATTATGATATCCATTAACCTATCAAATATTCAAAAATAAGAGTTTTGTATGGAATTAGTTAGCCCATATATATAAATACCTCGATCACAGTCGTGGTGTTACCGATAACATAATCGACGAATTTGTCTTTACTGTTGGATTGAAAATGGGAGGCGTTAACAGAGAAGGGATAAAAATAGTCGTTAGGACCAATCTGAATGAGATAAACAGCTCTCGAGATTATTCTTTTGGTCTCTGCGTCTCCTAATTTCTCTTTAAACATCTTCTCCACATTCTTGAAGTTGTTTAATTGGCTTCCCAACGGTATCACGTTCTAATTAAAGATACAAATAAAAGAAAAAATGTTTAAAACGACTTAAATAGAACAGAGATGTAAGTAACCTTAAAAAATATATATCAAATTGTTTTTGTCAATAAATTAGAATTTTTTTTTTTTAAAGCACCGTCAAAGCCGTATATATGATTCAAGTAGGAATCAAAGACTCAACATATCTTCAAGTACTAACTTATATTTTTTCTAGTTTATATGCAAATATTATTGAACATATATGATAATTAAATACCTGTGGCTGATAAGTTTCAATCAAAGCTCCGGCACCGGCGGAAGCGAAATTAACGCCGTAAGTAAACTGATTGACGCTATTTCCGGGCTGTAGATAAGGTGGTATCAACGGTAACCAAGCGTATTCCGCTGCGTTTGCCACAAAGTTATCCCACGATAATTTTATATATATCAATATATTCGAATGATGAACTATGCAAAGATATATAGATGGATATGTGCTTAATTTTGTTTATACCGATAAAATCAGGAATTAAACGGCCGTCAGAATTTCTCCCGGTCGGGAACTTGAACGTGGTTTGACCATACGGCCAAACATTGGCCTGAGCAGCTCGGAATGTGTTGATGTAATTGTTGTTACCAACGTCGAACACTGAGTCTCCGAACACAAACAAAGCTGCTTGCTTCGTTAACAGACTTCTTTCACAATTTATTGAATTGATTGATAAAATTATAGTCGAAAAGAGTAAGATTATCGAACGGAATCCGTCAATGTTTGCCATATGAATCGTATTTATCTTTTTTATATAGGAATTGTGTGTGTGCTAATTAAGTAGAACAACGCGTGCGTTTATATAGCTGATAGTGAGTCAAAGCTAGCTATAGAAAAAAAATGAAGAGAAATGCTCGCAAACGTTTCTGGACAAAGAAGCTTTTGATTTTCCAGAATTAATTTAAAAGATTTCCTCTTTGAAAAGTCTTAATTTGATTATACTATCGGAGGGAACTATATAAAATAAATATAACTTAATTGAGTTAGTCAGTCGAGCTTCGTATAAGAAATATGCTTAAAAATATCAGTTTCTTGTCTTTCACGGGACGGCTGGTCAATGGGAAAGTTTAATTATCATCATCATGATTCATGTGAACTGATTAGTTAAATAAAGGACTTCTTCAATAAATCAAACGTAATCTTTTTACTCTAGGTTTTAATAAAAATATAAATAATCAAGGTTCTTAAAATAAAACAAAAAGAAACTGATAAGGAAATTTCCAATCTCTTTCTTAGAATGATTTAAAACAAAAAAATTGGCGAATTCAAAATTGACTTTTATGCTTTGGCCAAAAGGAGAAAGGAAAATCGAAAATACTCTTAAATGGAATTCACGATACGAACACAAAATAATGTTTAAACGTATACAATCTAATTATAATCCATGTGGTGAATGTACAATGACATATATTCCAAACTAAAACCCCAAAATAACAAACCTAACTTATAATTCATGTAATGTAGTATACGTACTTTGACGTTTGATGCATATTAAACTGAAAACTAACTATGAAGACCTTCTATTGTGCAAATTACCCAACCCATCGCATAAGAGATTAATGGGCAGTAGTCACTAGAGTAGGTTCATTAAATTGATCTTCTTTATTTATTTTTGTCATTGACATTGAGTGATAAACTTTAGATGAAATGAAAATGTTTAACAACAAACTAAAATGTTAAAGAATCAGTTGCTGTCTCGTTGATCGATCATACATTGAACCTGCTTCTACACAATGCCCCACAGAATAATTTGGATGTATTCTCTTGTCAAAAATATAGGTGTAATATAATATAGAGATCCCTATAATATAATTAGTCTATCCGTGGGTTCACGAGAAAGTTTACAAGAATAACTCAATTCTGTATAATATACTGTTAACATGAGCAAACCCCATTTCTACTGTCCTTTGTTCGATTATTATTTTTTTGTTTTTTGTTTTTGTTTTGCAAGTGACTCACTTTCTCTCCTTATTATACAAGACGCGTTCTTTGTCCGGTTCGGTTCTGTTTCCTGATTTTTAGTATCGTTGTTGTTTTCGAGGTCCACACCGAATCTTTTCGATCTCTTTGTTATTTACAATGGATGAGTAAAGAAATTTAGCATTTCTCAATATATCAACCAAGCATAAGTTTTGCTAGGCAGTAGAGATACAATAATAAAACAAACAGAGGTTCCAAATATTATATTAAAATGTTAAATAAGTTTTGGGGGTACAAAACAAAACACTTTCGAAGTTTCGAGGGGTGACAGATAAGCTATAAACGAAGATTAAAAAGAGTGCTCGAAGGATTAAAAGACTGTCTTAAGAAAAAAAAGATGGACAAAAATGAAGGAAGAAGACTCATTACATAGAAATTATACCCTCTATTTACTTCATCACTCCTTTTATTTCAGAAAATTTAAAGAGACTTCAATTCAACAAGCTCCAGGTGTGACTTGTACCATCTCCCCCCAACAGCAAAATCCTGTGAGACACAACAAAAACCAGACAGAAGATTAAGTAACCAAAGTTGATATTGTTTGACGACAAGATTGAATCCACAAGGGCTTGAAACTCACCAACACACAGCTTTTATATACAAACTAGACAACCCATCAAGCAATTCAGAAGACTCCTTCCAGCATGGAATTGATCTCATCTAAGCTCCATAGGTCCATTGGGTTTTCCTCTTCCTGAGTCACAGGGCCAGCATCTGCGCCGAGCATATCTTCCACTTCTAATGGAGACTCCCATAAGGCGTTGTCAAGGTATACCATCAGATCATCAGAGTTGGTTTTGAGCTTCTTGGCTGCATTGGTTTCATCAGTGAACGGAGCTTGGTTATTATTGACTAGCATTGAAGAGATCTCGGGTGTCTTGGGGCCATGATCGCTCCAGCCGAACTCAGAGCAGTCGAATGAGTTACTTCCCTGATCAGAACTGAAATACTGGTATCCATTGTTACCCCCAGCATCAAACGAGTTTGATAGCCCAAACTGATTGTTGTTGTACATCTGAGGCTTCTCTTCCATGAAACTCATATCACCAAAGGAGTTTTGTCCCATGTTGTCAAAGGAGCTGTTACAGTACTGACTCAGATGTGTTGGCGGCTGAACAAAAGCTGGACTTTGGGTTGGTTTGGCCACTGGCTTCTTAAGATTACTGGTCTTAGCAGCAGGGCGTTTCTGAGAGACGCTAGGGATCTTCTTCTCCTCTGGAAAATTCACCTTAGCTTTAGTGCCACGGATTCTGCGTGCAGCTGCGTCATAAGCTCTTGCTGCTTCCTCAGCTGTGTCGAATGTTCCAAGCCATTCCCGAGAGCCTTTTCTCGGATCACGGATCTCAGCAGCCCATTTTCCCCAAGGACGCTGCCTAATCCCCCTGTACTGATTCTTTCTCTTCCTCTTGGCAGATTTATCAGCTTGCACATCGCACTCTACAGTTTTCTTGCCAGAAACTGAACCTAATGAAGTCAAAACACACAATATCAATCAATCATATGATAACTCTACAAAATTACATAAACAAAACTGCATCTTCGGCTACGGGATCTGGACATCGACAACTCCAAAATCTCGGTAAACTAGTAAATAAATCAACAGATGATAACCAAACCAATGAGATCAACCATTTCCAAAGACATTAAATAATAACTGAAGCAATAAGGCAATAATTCTGTAAAGAACAAAGCGATAAAAAGTCTATATCTTCTTCCTTTGCCCAGAAACCTTTGAAAAAGTTATAAAGATCTTTACTTTTTTGGCTCGAATATCTTCTGCTGAGGAATAACCATCGAAAGAGAAACTAAAAGGAATATGAAGATAAACTTCATGATGATCCAGAAACCCATATCAAAGACCAACCAAATTTAAGGGAATCATAAAGAAAAACTCTCATTTTTTCCAATCGAAATGGAAAATAACGAAAATCAATGAAAACATGAATCGTAAAATGAGATCCGAATCAAAATTTAAATTAGGCTCTGATATTTACCAGCGGAGGCGAAGGCGGCAGCGGAAGCCACGGGTTTGGTAGCTGCGGTGAAGACAAAGGGCATCACATCATCATCGACATCGAAATCATCTTCGCAGTCAAAAGAAGAATCATCCTTAAACCCTTGGAAATCAGCCTCGAATTCATCGTCCAAATCGAAGAAATCGGACCGCTTCTTCGATCTCTTCTTCGAAGCTTTTCCCTTATTTTTCAGATCCGGCCAGAGAAATTCGCTGGTGACGCGGCGGGAACTCGGCGGCGGAATGAAATCGGAGATTATAGCTCCTCCACACATGGCGGCTTTCACAAAATCACTACTCTTTCAGGGTGTTAAATGTTAAGAAATTGAAACTTAGCGGCGAAACTATAAATATTTGGTTATTTTGGGGTGTTTTCTTTATTTTCCTATCTCGCTATGGTTTGTTGTTACTCTCCAGAAAGGTAGAGAAATGGTGCGTCGCATATTATATAGGCTAATTATTTATTATGATACCCTTACTTGTTAGACGTTCTACAATAATGCCATTGTGAGTAAAATACTGCTGTTCTTTAACTTATATAGAGATATATGATTATAATTAAATTCGTCATATTTGTTTCCGCAAAAAGAAAATGTTTTATTATTTTTAGTGGTAATGTTAGCTAAATAATAAGTGTTATTTCAAAACGTTAGTATATGGTAAGTTGAGATATAAGTTGCATCTCAATGAAATTTAAACTTTTCTTTTCTTTGAGGTCTAATTTTCACTTTGATGTGATAAGATGTGTGATAAACTCACGGAGAGTTAATGAAAAATACATATCACAAGAACTTAGACACAACTTTGTAATTAGAAGTAAGAAAATTTGTTGAGCTATAAATAGTCAGTTTTCGTTTAAAATAAAGTTTGAGTGTTCTTCATTATATTAGAACTACTAGTAGTGATTTATTTCTTTTCGATTGTCTCAGATAGTAAAACCATGCATGATGTCTTGCCTTATGTGGTCTATGTGATCAAGGGTAAAAAGTACTCTCATACGAGTTTAACACTAGAAAGTGACAAATTATACAAATTATTTAATCAAATAGATATATACTAATAAGCTGATTTTTTTTAACATTATGTCTTGTAACATCTATTTGGACAATGATGTTAAAAAAAAAAATTGTATGAAGGTAAGGGTAAAATGGAAAAACATTACTTCCTAGAATCTTGACGAACTGCTGAAGAGACGTCAAGGTGTAACATGCCACGGTAAATAAAGGAGGCCATAAAAATTGAAAAAGAAAGTGTTAGGTGCATGCAACATTCAATAAAAATTATAGTATTCTTTAAGAAAAAGAAAAATAGAACCCAGAGATCGAATTATATATATGTAGCCAATGACACAAAACAAAAAAAAACAACAACAATCATTTGACTGGCTGCTTTATTGAACAGAAAAACAATCTCTTTATTAGAAGTATAGAACATTTTCCCTTTCACTATATCTTTTATACCTTTCTCGGCCTTTTGGCTAAGATCAATTGTAATATACTAGTATCTGTTCTTATCAGTATAATATCAGAGGAAAAATATCTCTTACACAGTCCTACACAACATTTCAGAATAGAAAAAAAAAATAATACAAAATGCCATAACAAAACTACTTTAGTTTCTCAATCTAATATATAAATATATAATCGAATGATGGAAAAGATGTCTGTTTTATGCTTTATAGTGTGTAAATTATATTAATTTATTAAGTTTTTATATAGACTTTTTATGGATAGTACAAATATGAGAAAATAAAACTAATACGGCATTATAGGCTTAGCAACACGACATCATATAGCTCTTGCTGTTAAAACCTATTTCCTATTCTTGTTTGTAAGAGTGTTATCATCTTTACAAACTTTTGTTACTTCCTATTCTTGTGTGTATGTTAATAAATCATTTTTGTTTACTTTAGGGGATAACATGCAATAATATAATTTATATGGATAAATAACTAAAAATTACGATGAATAATAAATTTTAAGGAAGTTAAGAATTTGATATAGCTTTCGGCATGAACAACACGACATATCCACGTATGAGGGTATATCCGTATATGTTTATATATACATGTAATCGTATACATAGATGTATACTTCAAATTTTGCCGGGCTATAGTTGATATATTCCCACATAATTGCCAATTTTCGAGGAAGTAATCAATTAATCACATATGTGTACATTAGTATCTTGACGAATCAAAATAAATGAACCCCATCGGCCCATCCCTAGATATTATTTTTTATGGAGTGAAAAAATTTGGAAATGCAAAAATTGAGATCATCTATGTGCGCTTGTGTGACACGAAGTTTCTTGAGGCTTGAAAAGAGATCAAAGAAAGACAAGTTGGGCAAGTGGATGTGCAACAAGGCTTTGCGTTATCCGGGCCCCACGTTGTACCACATACTTGACGCATTTTTTTGACGCATTTTTTTAACGCATTTTTATAATAGTTAAAACTTAAAATATCTGTTTATCGTCTGTTAATTGCAGATCAAGTATATTTTTTCTATTATCTCTCTGCAAATTATATTGCAGGGAATTGAAGATGGATACCCATAGTATACTTTAAATATCTGTTTATTGTCTGTTAATATTGCAGATCAAGTCTCCCAAATGATACTATGTCTATTAACATTTTTGAAAATAAATTTATATTTTTCTATTATGTTTCTGCAAATTATATTGGAGAGAACTGAAGATGGATACCCATAGTAATATACGTCTGTAGTAAATCAGTGTGTACAAGATAAAATTATACCAGAAAAATATATAACAAAGATAACGATAAGAATGCAACAGCTGGTAGGACCATTATCTTTTGGTTCGATTAACAAAGCTCCTAAAATAGAAGATGATGTAACTTATGAAAGCTACCCATCCGGCATCCGTATCCTGCAATTATTTTGATTTCATCATTAAATGAACTAAACGCCCTAAAATAAGTGGAAATTAGTTTTAAAAAAACAATAGTAATAATTAAATGTGCATTTTAAACTATTCTTTAACAAAGACAATAAAAAGTAATGAAGTCTTAGGTGATCTGTATTTACGTTAGATGGGCCGTAAAATCCAGAAAGTTCCCAATCGAATATTTCAATCTTAAATCGAAGTCTTTATTTAACACAGAATCTTGGTGTCTGCCACTACTACCAGTAAACTACACACGCCAACACACCTGCACTACACGTATCTTATAATTTAGGCTATATTCAAACCATCATTCTATTTTTATTTTATTTTTTCGACTCGATCACTCGAATTATCATCCTTTAATTCGAATAAAACGACAAAAAAAAATAAATTGAATAATAGTATTTTTTTTTTATATATAAGTAGCATGCAAATAGTGAACTCAACAACCCAACTAGTAAAATGAATATATTCGTTGCTTTCACACCAACTCCCGTAGAAACAAATATCTTGAAGTGAAAACGAAAGATATGGGCTTGTGAAGCTTTACAAGCCTTATTAAAAGCCCACGTCAAATTGAAGGTCAAAAGATATTTTACTCGGCTTAATGGATTCTACAAAAATGGGACTTGCGTTTAGGTTCAGAGCACCTTAACAACAAAAGATACATTTTATATTACAGAAACACCGGAACAAAGATCATAGACATTATACATTAAACAACACCAACTACTTATGATCTTCCTCTTAAACTTATAAAAAAAAAAGAAGAGAGAAGAGACCAGAATTTTCCCGGTCTCCAAATCCTAAAACCCCTTCACAGAGGTTGTTGAAGAGTAACCACCAAGGGACTTGTCACATTTCGTTTCCCGTCTGACCAAACTACATAACCAGTCTCCACACTTGTCGCTCCTGGTGATAGCTTCACCTCCGTCGTCTTAACCCTAACCACAAAATTCAGTTTCTGACCGACCCGTCTGAACGATAGCTTCTCCGGCTCAACCGTCACCGTCGTCCCTCTCGGCGGCCTAATCTTAACCTCATAAACCGAATCCGAATCTCCCACATTTGTCACCGTCCTAATGAAATGTGTCGACATTTTACTCTCTCCATACTGCTGAAACACGACGGAGAACGACGGGTAGTTCAAATTCCCAACGTGTCCCGCACGTCTAGCACCGTCGCAGTCCGCCTTGCGCCGTGTTATCGTCACAATGTTGGCTCCTGTGTAGTTTGAGTTACACAAGAAATTGATGTAATCGTAAGATGTTATATCGTAGACTAGTCCTGGATCCATAGCTTTGGTTGGATGAACATGACCCGAACCATAATCCATAACCGACGATGTATTGCCGGTAGACTCGTCCCGCATTGGTTCATCTCGGTTATCGACCGTGTAAGCCGTCGTCATCAATGCGGATCTTATCGCCGCCGGGCTCCAATCGGGATGAGCCGCCTTGAGCAGAGCGGCTAGACCTGAGACGTGCGGGCACGCCATCGAAGTGCCTGATAAAATGTTGAATTCCGTTCTCCGGTTATCGGAAGGAACACCCGATGGACCGATCCGGTCAGGCCAAGCAGCGAGGATGTTCAAACCGGGTGCGATTACATCCGGTTTAATAATGTCCGGTGTCTCTGGATTAGGCCCACGAGCGGAGAAAGATGCAACGACGGGTGCGGGTCGGATTCCAAGTCGGGTCCCTTTGAAAACGATCGTGGCCGTTGGATGTTTCGATGAAGAACGAGATTTGGATGATTCGGAGATGTATCTCCTGATTTCATCTCCCCCAGAAGCACCAACAGATGTCGCCGGTAACACGTGGCAATCGGCGACTAAACCTTCTCCGTCGAAGACACCGTTCGCTATAATCATCCCCAAGCCTCCGTTTTTCCTCACGATTTCACCTTTCGTTGCTCTAGAATTGATTCCTCTATCGCAAAGTACGATTTTGCCCTTGACCAAATTCGGATCCAACGAGCCTTCTATACACAGAGACGAAGAGTAACCGTCGCCGCCGAGCAAGCTACCACCGTATACAAGCGGGTACATCCGATTCGGATCCAGATCCGGTCCACCGTAAACGCTAACACCAGGAATCGTTTTTCCGTTACCGAGTTTCACACTCGCCGGAAAATCGCGATCGATTGTTCCCGCTCCAACAGTCGTCATCCACGGAGCGACGTTAGTCACCGTTAAAGCACCGGGTCCTCCGTTACCGGCGGAGGCGGAGACGAATATTCCTCTGTCGATTGCTCCGAACGCTCCAATGGCGATGGCGTCTAGGTAATAAGGAACCACGACGCCTCCAACGGAGAGAGAGACGACGTCGACTCCGTCGGAAACTGCCGTGTCGAAAGCGGCTAAGATATCGGAGTCGTAGCAGCCGGAGTTCCAACAGACTTTGTAGGCGGCAAGTCTTGCCTTCGGAGCCATCCCGGAAGCGACGCCGCGAGCGTAGCCGAGCGTGGAGGCGGGAAATACGTAACGACCGGCGGAGATCGAGGCGGTGTGTGTTCCGTGGCCGTCGGAGTCACGAGGAGAGCGAAACTCCGTCGTTTCGTTCATCTTTCCGTTGGTGGCTTCGTACCCGCCGCAGAAGAATCTCGCTCCCACGAGTTTCCTGTTACACGCCTTTACCGGAAAATCCACTGAAGCTACGCATTGGCCTTTCCATTTGGCTGGAACAGGACCAAGACCACGGTCGTCAAAGCTAGGCCTTTCTGGCCAAATACCCGTGTCGATAACTCCGATAACAAGATCCGACCCGAAATCGGATTCCTCGAGGAGACCCGCTTTGTCGGTGGACCTAAGGCCGAGAAACTCCGGGGAGCGAGTGGTGTGCAAGTGACGGACTTGCTCGGGGATAACGGAGATGACGTGAGGATGGTCTAAGAGCTGACGAGCGTCTTGAGCGGTGAGTCTAGCGGAGAAGCCGTGGAAAACGGTGTCGTATGTGTGGATGATGGAGGGAGGAGTGGAAGTGAGTGAGGAAAGAGAGGATGTGTACCAGTGACGGTGAGTAGGGAAGATTGAGGGTTTAGCTTCGTGGTCTACGTGGACGATGTAAGTCAAATGGTTTAGGTCGTTTATAGAGGAAGAAGAAGAAGCTGAAAAAAGAGACCAGAGTAAGAGGAAGAGAAAGAAGAAGAAATCCATTGACGGAGAAAAAAAGGTTTTCTTTTTCTTTTTGCTGATACTTGATTTGGTTAGAGAGTGGAAGAAGAAGAAGAAGAAGATTGATGAGGGTACCACATTGCTATTTGATTTTTTTGGGTGGAAGCGGAGAAAGAGAGGAAGACTTGTGTAGTGTGTACAGAGCAAGCTAGCAGAAGAAGTTGTGCCACTGTCTAGTGTGTAGTGTCTGTGAGCTGGAGGCACTGTCTCTTTTTTTGGCTTTCCTTATTACGAAAACACCCTTATACTTTTCAAAAGGAAAAAAAGAATAGTGTATAGATCGAAATCTATTTTCTCACATAGCTATCGTCCAATAGAAGATATAATACAAATCTTTATATTCAGTTGATAATGTACTCGTCTGCAGTTATGTTTCAGGTGACAAGATTCTTATGTTTCGTTCACGGGGTTTTGAATTTATATTTGCATAATGCAGTGATGGGGTATTTATTTGTCGACTGTTTTTTTTATATTTAATGCAATTTTTTATTCCATCTTTGTAATTAAAAGAGTTTGAATGATTCGAACTTCAAAGCCTAAAAAACAAAAGTACTAAAGTAAGGATTGTTCATGTCATCTGAACCGGTGGATGTCATGTGGGTCCCATGCTTGTTCGACACGTGTTTGAATCGCTCGTGTAGATTCATAGGATTACTTTTTAGTTTTAATTAATCTAAACAAGGATGAGAATCATGAGACATTGTGATATATTTTTGTCAAATGTTGATTATTAGATAGATGTAATACTTGACCCAATTAATTTATCATATGCTATGAATTATGATCGACTTATTGTTAACTGTGAAGGGAGTAGTAATTATTATTGTTGTTAACAGTTAGCTTACAAACACTATATTTGGACCTTTGGA
Source organism: Eutrema salsugineum (assembly GCF_000478725.1). NCBI lineage: Eukaryota > Viridiplantae > Streptophyta > Magnoliopsida > Brassicales > Brassicaceae > Eutrema > Eutrema salsugineum. The sequence goes on along the minus strand of NW_006256885.1, from coordinate 4,635,599 downwards.
AGCATAATGTAATAATTACGAATTACGATGTGTCCATATTCCATAGAAAATCCACCTGAGTAGGTCGATGTTTATTGCGTATTTTTAAATTGATTCCTATATTCTAACGCATTTTTAATAACCCAGAAGCCAAAAGCAGTGTGTTCACGTGTTTTTGTTTGTTTCTGCTGTTTTTCTTTCTCTTTTTACATGAGCATACCATCTAAAATAATAGTATGAAGACCATAGTAATTAAGGATGATAAAAACTAGTTTAATAACAAAATGAACCCATTCAACTCTGTATTGGTGGGCGATACGGACCATAACTAGGTCCAACACTCAGGCGTATTATTTATTTTTTTAAGAATTATTCATCCGAATATCCTGGTTTCCGTTTAAATTATTAACCTATTTAAGTTGGGACTTTGTAGACAATAAAATTAGACTATTATATATTTTGATTCTAATTACATGCAATTATTGACTATGGAGGAAGTCTAGTAATGAGTGGACGCTCTCTAAAGCGGGACAAATTGGACCATCTTTCTCTCATTAATAATCTTCTTTTTCACTTTTCCTTTTAGTTTTGAACCAAAGTCGAATCAACCTTCGACCTTTTAGATCCTTAATTGTTATTTTATTTTTTCATATCTAAGTATTTGATTTCATGGGGAAAACAATAATTTCAGTATAGACTTACGTTTGCAAATTCAATTGATGGGCGTTAAACGAGCTTAAATCTAGCATCTGAATACAGGAAAAGTAATGGGCCTCCAGTTTCTTACGCCACTAAGACAAATTAGTCATATATATCAATAAGTATCGAATGAATTTCGACAACCTAAATTTTGTGGTTGGTATCGAATGAATTTCGTCAAGATTCAAATTATTTAAGTAAAGTACCATTGCAGATATACGCAGAAAGTTTATAATGTTGCGTTTATTAAATCTACTATCTCTTCACCAAATCCTTTTTATTGCTTGCAGCATATCAGATGTGATTTATCTTTTTACTGCGATTACACATTTTAAAACACACATAGAATAAATCGAACTACGCATCGATGGGCCTTTAGATTCGGCATGCGTGATCAGAATTCCACGCCGATCCACAACCATAGCAAAACTGAAATCCACACCTACGAAAAAAACCAAAACCAAAACACACAAAAAAGCTGAAATAATCGTATATAATTAAAACAATTCCAAAAATAATTTGTAATGAATATTAGTATATATTACTTACCTGCAACTTATATGCATACAACCATCGACTTTCTCGACGTAGAACTTGCAACTAGGACACCTCCTCCACTGCTTATTCTTGGCCATCTGAACCAACATCGCATCTTCTTCGTCACTACTCTTCTTCTTCGTGTTCCCAAATTTCTGGAACTCCTCACAGCCAATCCCCGCATGCCACGTCACCTTACACTGCACGCAGAAGAGTCTGTGACAAGAAGGACACTCGGTCTGCGTCACGTTAGCATTATTTCCATCACCAACCATCATCGCCGAACAGTCTTTGAACGGACAGTAGAACTTGTCCCATGACGAGATCAACGACTCGCACAAGATTTTCTCCCAACGCTCGAACACATCTTTAGGGATCAGATCTCTGCACGTGTAGGGCTCTATCAATCGCGTGCACTCCACGTCAGGGCATTTGATCCTCGCTGAGTTTTCTTTAATCTTGGAAGCCACGTAACGAATGGTGCACCCGGTGCAGTAGGAGTGAGTGCAGGTGATTGTTCCTCGGAAGATGTCGGAGAGAGGCTTTTCGTCCATACAGATCATACATAACTTTCTAGATGGCTCGGTGGATTCATTCTCGATTTTTATCTCCGGTTCTTGCTTAATCCATGTGGCTAGATTCGTCTTTACTTGGGGATTATTATTGATCTCCGCCGTTGAAGCGATTAGGGAAGAGAACAAAGCTTCTTGGAGATGAAGCTCCGTCGCGTAGTTAACATCGGAGATTGGGAAAACTTCATCGTAATCGAATAAAGCAGAGAAGTAGGATTCATCAACCAACACATCCACGTCCATCTTTGTTTTTGACGATGATGATGATCCATCATTCAAGATATCGTTTTGTTTCCATTAGAGTTGGGCTCATTCACCTTAAATAATGACGTTGGATGTTGAATTCGAAAGGTCTTTTTTCGTTAATTGCATAGGATTAATTAGTATTGATGAAGATTAACTAAGCATTTGAATATGAAATTTTAAGCAATTAAATTATAGTCAAATGCCGTTTGGTTATCTCTAGAAACAATAATAAAAAAAAAACCTTCCACATTCACATTATAGTCAAATGCCTTTTGGTTAACTCTATCAAAATATCCACTATAAGTAATTCCGTCTTACGAAATTGGCAAATTGTTAGAAGAAGAAAAACCCCTCAAAATTGAAGAACTGATTCAGATATTATTAAAGCTATTACAAGTTTTATGCTCTGGCGAATTGGTGATTTTCAATTCCAAAAAGAATCATATACCTACTAATACTATCTATATTCTACACAATGCTAGAGCAATCAATTTGGCAGAGAGTTATAGAAAATATGAATATTACTTTCCTATATAAAAATGTTAATTATAAACTACTCGGCCTGATTAAGACAAGTTAGAACTATACTTTGGTTAATATTACGGTAATTTAATTTTCTTTTCCATCAAATATTCTCTATTTATTTATATATTTTTTTTTTTGCAGCAAATCGAATAATGTTATCTCGCAAACATTAGTTGAAGATGTAATACTGCCTTAGAGTTCTGCATGCGTAATGAGAATCCTTCCACGCCGATCCACAACGATAGCAAAACTGAAATCCACACCTACAAAAAACATCAAAAAAAAAAAATTAAACAAACCCAAATATTAATGTTTAATTAAAACAATTCCTTATTCATAAGGAAAATTGTAATGAATATATTATATATTACTAACCTGCACCTAATATGCATACAGCCATAGGAGGCATAGGATTTTCCGACGTAGAACTTGCAACTAGGACACCTTCTCCACTGCTTATTATTAGCCATCTGAATCAACACAGCATCTTTGTCATCACTACTCTTCTTCTTCGTGTTCCCAGAACTCTGGAACTCCTCACAGCCAATCCCCTTGTGCCACGTCACCTTACACTGCATGCAGAACAGTCTGTGACAAGAAGGACACTCGGTCTGCGTCACGTTAGCACTAAATCCATCTTCAACCATCATCGCCGAACAGTCTTTGAACGGACAGTAGAACTTATCCCGCGGCGAGAACAACGACTCGCACGAGATTTTCTCCCAACGCTCGAACACGTCTTTAGGGATCAGATGTCTACATATGTAGGGATCTAGAAAACGCGTGCACCCCACGTCAGGGCATTTGATCCACCCTGAGTTTTCTTTGATCTTGTCCGCTACGTAATGGATGGTGCACTCCGTGCAGTAGGAGTGATTGCAGTCAGTGGCTCCTCGGAAGATGTCGGAGGAAGGCTTCTCGTCCATACAGAGCATACATAACCTTCTAGATGGCTCGGCGGATTGATTCTCAACTTCTTTCCACCATCCTTCTCGCTTAATCCATCTGGTGTGATTCATTTGTACTTGTAAATTATTGTTGAGAGTATTAGAGGTGGCTCTGATCTTGTCGAATGTAGAGCTTATCCTATTATGCACAAGGATCATATATACAGGTACAAAGTAGGGCATCAAGATTTCGCAGTTATTGAAGATTCTGTAAACTATACAAAGGAATCTTGAATAATAAATATAATTAATTGAATATCAGCATTAAAAAACTACTCATGCTTAGCATGAATGTAAACTATAGTTTTGAGTAATAAAGATATATTACTCATGCTTAGCATGGGTGTAGGTGCAAAATCTAGTATTGAGTAATAAAGGTTTTTTTTTTATATACTTTACACCGTTGAAGCCACTAGGGAAGAGAACATAGCTTCTTAAAAATGGAAAGATGGTTAGCGTTATTTGGTTTGGGAAGTCTAGTAAAATCAAAAGTATTAATTTGTTTGTAAATCTTGTAAAATGGAAATCAACATTTTTGTTATATAAGAATACTAATTGATTGTATATATATATATATATATATATAAGTCATATATGATATTGGGTAAAGACACACACACGAAACTTTTAGGAGAACTTAGATCCGGAACTGATTTTGCCCAATCCAAGAAACAACTGTATCCAGATCCGAGTTAGCTTATTAATTGCAAAGATTTAGGATTTAGGGTTTAGGCGTATTACTTTTTACCTAAAACTTTAAAAATAGTTTATATTATGAAAAGGAAAAAAATTCAAAACAGCTTATATAAAGAAACGGAGAAAGTATTATTTTTGGTCATAGTTAATTTGAAAGTGATTGGTTAGAATTTTATAAACCACTCGGCATGATATGCATTTTTTTTCAGTTTAATGAGTATACCATAAGTTATTATATTCTTTGGGGAACAATGTTCGGAATGGGTCTTTTGGATTTGTCACACGGTTAGTTCGTGGTGGTCATTTTTTTGGGAAGCAACGAATTTGTTGGATTTTAGTAAACCAAAAGAAATGAACAAAACTCCGTTCTTAGATCACCGGATCAGATGCCTTGTTACACCCTGTATTACGAGAGGAGACGCTCGCGTTACTTCTGTGTGCCGGTTAAGTTAACTGGGAGGCGAGTAATTGGATTTTAAATGGTATCAGCGTTTAGACGATCTTCCACCAGGAGAAAAAAAGAGAGTTTAAAGATTTTCCGACATTCAAATCAAAGAAAGAACAACAAGACTGGTCAAAAAGTCGATAATACTTATGATGAGACTAGACCAAAAAGTGACCCGTGATCCACTCTGATGATAAAGGGGTTTTCCGAATGAGAAATGCATATACAAGATGAATTCACGGCAATTGACCACTTTCCATTGTAAGAAAATTAATATATCAATACGACGATAATTTTTAAAATCAAGTGTGTGGACAAGTCTAGTCATGGGCTTCGGTTTCAAATGCCAGTGGCAATTTGTCCTTACATCAACGTATATGACGATAATAATACTTTAAAAGAATAGACTACGAATATGGCATGCGTGAAAACGATCCCACGCTGATCCACAACGATAGCAAAAATTAAATCCACACCTGCGAAATAATCCAACAACCAAAATTAACACGAAAGTTAGCTTTTTAAAACACTTCCTTCTTTATCAAAGCAGAAAATAAAGAAAAAAAACACTTCATAACAAAAGGATTTGTATTATGATGAAAAAAATACTAACCTGCAATCTATATGCAAACAACCATCGACTTTCTCAACGTAGTACTTGCATCTAGGACACCTCCTCCATTGCTTATTCTTGGCCATCTTAACCAACAAAGCATCTTCTTCATCGCTACTCTTCTTCTTCGTGTCCCCAAATCTCTGAAACTCCTGGCACCGAATCCCTGCGTGCCACGTCACCTTACATTGAGCGCAGAACAGTCTGTGACAAGACGGACACTCAGTCTCCGTCACTTTAGCATCATTACCTTGATCATCATCCGCAACCATCATCGCCGAGCAGTCTTCGAACGGACAGTGGACTTTCTCCGAAGACAGGATCAACGACTCGCACAAGGCGTTGTCCCAACGCTCGAACACGTCCTTTGTGATCAGATCTCGACACGTGTACGGTTCTATCAGACGCGTGCAATCCACGTCAGGGCACTTGATCATCGCTATGTTTTCCTCTACCTTGGTCGTCACGTAACGAACGGTGCACTCGGTGCAGTAGGAGTGAGTGCAGTTATTGGTTCCTCGGACGATGTCGGAAAAAGGCTTTTCGTCCATACAGATCAGACAAAACCTTCTAGATTGTTCGGCGGTTTCGCTCTCGATTTTAATCTCCGGATCTTCCTGCTTAGTACACGTAGCGGTATCCCTTTAGAGTTGGGGATGATGGTTAATCTTAGCCGTTGAATTAATCAAGGAAGAAAATCGTTGGAGATCCCTCGCATATTTATCGGTGGTTCCGAAAACTTTGTCGTAATCGTATAAAGCAGGGGAGTAGTAATAATCTACCATTCTTGTTCTTGACGAAGATGATGATGAAGAAGAGAAGCAGGATCCCATATCGTCCTGTTTCTGTTTTTTTTTTGGGGTCTAGATGAGTTATGGCATACACTACATAGGGTGTTCATGAAGTCGAATGTGATTGCACTAGATTAAATGATTGAAATTTTCCTTTTTTTCTAAAGAAAATGGCTTTCTTATTTAAGAATAAATAGAACAAATGATTGCATAGTATAATTGAATATGTTAACATTACATATTACATATTAAATTTTACCTTTTATTGTTTATATGAAGAAACAGAATATGTTAAAATTAACATTACAGAAATACCAAAAAAATTGGAATAAGACTATATGAAGTTGAAAAATATATAACACAACTTCTCTTGGAATAAGACTATATGAAATTGGGACAATTATAGAAGAAATTACGCTGTTGTGTTCGGTACTTAAAAGTTAAAATGTGAAAGCGATTGCGATTGAAACTCAACTTCTCTTGTACTGTTATCTGTTAAAGAATGAATTTACCTTGCAAAGATATACCACAGAGACTAATAGGTAAACAAAACTTATTTATTAGTGTTAGATCACCGGGTCTGATGCCTTGTCGCAATCTGTACTATGGGAGGAGACGTCCACAAGGCGTTGTTTCTTCGCCACCGTAACATGGTGTTGAACGAATAACTGCAATTTCTTTTACTGAAGCAAGTCTATGAACCTAGAAATAACATTTAGCTTTAGAAGCTAATCTTCAACAACTGCTACTTAATGCCGACCAATAACTAAGATGGATATAGAAATGCGAATACCAATACAAATGCAATCGTGATTGCGATTTTTAAAATGAAAAAAAAACAAATGATTTAAATGTAGTTTTTTATTAGATGCATTTTTAATATACTAAAAACACATGTTTCTCATAGTTCAAGGCATATATATGGAAAATAACGATTCATCATCACTTTATATAATAACAACAGCAATGTTCAGGGTTATGAGGCTTCGAATAATCCACTAAACGACATTCTCCATTATTATACCCTGATGATATGCAGTACCCCTCGCATTCTTGTGTTCCATATGAACTCGAACATAAAATATCAAGACATTTTACACCAACCGGATCATACTTCGCTATGCTCTCTGCACATAATACGCAAACTTCGTATTAATCTAACTTCAATATAATATATATATATATATATATATATAACATACCAAATTATATTTTCAAAAGCCCATATTCTTTGATCATTTCTCAAAATTGTCCATGTTGTATATTTGGTTTAATTATTTTTATGATAAAAGCTATTTTTTTGTCAAGTATGATAAAAGCTATCAAGTTGCAGTAATTAATATATAAAAACCATACCTGATGCCAGTCCGTTTTGGATGGACAAAGAAACAGCAAACATAACAAGATAAAAGAAACTCACAAATATTTTTGTGAAACTCATTATCTCGTTTTTTGGGTATAAAGTCTACTGAAGAAAATAAATTGGTTAAGATCTTTAACAAGCTCTATTTATACATCTTTTGGTCTTGGTATTAAACATATAAATCCCATTATTTACTTCCAAGACCTCAACATTTCTGCAATTTAAAAAAAAAAATATTACCATAAACAGTTTTTTCATATTGGTTAAAAACATCGTATTTGGTAATAAATATTATAAACATTTAATTTTTATATTTGTTAAACATCATATTTGGTAAAAAAATATTTGAATAAGTATTAACATTTAATTTTCATATATCTGTCAAAGACATCATATCTCGGTAAAAGGTATTATTTGTCTCGTATATTTTTGTTTATAGATGATTTGGACCTTTTTTTTTTTATGGAATGTAGTATATGTAGTCAAATAATCTTGTTGTGAGGTTCTGAAAACCTTATCGGAGGTTCTGAAAACTTTGTCGTAATCGTATAAAGCAGGGGAATAGTAATAATCTACCATTCTTGTTCTTGACGAAGATGATGATGAAGAGAAGCAGGATCCCATATCGTCTTGTTTCTGTTATTTTTTTTTTGGGGTCTTGATGAGTTATGGCATACACTACATAGGATGTTCATGAAGTCGAAGGTAATTGCATTAGATTAAATGCTTGAAAATTTCCTTTTTTCTAAAGAAAATGGCTTTCTTATTTACGAATAAATAGAACAATTGATTGCATAGTATAGTTGAATATGTTAACATTACATATTAAAATTTTACCTTTTATTGTTTATATGAAGAAACAGAATAAGTTAAAATTAACATTACACAAATACCAAAAAAATGGAATAAGACTATATATTAATTATTGTAAAAGAATATAATAATTGGAATAAATTGGGACAAAATTATAGAAGAAATTACGCTGTCGGCTTTGGTACTTAAAAGTTAAAAAATGTGAAAGCTTTAGTGAACATTCCGACTGCGATTGCGATTGAAACTCAACTTCTTGTACTGTTATCTGTTAAAAAACGTTACCTTGTCAAAAAAGAAATCAAGAAACTTTGCATAAGAATGGCCTTATAACGGTAGGACGAATTCAGCATGCGTGAAGAGCGTGACGAGAAGTCCACGCTGATCCACATTTATAGCAAAACTGAAAACCACACCTACAAAAATAATCCAAAAGACAAATAGTATCAAATTAAAAACGAAATTTAATTTTGAATAACACTTCCTAATGTATTGAATGATCATAAAAAACTGACCTGCAGTTTATATGCATACAGCCAACGATTTTCTCAACGTAGAATTTGCAGCTAGGGCACCTCCTCCACTGCTTCTTCTTGGCCATCTCAATCAGCATTGCATCTTCTTCATCGCTACTCTTATCCTTCTTCTTTTTGTTGGTTATGGTTAATATTGCCTTACTAACTACGCTTCTCTTCATCTTCGTGTTCCCGAATCTCTGGAACTCCTGACACCCAATGCCCGCGTGCCACGTCACCTTACATTGAGCGCAAAACAGTCTGTGACAAGAAGGACATTCGGTCGCCGTCACTCTAGCATCATCGTCCACCACCATCATCGCCGAGTGCCAAAATGAGGAATCGATGTGATCTTATTCCCTTGGAGGTTTCCCTCTTATATACACAATGTATGACCGTGATGATCAATATGAATCCCCACAAACCAGGGATCTTACACAGCTAATCATTCCCAACATTCACGGGATACTAAATATATGATATCCAAATATAACTACAACAATATCACTAATATATCGCTAATACTCCCCCTCAAGATGGCGCGTGAAGGTCGCGAACGCCCATCTTGCACAACAAAAATCGAAACTGCCGGGAACCGAGCGGTTTAGTCAATATATCAGCAATCTGATCTGTCGTCTTGACATGATGAGTAACAATGGTACCATCCTGAACTCCATCACGAACAAAATGGCAGTCTACCTCGATATGCTTCGTACGTTCATGTGAAACTGGGTTTGCTGCAATGTCAAGAGCAGCTTTGTTGTCGCAGAACAGAGACATCGGTGCCGCTTGTTTAATACCCAGAGTTTCGAGAATCGCCTTTGTCCAAATAAGCTCACAAAACGCAAGTGCCATAGACCGATATTCTGCTTCAGCAGTCGATCGCGATACCGTCTTCTGCTTCTTGGTCTTCCAAGAGATGATGGAATCCCCTAAACAGACAATGTAACCTGAGAGAGAACGACGTGTGAGTGGACACGCTGCCCAGTCGGAATCACAATGCGCAGAGAGAGTGAGATCACTCTGTGAACTCAACAAAATTCCTTGCCCCGGTGAACCTTTGAGATACCGAACAAGACGCAGAGCAGCGGTCCAATGTTTCTCTCTCGGATGCGCAAGAAACTGAGCGAGGATATGAACAGAGTAACTAAGCTCAGGTCTAGTCACAGCTAAATAGACCAGTCGTCCCACTAACCTTCTGTATTTCTTCGGATCAGACATAAAGGGACCATCAGCTCTGGCTAAGTTATGATTTTGTTCCATAGGAGTATCAGCTGGTTTTGCACCGAGAAGTCCACACTCTGCCACAATGTCTAGTGCATATTTTCGTTGAGACAAGTAGATGCCTTCTTTTCCTCGTGAGACTTCAATTCCCAAAAAATATTTTAACACCCCCAAATCCTTCATGTGAAAACACCGATGCAAGTAGTCTTTAAATCGAGCAATCAACGCAGAATCATTTCCACCAATGATGAGATCGTCAACATAAACCAGTACATAGATTATCGAAGATCCTTTGAGCAGAGTAAAAAGAGAGTAGTCCGATTTACTCTGTTGAAAACCGAAACCCAACAAAGCCGTCGAAAGCTTAGAAAACCAGCAACGTGGAGCTTGTCTTAACCCGTACAACGACTTGTTAAGCTTGCAAACCTGATTTGGTGTGGACGAATGAAAACCAGGAGGCAAGTGCATATATACTTCCTCTTCCAAGTCGCCGTGGAGAAAAGCGTTATGGACGTCCATCTGATACAATTCCCAGCCTTTAGCTGCAGAAACACCAAGTAAGATACGAACCGTCGTCATCTTGACTACCGGCGCGAACGTCTCCTTGTAATCGATGCCCTCTTGCTGACGATTACCAAGTGCAACTAATCGTGCTTTGTATCGCTCAATTGTGCCGTCTGAGTTAAATTTGATTTTAAACACCCATTGACATCCAATAGCTTGTTTACCTGGAGGAAGAGTCATTACCGTCCATGTACCAGTGTCTTCAAGAGCACCAACCTCCCCATTAACAGCTTCTCTCCAGACTTTATGTTTGAAAGCCTCTTTGTAGGATCGCGGCTCTGTCACAGACGTGATCGCAGCAGAATAAGCTCGGTGTGTGGGAGACAGCCTGTGGGAAGAAAAGAAATCGGTGAGAGGATATACGCAAGAACCAGTGTCATCAGAGTCATGTCCAACAGTGCTACCAGCCTGAGCCGCATAGATCTGATATGGTTTGAGAAGAACAGATTGTGTCTTGGTTCGTTTCCCACGTCCAAGTTCCTCTGTGTGAACATGATCGGAAGAACTAGAGTCTGACAATGGTAACGACGGGCTCGTCAAAACTGGTTCTTCAGGTAAGACCGAAACTCCCCCTTGTGATACAGACGTAGAAACTCCCCCTGACGAAGTAGGCACTCCCCCTGTCGTCAAGTCACTAGCAAACTCATCATCAAACACAGCTGGATGCGTGTGAGACAGAGGAAGTGAAGTGGTGACTTCGTCAGGCGTAGACATTTCTGCAAAAGGGAAAATATGTTCGTGAAAAATAACATCGCGAGAGGAGAATGTCGTCTCCGTCTCGAGATCAAATAGCAGCCAACCTTTCTTCCCCAAAGGATAACCCACGAACAAACAACGAACACTGCGATCAGAAAACTTATCGTTGTCGCGTGAAATTCGCCGAGCAAAGCACAGAGAACCAAATGTCCGCAGATCATCATAAGAAGGAGCCTGATTAAACAGTAATTCATATGGGGTTTTGTTGTTCAAGATCTTCGACGGAGTCCGGTTAATTAAGTATGTAGCCGCGAGCACACTTTCCCCCCAGAAACGCGTTGGTAAATGTGCTTGAAAAAGCAGAGCACGTGCGACATTCAGAATGTGCCGGTGCTTACGCTCAACCCGGCCGTTCTGCTGCGGTGTCGCAACACACGAAGTCTGCTGAGAAATCCCATTATCAGCAAAAAATTGTTTTAGACAAACGAATTCTGATCCATTATCAGATCGGACAATACGGACACGCTTGTCAAACTGCCTTTCAACAAAGGAAATAAACGTTTTCAGAGCAGTGGGGGCTTCTTTCTTCTCAAGTAGCAAGATTGTCCACACAGCTCTCAAAAAATCGTCGACGATGGTCAGAAAATACCGAGCACCACTTAACGATGGTTCACGATAAGGGCCCCAAAGGTCGCAGTGGATCAGTGCAAAAAAATCATCAGCTTTATTATTTGAATCAGAAAACTTATTTCGAGTCTGCTTAGCTCGTATACAAATGTCACAAACTTTTTCAGAACTCGCTGAACTACTAGAAAAGGAACCAACATGCGATAAAAGAGAAAGAACTGCTGATGAAGGATGACCCAAGCGACGATGCCATAGCTCTCTCGTGTTCACACTCCCTGCGCAACCAGAATGAGCTGCAACAACACCCTTGAAGTGATAAACGCCATCCTGTTGTTTACCCGCACCAATCAAAGTCCTCGAATTGAGGTCCTGTATCACACAAAATTTCCTCGTGAACAGCACAAATCCAGCAATATCATTCAACAACTGAGCTACTGAAATCAGAGTAATGGAGAGATGAGGAGCATAGAAAACACGATTTAGAACAAGTCGGCCTCCAAAGTTAAGTCGTCCAAATCGAGTAGCCTAGGTTAGTTCTCCATTACGCAAAGTGATCGGACAAGGATCAATAGATTCCAAATCAGTCAACAGATTAATATCACCCGTCATATGATGAGAGGCACCAGAATCAATAATGATGTCATATCGACTATTTGGACCAAACAGATAAAGTTTCTCTGACTTACCCGAGAGCTTCTCTGACCCATTCTGCTTTTGACTGTTAAGAAGATTGGCTAGAGATGCCCACTGATCGGGTGTGAAGTTTGGTATTCCGGGAGCTTGATTGTCATCGCCACCGGAGCTATCACCAACCGTTGCACTGTTTGCCCGGAAGTTTGAACCACGTCCTCCACCACGTCCCCTTCCTTGATCAATTCCTCGACCACGACCATTTCCTCTTCCACCCGAAGGCTTTGATTTATCAGAGTACCAATCTGGAAACCCAATCAATTGGAAACACGACGTTGCATCATGCCCCGTTTTCCCACAATGTGTACAGGTCACGGTAGATTTAGGAAACCTTCCCGCGGCAGCTTGTGGAGTTCCCGTTACTGCTGAAAGACCAACCACCGGAATTCTTTCTTCACTGCTACGCATCATCAACAAGTGCCTTTCTTCTTGCACAATTTGAGAGTACACAGACTCCAGGTTTAGATCCAACTGTCTGTTGAGAAGGTTGGACCGAGCTGTGCCAAAACGTGAAGTGTCGAGCCCCATAAGAAACTGGTGCACGCGAATCTTCTCTCGATTCTTTTCGTATTTCACCATCGAGTCGCAATCAGCGCTTTTGCAACAGCACTGAAATCCCTTGTCCAGATCTGCGAGATCATCCCACAAAACTTTGATTCTTCCAAAGTACACCTCCACCGAGTCACCATTCTGCTTGCACGCTGTAATATCGCTGTGAAGCTGATGAATTCGAGTGTCATCACTCACCGAAAAACGCCTTTGAAGACTTGTCCACATAGCCTTCGCACTGTCCACCAGAGATATCGAAGGACGAAGCTTCGTCTCAATACTGCTGTAAATCCAGCCAATCACCATCGAGTTGACCATGTCCCACTTCTCTGCATCATCGGAGTTGTCGGACGGCCGTTTTAGAGTTCCATCAACGAAACCAATCTTTCGTTTCGTACGAAGTGAGTTCAGCATCAGCTTTGCCCACCATTCGTAATTCGATCCATTCAACTGAATGGGAGTCAACACCTGCCCCGTATTATCAGAAGCATGAAGATAATACGGCGACATTAAAGAGCTTGTCTCTGCAACAGTAGTTGCAACTGTGCCAGAGTTTTCCACCGATTCAGAAGCCATTGAAAGAGAAACAGAGATTTTAAATCAGAAATTTAGAAGTGAAAGAGGTTTTGGCTCTGATACCATGCCAAAATGAGGAATCGATGTGATCTTATTCCTTTGGAGGTTTCCCTCTTATATACACAATGTATGACCGTGATGATCAATATGAATCCCCACAAACCAGGGATCTTACACAGCTAATCATTCCCAACATTCACGGGATACTAAATATATGATATCCAAATATAACTACAACAATATCACTAATATATCGCTAATACCGAGCAGCCTTGGAACGGGCAGTAGATTTTCTCCGAAGACATGATCAACGACTCGCACAAGGCTTTGCCCCAACGATCGAACACGTCCTTTGGGATCAGATCTCGAAACGTGTACGGTTCTATCAGACGCTTGCACTCCACGTCAGGGCACTTGATCCTCGCAACGTTTTCCTCTATCTTGGTCACCACGTAACGGATGGTGCACTTGGTACAGTAAGAGTGATCACAGTTAGTGGCTCCTCGGAAGATGTCCGAGGAAGGCTTCTCGTCCATACAGATCATACATGACCTTTTAGATGGTTCGTTCTCGGTTTTGATCATCGGTGCTCTCTGCTTAATACAAGTGGCGATATTCCTTTGGATTTGGGGATGATGGTTAGTCTCAGCCTTTGAAGCGACCAAGGAAGAAAACAGAGCTTCTTGGTAATGGAGATCCCTCGTATAGTTTTCGTCGTTAACTGTCAACACACCTAAGTCCATATTTGTGCTTGACGATGATGAGAACCAGGATCCCATATCGTCTTGTTCTGGTTTTTATTCCTTTGTCTTGAGTTTGGTTCGAAGTTTCGAACTCAGCTTATGCGAACAATTGTTACCCAAAAAAAAAGCTTATGCGAACAATTTACCTTAGGGTTAGGGTTTTTTGTTGATGGAGGTGGAGAGTAAGAAGGGGACGAGGGATAGCTGCGGAGATGTGTTCCGGTAATTAAGTGATACAGCGTCGTCGTTTTATCGTATACCGAAGATGAAGGATGCAGATCTTCTCCTAGGCATCGAATCGAATCGAATCAAATCTCACGGAACCCATATAATTTCATTATTTTCTGGTATTTAACTATTAACTAATCAGAGATATACACCGCGCTTTGAATAAGTTATGGAAAATAATCAGTTGGGTCCTTAAACATGTAACTTTCTTCACTTATAACCCCCAAGCATATGCAATTACCAAATCCATCTTGAATGATTAACTAATTTGTTGTTTAGGCCCATCTTTCAACGTTTACAATTTTAAACGAAAAAAGGAAAGCTTATATACAGTCAGTTTACTGATTGAGACTCTTATCTTACAAGTAACATTAGTTGAAATTATATAATCCATCTCAATTATTAATTTGTCATTTGGTTCCATCTTTTAACTCTTAAAAAAACAAATAACGAAGAAAAGAGAGCTTACACTCACTTATTGAAAGTTGAAACTATCTATCTTACATGACTCTAGTTGTTTCCTGATTAGAAACAACGATACAAAATTTGTGGAAGTTAAAAAAAAAAAAAACTAATTTACAACCCAAAAAACTCATCAATTAGCACCTGTTTAATAAAGTTTTTACCTTTTATTACAGTTTACAGTTGATAAGACTATGCGTTAAAAAAAGTCCGATGATGAAAGAGTGATCAACTTGTGACTCCACCATCATCGTCAAAACATCTTCTCCTAACTCTAAACCATTCCTCAATTTTTTTCTCTTCACTTCTGCAACGATTCTTCCACAATTGTCCTCGATTCCTAAACTTGATCCCCTAGTGACCATCTTATAACAATATTGTTCATCGTTTCTACACGATCCCGTTATGACTCTATACGAAGAAGATGAATCTTTGTTTGGAATCTGAAAAATATTATTTTTCAGACGAAAATATTCTAAGTTTGTTGTTGATTCAGCTGTCCGAGATGGTCTATATCCTTCCCAGGTCTTGAACAATCCAAATTTCTACCAAAAAAAAAAGAAAAGAAATTAATAGTTAGTTTTTTTTGCAACCAGAAAGAAAGGAACTTGCATGATATGAAAAACAATATTGAGACGTGTGTCTACCTGTCTACGTAAGGTAAACAAGACACGACCGTGTAAATCCATAAGAAAAACTTCTCGGCAGCTCTTAGAATTATAATTATCGACACGATAAATTATGTTTCCTTTGGAATCGAAGACGGTGCAACCATTTGTATTGAACACCAACGACTTCATCCAAATCGTGAAGCTCTCTTTCCCCGTCGTCAAGTACGGAGAACTTGTTTCTTCTCCGGCGCCGGAGGTTGTCTGGTAGGGATGAATCTTCACCATAGTTTCCGCTGGACAGATTCGATTCTGCCAAGCTTTTGCCTCGTAAGGTCGTCGGTATATTTGCATAAAATATATCTATATCGACTATCGAGACAGTGATTCAATTTTTTTTTTTTTTTAACGATTTTATTTGGTGGACATAAATGGCTAAAACTTGGGTTTATATACACAACCGAGTTGTCGAAGTTACTTACTTTGTTCGTTTGTGATTAATTTAAGTCAACTTAATGATTGTCTACTAGTTTATTAATATTCGATGTTCAAAGTAATTAAGTTCTGATCACATTTTAGCCCAAAAAAAGTCTTATCACATTATTAAGCTTCCACGTGTTTTAGAAGAAAGTTGGTCTCATTATAGGTTTGAATCTCCAGTTCTTTTTATAATTGTTAATTATGCATGTTATCTCGAGTTATTTATAACATTTTCTGTTGTGTATATTAATATGTGAACAGCTTGATATCGATATCAAGGTATTCTTCCACATGTTTAATGTGAAATCCTAACGACAATCTTTAGAAAAGAAAAAAAGAAAAAGATACTAAATTTATAATTTAACTATATATAATCTATATAGATCATATATATATATATATATGGAGCTCTAGGTAGCTTGAGAAGTTGCTCCTACCATTTTGAGTTGTATTTTCTCGCTGTGTATGTCTCAATTAGTTTAATAACATACTTCAATAAAAAAATAAAAATGGCATTTGACATATTAGCTCAGATTTCGTTTAACATACCTCTATATATTAAATTTTATATAATCACTTTTCGTGGTATAAACTATAAAGATCACACGATATCAGCAACCACATAGAAACAAACTAAATTATTCGATGCTTAATACTGTACAGGCATTATATCTAAATATACGTATATCTATATCTATATATATACATATATATGGATATACATCGTCACGCTAGAGTTTTTTTTTTTTGAAGTGTATCGTTTACCCTAAGATAAAATATGTACAGTACGTATGATTATATAACTTTTGTAATTATGTTATAATTATTGAAAATTTGGTAGTCACTGTAAATGGAGTTGAAATCGACGAAGAGTGCATTGTGTCACAGGTTATTTTAGGTCTTAGGCGGATAAGCGTCAGGCATCATTACCCTTTGTTTCTGTCTTAATTATATATTCTGGTTTCTTTCTTTAATCGTGCAAACTATAAATTAGGTTTTAGTTTGTCGTATTATTTTTTATACACTTTAATTGAGTAATATCAAATTTCTGGCATTTTGAACTTTTCTCGTGGCTGACGGATTCCCGAAATGATACTAAACAGCAAGTTGAAGTATATTATTGGACGAGATAACTGACAAAAAAGAAATACTTTGAAATCGAAAAATAACCGCTTTTGTTATACCAGGTAACAAATTATTAATTAGTTGATTTTCGCATAGTTTTATGATAGTATATTTTTATGTCCTAAAATCATCTGTCTTAAACATTATATATAGACTATGTATCTCGATTTAATTAGATTTCGAGTTCAAAAATCAAAACCTAATTACCTTTTTTGAAATGTTTATAGTTCACGCTTCATGGTATGGTAAGGTTGTAATACTCGTAAGAAAACACTAATAACGACACTTTAACCTCGTGTTACTTTTTTCCATGTGATTGCGTTAGTCTACGAGTTTTTTTTTGCGTTAGTCTACGAGTTTCATTGTTTAAGATGACAAATTGATGACATCTTCTGACATAAGAATTTTGAAGCATTAATTATATGAACTTTAATCACTAAGTGTCATCATCCGTTACAATTCCAATTTAGCTGACACAAACGGTCCAATATATATACCTTTTTGGAGGTGCCTTTTTGTGCCCTTTTGTGCCTTTTTTGTGTTAGGATAAGCACCAGGTCCATATATCGATTACCGACAAAAAGAGAAGAACTTTTTTAAAAAAAATTGTTAGATTATTTAAACCAATATATGATATAGTGTATGAAGTATTTAATTTAATTGAAGTATTAGGTAGCCTAATCTTATTATTTTTCAAGCATATATATGGATCTCTCTACTGGTGTGCAAAAGGCCAATTACAAATTTAATATTTATCTATGTGTGAGTGTACAGTATATATATCCTAAATAAATATTATTAAAAGAACACTTTTTTGGGGCCATTTTAAGAAACTGGAATGGGCACATAAGATTCGAATGCTTGATGTATAAACATAAGCTTGTAAATTATTTTTGGGAGGGTAAATAGTGCTTATAAGTAAACGAAGTTATAACAGCAAATTATAGGTAAGAGGAAAAAAATCAAAATTTTAAACTAATAACTGCCGTACAGAAATAAACAAAACGTTCCACTAATTTGCATAGTACATACCATTTTTCAAAACCTTACTTTCTGCCACTTATCCAACTCCAAACGGGATTATGCATTTGTCTTTTTCTTTGTTGTTGTCGTCACAGATAGACCTATTTGGTCTACAATTTTAAAAGGTTCCTAATTTCAGGATTTGCATTAATGTGGCTTAGTGTAATCATTTATGTACCTGAGCTTTATTGCTATCATTATGGGTGGCTCAAGTTTCTTCGACACCGTAACATAATGTTGAACGAATAACTGCAATTTCTTTTGCCAAAGCAAGTCTATGAACCTAGAAATAACATTTACCTTTTTTTTTTTTTGATAAAGGATAACAATTAGCTTAGAAGCCAATCATTAACAACTGCTACTTATTTGCGTGTTGACCAATAACTAAAGGATAAAAAAATACGGATGCAATTACAAATTCAATCGCGATTATGGTTTTCAAGAAGAAATAAACAAGTGATTAAAATTTAATAGATGCATTTTTAATATAGAAAAAACACATGCTTCTCATAGCTAGTTAAAGGCAAATATAAGAAAATCAACGGATCATCATCACTTTATAAAATAACAACAACAATGAAGTTCTTGCTTCGAAGGATCCAATAAAAGACATTCTCTATTTTTGTACCCTGATGATATGCATTTCCCCTCGCATTCTTTTGTTGTATATGTACTCGTACATAAAATATCCAAGCATTTTACACCAACCGGATCATACTTCGCTTTGCTCTCTGCACATAATACACAAACTCCCTATTAATCTAACTACAATATAGATATAACATACCAAATTATAATTTCAATATTCTTTCATCATTTCTCAAAATTATCCATGTTGTAGATTTCTTTTATTTTTATGATAAAAGCTACTTCGTTTTTTTTTTTTGTTTTTGCTAAACGATTGTCTATTTAGAAGCATGGGAATGTAAATGTTACAAGCCCAAAAGGCCTAATTAGCCCATACAAAAGACTGTAAGTGAAACAAGTGATGAAGCCAGTGAAGAGAATAATTTTTTTGTCTCAGAGCTGCAGAGTTGTCCATAATCCAAGGCTTCAGATTTGAGAGGGAGCAGCGAATAGCGATACTCATAATTGCTAATTAGTTGCAATAATGAGTATGTAAAAACCATCCTGTTGCCACTTCGTTTTGGATGGACAAAGAAACAGCCAATGTAACTACAAAAAAGAAAGTCACAAAGATTTTTGTGAAACTCATTATCTCGTTTTTTGGGGTATAAAGTCTAGTGAAGAAAAATTTCGACCAAAAAAAAAAGTCTATTGAAGAAAACAAATTGGTTTACAATTTTTGAGATCTTTAACAAGCTCTATTTATAGAACTCTTGGTCTTGGGATTGAACCCATTAATTTTCTGAAAACAATTTTACGCGTAGTGAAAAATAAAAAAAATTTTGGACCATAATAAATTTACGCATAGGAAAATTAAATGTTTCTCAAATTGTAGGAGTATCATATATTTTTTTTAAAGCTAAATTTCTCGAAAAATTGTCGGACTGTATTTCATTGAAAAATAAAAAAGTTTTGGTCCATCATTAATTTACGCGTAGGAAAATTAAATGTTTAAATGGTGGGGAGTTAGAATTAGCTACGTGAAGGTGTAGATTGTAAACTGTGTGACGCGGATTATTGCTGTGACGATGTCGCTTTCCCTGCCACAAAAAACCATGAATATCAGTCAATAGCTCCAAAAATTGAAAAAAAAAATTCAAAAAGCCTGAAATCAAAGGGGAAAAATCCCTCGAAATTCGAGTATACAAGACGACGATCTCCTGGTGACTGGGAGGTTTCTGTTAAGGTGATTTGATCCGATCAATTCAGATGGGTTTTAGGCTATTTCTCTGATTTCGTTAATTCCTGATCGTGATATGGAAGTTATTCGATTTCGATGTGCATTTTAGTCTCCACCAAGCATGAAATTTCGCACATGATCGGTTCCTGATAATTAGGTTTTGCTTGATTTTTTGATTTCATACCTGGAAAGATCTTTGCTTGTTCGTGAGAAAAACAGAACAAATGTTTGTCTGATCAACGCCCCCAGAATTTGTTTGTTTCTGATTGGTTTCGTGTTAATCTAGTGATAATTGGATCCGGATCATCCTTGACTCTTGTGATGGTTGGATATACTCTTATTCCGATTCATGAAACATTTGTTGAAACCATTTCTAGCGTTTGACTTATATGTCTGACTTTTGATTAATATTTCTTTCAGTGAGAGGTTAAGCTAGAGGTCTCTGGGTTGCTCTGCCTGCTTTAATCCGTTGTTATATCAGTTGGATATCAGAGTTGTCATCTGTTATGTGTTGAGCTCTGTTGCTTATTTGGATTCTAGACTTCCATGACCGTCATAACATGATGGTTGGGAAGATTTTAGATGGATACAAGAGATAGTAATAGGACACTCTCTGAGATAGTGGGTCTGGTAAAATCCTGGCTCCCCTGGCGGTCCGAGCCAGCTACTGTGTCCAGGGATTTTTGGATGCCTGATCAGAGCTGTCGTGTATGTTACGAGTGTGATAGTCAGTTTACCCTTATCAATCGTAGGCACCATTGCCGTCTTTGTGGGAGAGTGTTCTGTGGCAAGTGTACAGCAAATTCAGTACCTTTTGCTCCCAGCGACTCGAGAACTCCCCGTGAAGAGTGGGAGAGGATACGTGTTTGCAATTATTGTTTCAGGCAATGGGAACAAGGTGTTGGTGGACCTCATGTTTCAAATATCCCGGAACTTAGTACTTCAGCTTCAGAGACGAGTCTTCTTAGCTCAAAGACTAGTACAACTGCCAATAGTAGTAGCTTCGCTCTTGGCTCGATGCCAGGATTAATTGGTCCTTATGAAAGGGTTCAACGTGTTTCTGATGTCAGCTTGCACGGAGTATCTTCAATGGAGACAAGCACTACCAGGCAAGGTAAAGAAACTTCTAGGAGGGGCAGCTTCATTGCCACAGATGTGGAAGATCCATCTCGCTTCACTATTAATAGGTACTCCTTTTCTCTTACTTCTCTTTGATCTCATAGGTACGAGTGAAGCTTATTAGACTCTGCAATCAAGCTCTAGGGTAGATCCTGTGGCCTTTGACCACACCTTTTATGCAATTCCAGGGTAGAGATCGATCAAAATATTTCTTCTGCATGTGAAGTATGTATCAGAAACTTAGTTTTTGGAGTTAAAGCTAGGTAATCAGATCCACAATCGTGTTTGGTAACTGATTTTTTTTTTTTTTTTCCTTTTTGCGTCAGGAGTGATGATGAGTACGACGAATATGGTGTATACCAGACTGATATTGAGACGAGTCATTCTCCTCAAGCTAACGAATATTATGGTCCAATGGAATATGATGAAATGAGCATATGCGATGGCCCCTGTAAGCATCTTAGTGGAGAAACCGCTGACCAGAAAAGTTTAAGCGGCTCTCCACTCATTCATCAATGTCTTGAATCTCTAATTGGACAAGGATCAGAGCAGTTCCAGAAGAATGATGAGCATGATGGTCGTGACGAATGTGAAGCTCCATCTCCTCCAGATATTTCAGATGATCAAGTGGCAGAACCTGTGGATTTTGAGAACAATGGACTTTTGTGGGTTCCACCTGATCCAGAAAATGAAGAAGATGAGAGAGAAAGTCCTTTGTTTGATGAGGAAGATAATGAGGGAGATGCCTCAGGTGAGTGGGGATACTTACGACCTTCCACTAGCTTTGGAAGTGGAGAGTACCGTAGCGAGGATCGAACAAGTGAAGAGCACAAAAAGGCTATGAAGAATGTGGTTGATGGGCACTTTAGGGCTTTGCTTGCACAATTATTGCAAGTTGAGAACATCCCTGTGAGCGATGAAGAGGGCAAAGAGAGCTGGTTGGAGATTATTACCTCTCTTTCTTGGGAGGCTGCTAATTTATTGAAGCCTGATATGAGCAAAAGTGGAGGAATGGATCCTGGTGGCTATGTCAAAGTAAAGTGCTTAGCTTCCGGGTTCCGACATGATAGGTAATAGAAGCAACAAAAGTTAATCCCAAAACACTGGTGTCAAGTCCATAGTAATTCTCATCATGTTATCTGGATTCTTGTGAAGTTTCATTTTTCAGTAATCCATCTTGTGTATTACTTTACAGCATGGTAGTAAAGGGAGTTGTTTGCAAGAAAAATGTGGCTCATAGGAGAATGAGAGCGAAGATTGAGAAAGCTCGACTATTGATTTTAGGCGGTGGGCTTGAGTATCAAAGGGTCTCAAACCAGTTATCGAGTTTTGATACTTTGTTGCAACAGGTGACATTTGCCCGCCACTTCCCTATTTCTTTTTGCGTCTCGTTGGTAATAGATACGGAGTTTTCGTATTTATACTTAAACCCTTCTACTTCTTACACTTATTTTGGTTATCAGGAAAAGGATCATCTAAAGATGGCTGTTGCAAAGATTCACGCTGAACGTCCAAATATTCTACTAGTCGAAAAGTCGGTATCTCGATTTGCTCAAGAATATCTTCTAGTCAAAGACATATCTCTTGTTCTAAACATCAAGAGGCCGCTTTTAGATCGCATTGCTCGATGCACTGGTGCTCATATAATTCCATCAGTAGATCACCTCTCTTCTCAAAAGCTGGGTTACTGTGAGAACTTTCGGGTGGATAGGTTTCTTGAAGAACATGGTT
The DNA here is from genome assembly GCF_000478725.1 of Eutrema salsugineum. Classification (NCBI taxonomy): domain Eukaryota; kingdom Viridiplantae; phylum Streptophyta; class Magnoliopsida; order Brassicales; family Brassicaceae; genus Eutrema; species Eutrema salsugineum. The sequence continues at coordinate 4,612,609 of NW_006256885.1, read as the reverse complement.
CAGCTGGTCAAGTTGGAAAGAAAGTAGTGAAGACATTGATGTATTTTGAGGGTTGTCCAAAGCCATTAGGCTTTACAGTAAGTACTCACACCCATTAAAATTTGATATACAGAGCAGATCTCTTATATCTTATTGCATCACGACATTACTTCTTACTTTTTTGTCCTTTCTTCTTCAGATTTTGCTTAGGGGTGCTAATGAAGATGAATTGAAAAAAGTGAAGCATGTGGTCCAATATGGAGTTTTTGCAGCTTATCATTTGGCACTCGAGACATCATTTCTTGCTGACGAAGGAGCGTCACCAGAACTTCCCTTGAATTCCCCAATTACGGTGGCACTTCCAGATAAATCTACGAGCATTGAACGTTCGATATCTACTGTGCCAGGTTTCATGGTCTCCACATATGATAAATCTCCAACAGTGCTATCTGGTTCCGAACCACAACGAGCAAACAGTGTCCCAGCATCAGAGTTGCTTTCGACCACTGCCAATCTATCCACCAAGAAGGATATAGATCCTCTGATACCCAATGGTTCAGGCTGGCAGGCTAGAGAATTAAATCCGAGCTTCTTATTTTCACGCTATAATGTTTCATTAAATTTGCCTGACCGTGTGATAGAGGGAAGAAACTCAGATTTATCTGAGAGATCTGCACTGGCCGACACACCAGCAGACAAAAGCAATCCAACTGTTGAGGCAGAAGACATATCAAACAGTTCCCTGCATTCATCAGCGCAATGCTTTGTGCAAAAGATTTCTCAAAGTAGTACGAGCGTTATGGTTGAAAATCAAGACACTGGTTCAGAGCTTACAACCGTCCAACAACAAAACAGTGAGAACCCAAAGGAACCACAATCTCAAAAAGAGGAATTTCCTCCGTCACCTTCTGATCACCAGAGCATTTTGGTTTCTCTATCGTCCCGATCAGTGTGGAAAGGAACTGTGTGTGAGAGGTCTCACCTCTTTCGGATAAAATACTATGGTAGTTTTGATAAACCATTGGGACGGTTCTTGAGAGATCATTTGTTCGATCATGTGAGTTTATTTTTCTATTTTATTTTTGTTCAATAATGCGACTTATCAGTTACAGCTTACATAATACCTTGGTAACTCAAATAAATGCTTAAATTGCAGAGTTACAGGTGCCGTTCTTGTGAGATGCCATCAGAAGCTCACGTTCACTGTTACACTCATCGGCAAGGTAGCCTTACGATATCTGTTAAGAAGCTTCAAGATTATCTCTTACCTGGTGAAAAGGAGGGGAAGATCTGGATGTGGCATAGATGCCTGAGATGCCCGCGACCTAACGGCTTCCCTCCAGCGACTCTACGAGTGGTGATGTCTGATGCTGCATGGGGATTATCGTTTGGGAAGTTTCTGGAGCTCAGTTTTTCAAATCACGCAGCTGCCAGTAGAGTAGCATGTTGTGGCCATTCTCTGCATAGAGACTGTCTTCGCTTCTATGGGTAAGTTGTTAAAACATGTCTTATTTAGAAATCTGTGTTTTTTCCTTTGCTTTAACAAGTTGTGCCCGTGCAGATTTGGGAACATGGTTGCTTGCTTCCGTTACGCTACTATAGATGTTCATTCGGTCTACCTTCCTCCATCTATTCTTAGTTTCAACTATAATAATCAGGACTGGATACAGAGAGAGACAGACGAGGTTAAATACCTGTGATTTCCTTGGGTGCAGTATCGAAATCTAACACGTTGATTTGACTGAGCTCTCCCTCTCTTTTTTATCAAGCAGGTGGTAGAGAGAGCAGAGCTTCTGTTTTCTGAAGTATTAAATGCTATTAGTCAAATCGCAGAGAAAGGTTTTAGGCGTCGAATTGGTGAACTCGAAGAAGTGCTGCAAAGAGAGAAAGCAGAATTCGAGGTAAGAAATTATGTTTTATATGAAAGAGCATCTAAAACTCAGCGATGCTAAATAAATTGGTTCTATCTCTTAAAACAGATATACGACAAAATTATTTTAAGACAAAAGGTCTGTTTTGTAACTCGTCTTACATTTCTTCCAGGAAAATATGCAAAAGATGTTGCACGGGGAAGTGAAGGAAGGCCAACATCTCGTGGACATTCTTGAGCTATACCGGCTTCGCAGACAGCTGATTTTTCAGTCATATATGTGGGATCACCGATTAATTAGTGCATCAACTTTACATAAGCTTGAGGGTAGTGATGATACAAGCAGAGAAGAAAAGGAGAAACCACCCCTGTCTAAGAGCCAGACGCTCCCCGAGATGAATGCTGGGTCCAACTCTCTTCTTGCTGGCTCAGAGGTTAATCTGAATCCTAATGGTGATTCTGCTGGTGACACTGGCTCGTTATATAAGGTTCAGAAGGAAGCAAATACAAATTCAGATTTAAATCAGGAAAAGGAAGATGGGGGAGAAGTTTCTCCCAGCAAGACCTTACCTGATACTTCTGATCCTTTGGAAAATAAACTCGATGTTCGCAGGACACAGTCTGATGGCCAGATAGTTATGAAAAATCTATCAGCCACTCTTGACGCAGCATGGATAGGTGAACGTCAAACATCAGTGGAGATTCCAACTAATAATAAGATCTTGCTTCCTCCTTCCTCCATGTCAAACTCTTCAACTTTCCCTCCAATATCAGAGGGCTTAAATCCAATAGATCTCCCAGAACAGCAAAACGGCTTTAAGGTGGCTTATCCAGTTTCACCTGCTTTACCGAGTAGAAATTATGAGAACTCAGAAGATTCTGTAAGCTGGTTAGGTATGCCATTCCTCAATTTCTACCGTTCCATCAACAAGAATTTCCTGCTTAGCTCTCAGAAGATGGATACATTTGGCGAGCATACCCCTATCTATATTTCATCTTTTATAGAGGCAGAGCTTCAAGGTGGACCAAGACTACTTCTGCCTGTAGGCATGAATGATATTGTTGTTCCGGTGTATGATGATGAGCCCACGAGTATGATCGCATATGCCTTAATGTCACCCGAATATCAACGCCAAGTTGAAGGAGATTCTCTAGTGTCATATCCTTCTGAACTGAATATCGCTCGTCCAGTTGATGACACCATTTTTGACCCTAGCAGAAGCACTGGTTCAGTCGATGAAAGTATACTTTCAATGTCCTCGTCTCGCAGCAGCTCACTGCGTCTGGACCCACTTTCATATACGAAAGCTTTACATGCTCGAGTCTCATATGGAGAAGATGGCACTCTTGGAAAAGTGAAGTACACAGTTACTTGTTACTATGCAAAACGGTTTGAGGCGTTGAGGGGTATATGTATCCCTTCGGAACTTGAGTTTATAAGGTCTCTTAGCCGGTGTAAAAAATGGGGAGCTCAAGGTGGAAAGAGCAATGTATTCTTTGCTAAAACCCTGGACGATCGTTTTATCATCAAGCAAGTCACCAAGACAGAATTGGAGTCATTCATCAAATTTGCACCTGCTTACTTCAAATACTTATCTGAGTCTATCAGCACGAAAAGCCCAACTTGCCTGGCAAAAATTTTGGGAATCTATCAGGTACGTAACTGCTAGGTCGAGAGAACTCCTGTTCAGGTTTGATTCACTCTTGATGAGAATATGTATTTGTGTTAATAGGTTTCAACGAAGCAACTTAAGAGCGGGAAAGAAACAAAGATGGATGTTCTGATTATGGAGAATCTTCTGTTCGGTAGAACTGTGAAACGGCTTTATGACCTCAAAGGTTCTTCCCGGGCGCGATACAATCCTGACTCTAGTGGGAGCAACAACGTCTTGTTGGATCAAAACTTGATTGAGGCAATGCCAACTTCTCCCATTTTTGTCGGTAACAAAGCAAAACGGTTGTTGGAAAGAGCCGTCTGGAACGATACCGCTTTTCTTGCAGTGAGTTTTACTCTTCCACAAATCGTTTACTCTTCACTACTCTTGATAAAGTTTATAAACGTGTGCATCTTGTTTGTGTTTGCAGTTGGGTGATGTGATGGATTACTCGTTGCTAGTAGGCGTGGATGAAGAAAAGAACGAGCTAGTTCTCGGGATTATCGACTTCTTGAGGCAGTACACATGGGATAAACATCTAGAGTCTTGGGTGAAATTTACAGGAATCTTAGGAGGACCAAAGAATGAAGCACCGACAGTAATCTCTCCAAAGCAATACAAGAGAAGATTCAGAAAGGCGATGACGACTTACTTCCTTATGGTTCCTGATCAATGGTCTCCGCCTAATGTCATTACTAATAACTCGAGGTCTGATCAACCAGAAGAAACCTCTCAAGCCGGTACACAAGCAGAGTGATATATGAATACTCATAATGTAAGTTGTTTTGGTCTTGTATAGAAAATTGGTTTTTCTTTTTGCATTGGGGAACACAATTCTTCGGTTATGATTCATTTTTTAATTTTTTGGAAGATTGGGTTTCTCTCGGATATGGATTTTGTTTGCGTCTTTTAGATTCTGGGTCGTTCAGGTAGAGTTTTAGGAGATTGTCTGAAATTTCCTCAGAAAGATGTGAGATCATTTCAGTTTTATCCTGTCTGTACAAAAAAATAACATTTTTCTTTTGTATATGAGATTCTTTTCTTCTATCGTTGATTGCCTTCACAGTTTTTCTCGTTGATTCCCTCTTGATGCTTAAGAAAACATTGAAATCAGAATCTGGGACATATATTCATGTTTGTGTTCTTACAAAAGTGAAACAAGAAAGAAGCAAATCGCTGCTTCTTTTACAGCCTTTTTTTTTTCTGTACATTCTTATTCAAGAGGCCTTTATGAAGAGAGAACAGATTTTGATTTTGAAAAGAAAAAATAAAATAAAGAGAGGTTTAGAGGAAGTCAAAGCTGCTCCATTTGATCATCATTATCGCATGTTTTGAAGCAATTCCTCGTCTTTGACTATCACCCTTCTCTGCATCTCTCAAATCGAGATAACTTCTTTGCAGAAGATCAAGAATCTCCACCTCTCTGTTTTTTTTTTTATATAATTTTTTTACCAAATTCAATAATCAAAAAACATAGAAACAAGATCGATCTGATGACATTTAATTTAGGATTAGGAGGTTATCATACCTTGAGTAAGAAGCTACCATTGGACTCTCTGGGGGACAACGAGGACCTTCATCGTACCCTTCACATATCACCTCTCCATTATCATCGGTGTAACATATGATCCCTTGTGTCGGATCTTCAAATAGCTGTTTCAGGAAACAAAAATCATATTTTAATTGCCAAATAGCCTGTCTAGATTCTCAAGAAAATCAAGACCCAGTTCTACAAAAGATGAAGAAGAAGAAGAACGGATCGTACAGTGTTCTTGGTGGAGTATCGGATTGGCTGAGGCTGTGAATCTGTGACTTGCTTGACTTTAACTTGAATTTGACTCTGTTGAAGCATCAAAGTCTTTGATCTTAGTCTTACTGTCTTTGGAACAAAACATGGTGTTTGAAGAGGAAGACAAAGTTTAGTTGAATATGCCATAGCCTCTATGTGTTTCTTTTTCTTCAGAAGAAACTTTGATCTCTTCTTGTTTGGGACAAAAATTTTGGTTTATAGGTCCCAAGAACTTAAATAAAATTATGGCAAAACAAAACTTATAAATCCGATGATTGACTGAATCTTTTAGTTTTATCAAAAGTTTTATTGGGTTTAAATAGACACAAGATGCAAATAATATAATAGCCGAAAAAGAGTGGTCATCTTATTAACAAGTTTATAAATGTCTTTGTCGTGGGGTCATTACTTTCGTATTATCTTAGTAAAACAAAATTCTAATGGTTCATTTTTCTTCTTTCTTTTTCTCTAATGAAAGGTTGGCCAGTCAATTTTTCCCCTGTAATCGTTGAATTTATGCGCATATATGTCTACTCATGTATGAGTATTAACTGGTGTTGTTTAAAAGAAAATAATACTCACTTGTCGTTTACGCAGTTTCATTTGTACATAAAATGCTTTAACATATTTCATCATGAGATGAGAAGACCACCTCCTTATCAAATATTTATGAGGTACCTCCAATTAGTTTTTTTTTTGAATCACAGAATTTGCCATTTGGATTTATATACTCGCTTACTAAAACTAAAAACACAACATAACGTAGTATAAGTCTATAACTTGTCTATAACTTGTTGACAAAAATAAAAGTAGTGTTTTAATAAAAATGATTCGTTAAAGGAAAAAGAAACCACTAGAGATTAGTTTTTTTTGTTTAAAATCATAAGATGTTTTGGAGTTTTTTTTCAAAATATAAAATGTTTTCACATCTCCTTCAATCTTTACATTTCTTGAATACAGTGTCACATGTATTTCAATCTTTTTGTTTAGTTTACATGACTAAATTATTTTTAGTTTATATATAAATGATACCTTTAAAAAGAACCTTACTTTTTTTAATTTCTCCATTTTTAGTTAAATCTTCTTATAATTTGAAATAAAAATATATCGTTTTAGGTTTTCAATAGAAATTTAGTACTTTAAATTTTGAAATCATCCCTAATTTAAATTTAAATTAAATTAATAATACTAATAGTTTTGCCTTTTAGGGATATATGAAGTTTCTAATGGAGTATATTTTTTAAATAGATGTGAAAAAAAAAAATTTAAACGACACTAGTGACATGTCCGTCTATCTAGTGACATGTAAAATTTTGTTTTCTTTCAAAATGTCAATAACTGATGTATATTTTAATAATATGATTGGACGAGAGATTAATCATTAATTGTTAGCTAAACATGGAGACATCGTCGTACAGTTGCGCGGAAAATGTCGTCGTCTCTTTCCAACGTCAGTATGGTGTGTTCTAGAGTAGTATTACCTCGCTGGTTTCGTTAACTAACAAATTAATACCAATTTATACATGCCAACGAATATTCCTCTATTAAAATTAAATAAACTTATACGAATCTTTATTTTGTTTACTTGAATGAAAACCACAAATGTTCACTAGTTTTTGAGTCATTAACGACTTTAGAAATTTTTAACCAAAAAAAATAATATAGAAAAACTCGAAATGGTGGAATCATAGATCAAGGTAGGTCACAAACGCTGGAGCAAACTTCCAGAATCGCTTTAACAAAACGATTAAAAAATTCACAATCATTTTTTTGTCAAATGAATAATATAGTATTGATAGATAATAGTTGCTAATTAATTATTCGGTTTTATATATAAAAGACTATAATTAAGTATTTGTGGTCTCTGTGTTTCAGGAGGCTGGGAGGTTATATACGTCAATCAAGTTTTTTTTTAATATCATTTTTCTAGATCGTCGTCCACTTATATCATGGCGTAGTGGTGGCCTAACTTATCAATATCGTACGATCTCTAAGTTTTTTATAAGCAAGTATGATTATAAAATGTAATTATTAATGTTATCTTCTTAAGTAACCTATTATATTTTGGAGATGACACAATAGTAGAAACATACGTCTACGAGAGTACGAGTGAATGCAGGTAAATGAGCTGGGAACCGAGAAACAAATGCGTATTTAGGTTTGATAAATACTTAGACTAAGAAGTTATATGTTAGCCTAATTTAAAGCCCGTTATATAAAATATATGTGCCCATTAAAGGCCCAAGTGTTCATTTGAGTATAACTTGTTATTCAAGCAAGAGTGCGTCTTCGGAAACTTGAAGAGATGGTTTCTTCGACTCCGATCAATCAACCAGCTCGTAAAGTATTTTTGCATTCATAAAAGTTCAATAGTAGTTATTATAGTTTCTCTAATCGTGTTTCTATTTTCCTTCACTATGTAATTTTTAGGGTTTTATACTTCTGTGCAGGTGTTTTTTTTCATATCGGTGATCTAGCTTTACAGTTTGGTGAAGGAGATGAAGAGTCAATGTTATTAATCGCTACATTAGTCATTATAGCACATAGGAATGATTTAGTGGCTTTCACCTCTTTCTGCTTGAGAATTATGATTGATATCGGGGAATAAATTAATATTTAGTTGTAAATGGATATAGATACAGTTCTTCAAACACCACTTTAAAAGTCTTACTTATTGGTCTATCCCTTGAGGTTATATAACATTAACAATCTCGTGTTTGAGGGGTAGATAGTTACAGTACAGTATAAAGGCATAACCGACCGAGGAAATGAGATCAGCAACTACCTTTATCTTCTATATTTTTTTTTGGTCAGGTAAACAACAAATACTTATTGTTTGTTTCAATCATAAATAAAAATAATTAAAATTCAAAGGACCGTTGTATAAATAAATAAAAAATCAACTATAAAACACAGTAAAAAATAGCATTATTCAATTTCTAAATATAGACTAAGAAGTAACATTATTACTCTATTTTGGAATTAAAAGTAAGTGACATTTGGAGAAAATTTTACTCTAAAGTAACGTTTAAAATTAAAATATAATAGAGCTTGAGATATCCTTATACTTAATTTTGTTTTTAGGCTTTATCACTTATCAGTAATTATCACAATGGAATTAACTTGAACTGTCGTATGGAATACATGTTTGGTTTAACCATCTTGTTTTGTTAAGCCACCTAAGGTTTTAGTGACAATAGTTGAGCTATTGATCACACCTCTCTCCGTTTCTTCAAAGAATAAATCAGCATCTTAATTACCTTTAAAATTTTCAGATAATTAGAAAGTTTTAACTTCTTCATCTCTTTAAAGACAAGCAAGTTTAATCGATGATCATACATGATCATTTTATGTTATTTTTTAATTATGTGTTGCTCATATTTTGCATATATTTTGCATATATTATGTTTATTTTTATAAATTTATTTATTTAGTTCTTATTTCAGTCTTTCAATAGTAATGATGCATTGAACAACACTTAAATAGAAAGGTCACGAGATTCACTAAGATTAAAATCAATTTGATGTTTTTATCTTGTTAAGGCTCCCGTACACCTTTGTCTTTGTTCTACCGTCTCCAAACGTTCACACGTTATCACATTAGACGATAACATTTTCATGATAGATGCCTTCTTTGATGTAGATGAAGAATCTTGCACTTGTTTTCACGGGGGCTTTTGCCACTGCCTCGCTGATTGTCATGTAGTCTCCTGTTCTGTCTTTAGTGACGGTACCGTTTGTACCCCAATCGCAATAATAACGAGAAAAGTCATGAGATGCATTGAACAATACTTAAATATTAATGATGCATTGAACAACACTTAAATAGAAAAGTCACGAGATTCACTAAGATAAAATCAATTTGATGTTTTAAAAATATTTGATACAAAATTATATTTGATTATATAAAACTGGGACATTAGAATTCACTACAAGAAAACATGTCGAAAACCTACAGAAAATATCGTCAGAAAAACGTAGCAAACAGTCATTTCTTACCAAATTCTTACAAAATTTTGTTATAGGAAATCGGCCATCGGAAATTGTAAAAGGTAAGAAAATGGTAGGAAATTTCCTACGAAAATGTTGGTAGGATCTTTTTCCTACGGAATTTTTAGTAGAACTTTCCTACCAAATTATTACTATTTTTTATCGATTAGTGTTCTTTCCAATTTCCTACGAAACATCACATACTTATTTCCTACGATTTTTTTACTAATCTTTTACTACTATTTCTTACCAATTTCCTACCAATATAATTTTATAAAAATCAAAAACTAAATTAATATCAGAAATTGAATTTAAAATAAAATATAAATTAATTATAAATTTGATTAATGAAATATATACAAAAAACAAAATAAATTCAATAATTACTATGAGCCTAAAATTTGACTAAGTAATTATTAATTAGAGGGAGAGAAGGTGAAGACTCTTATTTATAGAGCAACTTCTTCACCTAAATTAACTTAGATTGTCGATGTGGGACAAATAAAAAAACATAAGTTTTCTACGAAATTCCTACGATTTTTTCTACAAACGATATTTTGTAGGAAATCCGTAGAAAATTTTAATTTTGTTCTTTTTATAGTGCAGTTTCTTCATCTAAATTCTTAACTTTTCGATGTGGGACAAACTAAAAGACATATTTTCCTACAAAATTCGTACGATTTTTCTACAAACAATATTTCGTAGGACAATTTCCTACGAAATTTCCACCAATGTAACAGTCAATTGGATCCTACAACTTTTCTACCAAATTTTGACCGTATTTTCTACGAATATAAATTTAGTAGGTTATTGGTTGGATATATCATACCACTTTTTGACATTTTCTTTTTGTAGGAAATTTCTTACCTATTTCTTACCACTTTTATTTTTCGTCATAATTGCGTAAGAAATTGGTGAAAAATATTCATACCAAATACATTCGTAGGAATTTTCGTAGGAATATGGCATGTTTTCTTGTAGTGATTGACTTACAGATGGTCGAGGAGTTGCAAATTGATACACATTGGCATAAGTGCAATAAGTAAAGAAAAAAGAGCAAAACTCCCAATCAGTATTACTACTATTTATGAGGTAATCTCCCGTTATTACTACTATTTATGAGGTAATCTCCCGTGCCGTCTTTAGCAACGTAAATGTTTGGTGTACCGTGTATACAATCACATGCCACAAAGACACTGACACGTCTTTGGCAAAGGATATGAGTGTTTAAATTATTTTTCGCAGTGGTGTTGACGTTTTATACCTTTTAGCTGCAAAGGTATAATTGTTTTACTTTTTTTTTGCTGAGAATGCAAGAAAACGTCTATGTCCTATTATGAGAACAAAAGTTACATAATTTCATCAAAATGCAATATAACATTCCAATTACGACTAAATTGTACTCGAACCAAAGTTTTTCTTTCATTATTTGGGTAATAACGACGAATAAACATTAAACCTCTGAAACTTTTTTGTTTGCTTGCCTAGAATTATCTTTAAAGTCATTTTGATTACTTTACTTTCTAAGTTTAAGTTTCTTTTTGGTCAGAATTTACATAGTACTCTGAAAAAAACTGCTTTATCATATCTAGTAAAAAAACTCGGCCAAAGAAAATGTCAGCACCTTAATTATCTTTTCTAAATTTTTTAGATGATTAGAAAGTTTTTATTCTTCATCTCTTCGAAGACATTCAAGCAAGTTCAATCGATGATGAATCATTTTATGTTATTTTTTGTTATATTTTGCTCATATTTTGCATATATTTTGCATCTATTATGTTTATTTTTATAAATTTACTTATTTTATTCTTATTTCAGTCTTTTAATGTGACCATTTCAATTCTAATGTCCTAAAATTTAAATTCACTTACAAAATGTGACAATTTGAAATGTGGTGTAATGTGGTGTAATGTGGTTTGTCCAACCTGTTCAAGCTACCGGACTACCATCTTGGAGCTCCCATCGCCAAACATTGCAACGTTGTCTCGGTCAACGATTACATTTTCTCTATATATGCCTTCTTTGACATGGATGATGAATTTCGAACTTTCTTTCTTGGGGACTTTTCCCACCGCCTCATTGATCGTGAGGTAATCGCCCATGCTATCTTTAGCCACCGTTAAGCTTGAGTCCAGTCGCATACCATGCACACTAATTAAGGGAATTCTTGATGTTTGAATACTCAATGTTATCATTTCTGAAATCACTGGCATAAGTGCACAATAATTACCGAAAAATAGCAAAACTCACTATCAGTGTTACTATATATGTAGTCATTGATTGTCCGTCTAAATGGCAAACTATACTGTAACTTGTATCGATCCCAATCTAAAACATTGTATTTGTATTGAAATATCCTTTTTAAAGTAGAAAACTGAATCCAAATACAATATTATCTTTTCATATAAAAGTATTGTTCTTTAATAATCTAATTCCAAATAACATAATAATAATTTTAAACAAAAGAACGTTTCTTAAATAATCTAAATCCAAATAATACGGTTACGAGAGAAGAAATTCTAGTCACTAAGTGAGCTGATTTGGAACTCCACTCGCTGGTAACCATTTGTTTCCTTGGATAAACGCAGCAACAGTAAACCTCGCTGCCTCGGCATCAGACATAACGGGCTTGTAAGCGGCCCATTTAACTCTCTGACTCAAGCCCGATCCACGACCAAAATTCCTATACTCTCCGTAAAGTATTTTCTTAGGCTCAACTCCGACATCCCAGCGTACCCACCCAGCGGGATTCACGATCGGCCCAATCTCCGACTGCATAACCACAGTCGTCGAATACTTCTTCCACGGACGGCCGAGATACGTCTCAGCGGTTACCTTTCCTTTGGCGGAGATTCTACACCGTTGGATTGAGATTCCCGTGTTCTGATTATCATCGGTCTTGCCTTGCGCGGTGATAGTGTTGAACTGTTTCGAAAACGGCTGACGCGGCATGATATCGCAGTTTTGAAAAACGACGGCTGCGTTTCCGAATATGAAGTCGACTGTTCCGGTGACGTCGCAGTCACGGTAGAATTGTCGGTTTGAGTGAGGATAGAGAGTGTCTTGATAGCCATCGAATGAGCATCGGTAATAAACCGAGTGGTCCGATCCTGACCGGAACGCAACCGCTTGGTGCTTCTCTGGTCCGGCTGTGTTTATGATTCCAATATCTTTCATAATGAATCCTTTCCCTTGAACACCTGCGTGAGGAACACGTAAGAAAATCATAAACAAAAGTTCCATAACATTGTTGTATACAAACTTTTAATGTCTTTAATATAAACCAGCGTTAACCAAATAAAATGGAGTGAGAAATATAAGTGAGAGAGGGAGTTACCAAACGTCGCCGTTTCGTAAGTTTTAGTCCCGTCGGCGTAGTTTTTACTGCCGGAAATAATGGTCTTGGACTTTCCGTCACCGTAGATCATAACATTCCATTTGCTCTTGTCCATAACCACATTCTCTACATACGTACCAGCTTTCACGTATATAACGAACATGGTGTTACTTTTACTCGGAACCTTTGCCACGGCCTCGTTAACCGTTTTGACGTCGCCGGAGCCATCAGCAGCCACCGTCACGTTTGGAGTAACATTCTCCGCAGAAAGTAGCTTCCGCACACGTGGACACACCCAACGTGGGAAGAACGGCTTGGAACCGAGTAACCGTCTCCTATGAATTGGAATCCCAAAATCGCTCAAGGTAGAGAGTACCTTGGCGACGATTGCGAGGCTGTTGCTAGTGAACTCGGTGGAGTTTCTCATGGCGGATTTCAGATTCCGCGAGATTGTGGAGTTAGCGTAGTTCTCCGTCGTCGTCATGTTGTTGTTCGAGCGTAGCTCGTCGAGCGCGTCGAAGCACGTCTCGTGGTAGGTTAAGGCTGCGCTGAGCCATGTCTTGAGGTCGTCGATCTTCGTAGGATTCAGAATATTCTTCCCGTCTCTGACATCCATGGCGGAAACAGTCTCGTTGAGACTATCCATCGCGTTGTCTAGAAGCTCTCCACAAACACCAAGCGCTGATTTGATACTCTCATCGTCTGTCTCTTCGGAGAGCTTCTTTGGCAAAGTGGATATCGAAGCGAGCTCGTCGACCACCACTTTCAGTGAAAGCCTGAACAGAACCTCAGGATCCGTCGTGTTGGAAGATGGAATGTTAGAGATGCTTGACATACAAGAAGCAGGGAAGTGAGTCACGCTGCACACGGTCTTGAGTGAAGCGGCTGGTGTCAAGTTTGGAGTTGAACTCAGTGTTGAACCATGTGAATTGTTTTTCCGGCTATGAACAACGACGCCGATGGTAATCGCCAACAGAGCCACGACGGAAATTCCCACTAAAAGCCACTGCCTCCACGTCTTTCTCTTCAACTCTACATCTTGCGCTTCATCTACTTTGAAATATCCTTTGATTACCTTCAGAGTATCCATAAAACGAAAAAAAAAACAAAATCAACGTTTTCAAGGGTTTCTTTTTGTTTTTTGTGTGAAACTTTTAGGGTTTCTGTTTGTTTCGTCGAACAATGGTTTTATGATGTGGGTGTGTTGATGATTGAATTATATAAGTAGAGGAATGTGAATATTTCGCGCAAGTTCTTTTAAGGAAGTGGTGATTCATTATGTTCTGTCACTAATTAATTTAAACCTATCTCCATTAGGTAGTTTTTTCCTCAGTCTTTCACCATATCTCTATTAGAATATTAGGTCGAATATGCACTCTCTCATTAATCAGGGCAAATCAATTGTCTCGTCTAAACCAGGTCGAATATTAATGCACTAAAAATCAATTTTTCTCGTCTTCAATGTCAAATAATAATTTATTGTTGAGTTATTTGTGCTAGATCTGTATTGTTTGGATTTTAATGCACGAAATCTTCACAATATATTTGGTTCTTTGATTGAACATTTTAATGCCCACTTATGCTTACATCATGATTTTATTGAAGATCTTATCGTTTATACAGTATTGATTCTAATGGCTTTTCGTGTTTTTACTATGGAAACTTTGAATGTTTGGGATTACGATTGGAGTGATACTATATAGTTGATGAGATATTGTGGTGATTTTACATTAATTTTGGGATCAGTTTCTTGCAGAATACTAAGGATGTACAAGGACAGTCTAAGTTCTATAAATATCGTTTATAGAAATATCATATTCAAAGAATGCTGGTTTAAATGTATTTCCAATTTGTGTGTAGCTTGTGCTGTTCGGCTGCTTAGTCTTGGCTTAAAAACACTGAGCTTGGCCATGTAACATCTTATTTTTAATGCAATTTCAATAGAAGAATGTATAACGAAACAATTTAGTTGAGTGAAATCTGGTTTGCTTGGTATATATATTGCATATATAGCTTTTAGCATATTGTATAACGAAATTATAAAAAGAATTAAATATGAAAAAACATTGGTAATTCGTTGACAAAAAAAAAAAAATTGGATAAAAGTTATAAGATCATGACATCAGTCATCATCATAATCAATAAGCAATCTATCTTCTCTGACAAATCTAATTAAAATTCTGATGGCCCAAAAATCGCCATTATTCTCTTATCTCGTTTCCAATACTACGATCTAGAAAATACACAACGCAAGCAAACACAATTTGATTTATCTATAAAATCAATAAATTATTCGACCAAACAATAATGTAGGGAATACACAACAATAATAATATCTCAAAGACCGAGCGAGAAAGGGAAACCGGTCGAAGCTAACCAGCCTCCACCACCAATAAACTGACCAGCCGTATATCGCTGAGCTTCAGCAGCAGCCGTAATTACCTTAAAGCCCTTCCACTTCACTCTATTTGCAGTTCCAGCCCCTGCTCCTCTGTTCGCATACTCCCTATAAGTCAGAGTGTTCAAAGCGAAAGTCCCGGTCCACTCCGACCACCCTTCGGGTCGGATCACGTCGGAGATATCCGACTGCATTATCACCGTCTGCGAATATTCCTTCCACGGCCGGCCAAGAAACGTCGGGAAACTACTTTTCACGGACAGTAAATCCGACGTGGCACCAATCCGACATTTCTGGATAACGATCCCTGTGTTCTGGTTCGGATCGGTTCGTCCTTGGGCCGTGACCATGTTTTTCTGGCCGGAATTTGGCCGGCGAGCGTGGATGTCGCAGTCTTGGAGCACGACGGCGGCGTTTCCGAAGATGAAATCGACGGTTCCGGCGATGAGACACTTGACGAAGAATTGACGGTTAGAGTGGACGTAGAGAGTGTCTTGGTAAGCCAACATGTCGCAATTGTAGAAAGCGGAGAAATCGGAACCGACACGGAGAGCCACCGCTTGGTGCTTCGACGGACCCGCCGTGTTCTGGAATGTGATGTCACGCGCTAGGAATCTCTCGCCGACAGCAGCTGGGACCCACACAAAAAAAAGACACCGGTTAATTAACGGCATCATTAGCTTAAAAAAAAGAAAGGTTGCAAAAACATGAAATAATTTAATAATCATTAGCTAAACACGGACTAGTTCTGCTGGAATCTCACTTTAGTTTAGCAAAATCTACTAACTTTACCTTTTTGATGATGGTCCCTTTTGAAAATATATTCAAAAAATGAAATACAGACTTGAAATGTGTGTAGATGTAAAAGTTGTTGTAATGGAATGGTGTAACAAATGTAAATAAGAGACAAGATTCAATAGAAAAGTCAACAACAATGAAACAAAAGAAAATAGTAAAAGATAAGAAAGAAAAAAGGTAATGAAACCAAAGGCACTCTTCACGAGTGGATGAGCCATAAACTAATCCACACAACGTGACCTGGAAAAGAATATGAATAAAGCCAAGAAAAAATGATGGATCCATACTCGCACATGATGACTCATACAGTCATACCTAATCTAGTTTTTTGTTCGATTTTGGTAATGCAAAATTCCAATTTAATTTTATCTCCTATGCTAGGCTTCATGTGCGAATCATCTGTCGTAGACTCGTAGTGGGTACTAAGACTAAGAATCTACTTGTGTATAATTAATGTGCATGAAAAAAGAGTAAAGATTTTCCCACCAAAAAAGGACCACATCGATCGTGCAATACTTTAATAATTTTTCAAAACGAAAAATAATAATAATAAAAATTGCTTACCAACGGTGGCGGAGTGAAAAGTGGTGCTACCGTCGACGACATTTCTATTTGCGGTAATAATAGTTCTCGTGCGACCATCTCCCATAAACATTATATTCTTTTTCTTCTTCGCCACTTCCACATTCTCTCTATATACTCCGGCTTTTATATGTATCACATACCTCTTATTACTATTCTCTGGCGCCGCCGCAACCGCAGCCGCCACCGTCTTGAATGTACCACTACCATCAGCCGCCACGGTGGCGTCGGCTTTCACCGTAGATCCCTGAAGAAGCCTCCTGTCCCCGGCGGATAACCAAGTCGGCCACCCCTCGGAGTCTAGCTCTCCGGCGCCGGCGATATTTATGGACGCCGTAGTTTCCTCCTCCTTGAGCTTACGGTTGTTTGATGTGAGTTTAGCTTTTAACTCGAAATTGGCTATATCGGTATCAGTCATGTTCTTGATCATTGCTAGTGCGTTGCTGCACATGTGCTCTACGTGTATCTACACAATAATGATTTCGTTATAAAGATATATTTCGTTAGAAAAAATCATGTCATCTAAAGTTTATAGAATTAAATGATATACTCTAATAACAACAACCGTTAGCTACTATTCATACATTTGGGCCGGCACTAGCTAACGACATCTCATTTTAAGACAAAAAAAGTTTCTAAAGAATTGTCAAAGCGATGTGATGTATGGATATACATCTTATTTTTTGTTACCTTTTAATTTTTTGCCACTAAATAACACATTTTCAAAAATAGTGATTTCTATTGAGCCATTCCGGATTCCATAAGTTTTGCTACCAAAAACAAATGCATTTTGTCGATAATTGCGTTTTTCAAATTATTTCAAATTATTCGCTAAACCATTTTATGTCATACATTTCGCATAATTATCTTATTTTAACGGTTAGAGTCTTACAGATATGGTGTATACATACGTACCTGACCCTTCATCAAGGCTTTACGAACTTTTTTGTCGGCGGCGTCATGAGAGAAGCCGTCAAGACAAGTTTCCTGGTTAGTAATGGCGGAGCTAATTAGGGTTTTGAGATCACCGGCGTGTTCCCGGAGAGTTTTCTTGGTAGGATACAAATGGAGATCTTCCACAGCCTCGTGGAGCTCATCGAGCGTCTCATCAATAGTTTCCAAACAGTCATGAAGCGCCGTCTTCTCGCGAGGAGTCAGTCCTTTCCTATTCTTGATCAGCTTCTTCACGGTGAAGTAGTTATGCTCCACGGCGATTGTCGTTAGGTTAAGCGACGCCTCGATGACGTCTTTTTGCGACGTTAGTTTGACGTCACCGGAGGTAGCCACAGCGGAGACGCAAAGCTCAGGGTAAAGCGTGGAGCTACATGAGGATCTTAGCACGGCGTGAGACGACGCAGATAGTGTTCTTTTTCCGTTCTCGTTGGCTTTTGAAGCTCCGGCGGAAATTCCGGCGACGGCGGCTACGAGGAGCAAGGCTACGGCGGCGGATAGTAATATAAGTTTCTTATTTTTCTTGAGATTATCTTTAGAGAAGATTTCTTTGATTAAAGATGCCATTGTTTGACACTGATGGGTGAGTGATGAGTGCTCGTGAAGGGTTAGGGTGTTTATATTGATGAAATTAAAATCAGACACGAGATTTTTTAAAATGTCTTTTCTCTCTCTCTTTTTACTTTTCCCGACTCTATTATTTGAGTGGAATTTCAGTAAACAGAAGAAAAAAAAAACACATGTTATAAGCCGCCTCGTTCATAGAAGATAATGTGAAGGAAAAACAAAAACAGAATATTATTCCGATTATTCGAGTTCCACAGAAGTGCTATTCATGTAGTGCTCCCAAATTTGTATTTTTGTATTTGATTGATATTCTTTGAAGACGAGTCTAAACGAAATGTCTAATTGATCAAGAGACGGGATTAAATCCCTTTCGTATTTCTTACACTCTCTTTCTTTTGTTTATTAAAGCTCGCTTTAGTGTATATTAATTCCCTTTCGTATTTCTGACACTTTTCGGTTAAATAATAGCACTTTGGTACGGTAACTAGTATTTGTTATTTACAATATTGTCAATTGTCGTAGAGTAATTGACTAATTGGTTCAAATCATAAGCATTTATTTGGCAGTAATCCCCAATACCTAAAAAATAAAACTATGAAAGGCATCAAATTAATTTTTTTGGGAATTCAACTTACGTTTGGCTGAATTCAAGAACGTAAAAAACTTATTCGCGGTACCTCTAACAAATCTAAAAACCTGATTGCGCTATAGCCTGGGAGATTACTTTCTAAACTCGTCGTACATACATCTACATTTATATCAATATGAATTAAATATACTAAGTTTCTAATAGTAGTATACTTTTGCCTGCGTGTATTTGTCTTGCTGACGTTATAATCTTTTTTACTTAGAACATGTAACCTCGGGAATTTTGTGATAGAAAAAGTATATTAGCTGCTCAGTTGCTCTATAAGTACATAGTTGCTCTATAACTCGAACCGACAATAAGTTTTCCTTATTAAGTAGCATATTAATTATTCTTTTGGGTGATAATATTCTTTTAACGATTAACAGCAACCTGTACAACATTATTGGTGTTGCAAAGAAAAAGCTATACATTTCTCTCTGTAGTTCAAAATAATAATAATATTCTATTTAAATTTTTGAAATGAGTTTTATATTTAGCACTGAGAGAATATGTTTACTGTAAGTCTGTAAATGGTGTTCCTAATTAGAACGCTAGTCATACCATATAGAATATATATATATATATATATATAGAGAGAGAGAGAGAGAGAGAGAGAGAGAGAGAGAGAGAGAGAGAGAGAGAATTCTATACTGCTATTTGAGTATAAAATGTGCATGTAATGTAGTTAAGGTAAAACAAAAGTGTTACATGGCGATAGTGGCACCGAATATGTCGATGAAATGATAAATTATTTAGGCCGATGGCTGTGGAACTGTAACAGGATGCTGCAAGCCTGTCATGGGTCCATTTAACATCTTAAGAAAAAAAAATATGTTCCATTAATTCGATTAAATTAAGTTTTTGTCGGTTTACCTACAGGCTACAGCGCAGAATCCTTGCTTTCTTGTAATAACTTTTTTTTTTTTTTGTAATAACCCTTTGTTCGTTATATAAAATTCTATGAATGGACTTATAGTTATAGTAGAACGCAGAGCGTAAGGTTTGAATTTGCGATTACGAAATCAAACCCAGCCATAATGCTACTTTTAGTTTTCATTTTTTTTTTTTTAGTCCCTCGTCTTGAAAAGCAGGTCCAGTTGTAAATTGCAATCATCACAATCTTTCTTTCATTTTCTTTTTCTTTTCTTTTTTCATAATTTTGTATATTTAAATAAAAAGGTTATGTCATAATCATCTGTAAATCCTGCTTCCCTCTCTATTATCAATCTCTCATATCTAAAAGTAGATCATTTAAGGCTGGGAACGCTGTTTTTTTTTCTTTTTCTTAGAAATGTAAGTAGCAGAAGAAGCAGAACATTTAATAGTGTGGGTTAGGGTACGTTAAAAGAAGGAAAACAACTTGCATAATCCTTTCCGACACCTACTTGCAAATACAAGGCATCCGATGTAGCGTACGTCTCATTCTTTTGATAAACGACGGCCTAATTCTTTACTTTTCGAATGTTTTTATTGTTTAAAATAATAATGTGGATGAGTGTATCAAATACCATAAATATATAAACAACTAACGTAATTAATTAGTTCATATTATATTACATGTACAACTATTCCATATTCACATTTACAACTTCACAAGTCTGTCTTTATTCCAAAAAAAAAAAAAACTTCACAAGTCTGTCAATTATTCTTGGTAAGGTCACGTTGGTTGGTAGATTATTCTGTGCTAACGCTCTGCACGTGTTGCTACACTAGACAGTTAATATAAATTAAATCGGTGTCAGTAGTCAGTAGATAGCGTTGGGAAATGATTTGTTTTTCTGAAATAAATAGATTACTGAAAATAGTTATAAAGTAAAACATTCATCGCGACATCCACAGTATCTCCAGTTCGCATCTTTCTTGTAGGTTGGAAAAAAAAAACACATTCGTACTTGGGGAAATTATAAAGTTGAAATTTTGTGTTTGTCAACAACTTGCAGAAATAAGCAATAATTTCCGACAAAAGAAAAAGCAATAATTTTAATGGAAAACACAAAAATACAATACTATGGTAGCTTTGAATATGGGCCGAATCTTCACATAATAATGGGCCGCCGATATCGATGAAAATGGGCCTGAATATTTTCGATAACTGTTGGAATCGTTTAGTTTGTTAGGATCGAACTCCGTGACTCAAGCAGATAAAACTCTCCGATTCACTTCCCCGGGGAATCTACAACCACCGCCGTAAAATCTGGTCGAATCTCGTCTGATTCAACGCAGCCTCTTCAACAACCGTCGCCGCGTTGGTACTTGGAGGTGGATCGGTCGGGAACCGAGGATGTTCGGAACTCGGGTCGTGGTCTTGTGCCAAACCCTCGTCGAGACCAAGTTCCGGTCTCGTTCTTCGCTGCACCGAACAAACTCTCTTTCTGCAGATAGGACACGTGGAGTGAGATCGAAACCACGAGTCGATACAATCGGCGTGAAACCAGTGGTTACAGCTCGGCAAAACCCTGGATTTGTCTCCGTGGACGAGATCGGAGAGGCAAACAACGCATTCGACGCCGTCTTTGAAGTCGTTAGAGTTGAAGTCTACGACGGGGATTGATCGGAGAACGGAGGGCTTGATACCAGAATGTTCCATGATGGTCACGATGACATGGTCATGGCTGTTGTCATGATCATTATGATGATGATTGTCATCGTTACAATCACACTTAATAAGACAAAACACCAATCCACACACAATCCCAAAGAAAAACACGGTGAGGCCGAAGTTTATTCCGAACTGTATTAGAAATTCAGAAACAGAATCTCTCATCCTCAAAACCCTTTGAGGAAGAAAGATTTAGTAAGAGAGAAAAGCTAAAAAAACAAAACACAGACCCTAGAGAAAGCTCTTAGCAGCCGAAACCTTATTAGTTATTAAATTTGTTTAGTTATTTATATATAACAGCGTAACAAAAACCCAATTCCATTTTAATTAGGAATTCTATTTTTTTTAAAAAATATATTTTATACAGATATATACTCTTTGAGATGCAATTTAAGTCGAAGGAATCCAAACAGTCGAAGGAATCCAAACAGAAGAATAGCAATGGCGTAGACGATAACTATTGATAAGCAAAAATCAAAGTCCTTCATCTTCAAAGCCCATGTTTTTTTTTCTTTTTTTTTTTGGTTAATGATTTGATTTATTTTCTTGAACATACACATATTCAGAGATTAACTCTGACTAATTATTCTTAAAAGGAAAACTTCCTAAACTGAAATAAATAAGAAAGTAAAACTAAGAAAATTCCTAATTGAAATTGTTAAAGAAAACCATAAAAGTTAATGTGATTAACCCAACGCATGACTTGGCTTCACCTCACGTGACCTTCTTCCTCTTTATCTCTTTCT
This sequence comes from Eutrema salsugineum, assembly GCF_000478725.1. Lineage (NCBI taxonomy): Eukaryota > Viridiplantae > Streptophyta > Magnoliopsida > Brassicales > Brassicaceae > Eutrema > Eutrema salsugineum. The sequence goes on along the minus strand of NW_006256885.1, from coordinate 4,590,721 downwards.
TGATGAACACTCCACTACTCTTCTTCAGTCTTTGATTGCCTTAATAATCACTAGTTTCTCTTCATTATGTGTTTTTTTTTTTTTGGACAATATGAAAGCCTCTAATACTGAGACTCCATCAAATCAACTTGTTATTTTTTTAAGCATTTATAACGACAATATAATAATAGGAATGCTGATATTTTATAGATTACTTTTGACATACAATTGAGTTATAGATATACAATATGAACTGACTACAAACTGGAAAATGCTCCTATAATGATGCTTCAGCAAATGGCTCTCTTGTTGGCAGAAAGCTCAAAGCACTTTTTGCTTGTATTCACAGCTTGTTGCAAATGTTAATATATTTTGCGCTTGGTGTAATCGAATACTTTCACTGGTCACCAGTAGTCTTTACATGAGCAGATGCCGGCAACGAAATGGTGGAATCGTTTTGTGTCTCTGAGGACTATGACTCTTGCAGTTACTTGCGATACAATCTTCATCCACGAATGGCAGTCTGCACATACCCTCAGGTTCTTGGTAACCCTAACAGGAACCCCTTCACCGGTGTGGATTAGAGAATAAGTAGTCGCGAGTCTCTCGCTGTGTCCACAAACCCAATTTGCCTTAGTTTCATCATCAACATCATGAAGCACCACGCTTGTATCAGGAAAATAACCGGATTTTTCAGTTGCTTCTTGTAGTTCTGACCATACTTTCTTATACTCATCTGAGTTACGAAACTCGTATCCACCCCCTGCAACAAAGATTTGAATCTTATCTTTAACCTGTATCCAACTACAACCAGCTTCTTTTCTGATCCCTCTTTGTTTCATCATCTCTCGGATCTTATCCACTTTTTCCCACATCTTTGCATCAGCGTATAAGTTAGAAACCATAACATAGTTCCCTGGATTACGGGGCTCAAGAACAAACAGCTCCTTTGCCGCTATCTCTCCCACTGAAACATTCCCATGGAGCCTGCAAGAATTAAGCAGTGATCCCCAAATGGATGCACTTGGCTTAAAGGGCATTGTCTCTACTACATTGACTGCTTCTTTGATTTTACCCGCTCGGCCTAAGATGTCAACCAAACAAGCATAATGCTCTAAGGCCGGTGAAACTCCGAACTCTGTTTTCATGCGTTCAAACAAGCTTAGACCATACTCAGTGAGCCCTGTATCGCTACACCCTGATAACAAGGCAACAAATGTAATCCCATCTGGTTCGAGGCCTGACTCTACCATCCGTTCAAACAGATTGATCTCTTCTTCGATCTTCCCGTTGATTGCGTAACAGTTTAGCATCGTGTTCCATGAAGTCAGATCCTTACTTGACATACCATCAAAGATCCTCCTAGAATACTCAACCTCTCCACATTTCCCATACATATCCAACAATGAGTTAAGCAATGGAACGTCAGGTTTCTCTTTCGATTTCAGAACCTGCGCATGAATCTCCTTCCCTGTGAGAAGAGCAGCGACACGTGAACAAGCGGGCAATATTGTCGTCAGTGTCGCCCAGCTAAACCCGATTCTCTCTTGCTGCATCTTTCTGAACAGATTAAACATCTCATGAACTCGGACTTTCTTGCTGAGTACAGAAATCAAAGAGTTCCAAGTAACAATGTTTCTCTGAGGCATTCCATCGAACAACTTGCGTGCGTCTTCGAACGAGCCACGTTCCATGTAAAGCTTCAAGAGCGCATTATTCACCACCTGATCAACCTTCTCCCTCCGTTTCACAATCTGCGCATGGATTCCTCTCCCAGCCCGGATATCTTTCAGATCAATGCACGCTTTTAACGCAACGGAAATTGAAAAATTCTCAGGCTCAATGAAACTACACAGCATATCTATATACGTAAGCAAAGCGTCTCTCGGTGACCCGTTTCTAGAGTACCCAATCGCCATCGCCGCCCAAACTTTTTCAGTAAGAAGGGTCGGATCGGTGACACCGTCGAAGATTTCCCGAGCGAGATCCAATCGGCGGCAAACCGAGAAAAGGGTGATGAGCTTGCTTAGCAATTTGGGGTCGTGACGGAGACTAGGGCTGTTGAGAACCAAAGAGCAGATCTTTTGGCCATGGTGAAGCGATCTAGCGGAGATGCAGGCGTGAAGAACGTCTGTGTAAGCCTCCGGGCTGGAGAGATTGGAGAGTGAGGACGACTTCTCTATCAGAGTGACGACGGCTTCGTCGAGCTTTCCGGATTTAGAGAGGCCTTTTAAGTGCTTTGAGAAGCCGGCTTGTTGTCTCCATGGAATTTGTAAAAATCTGGAATGGATAATACTCTGAGACCCCAATGGAGAAAGATAAGCTTGAAGTGTTGCAACATCTGCAAGTTTATCGAATCGTAAAGGCATAAGCTTTAAAGAAATCATTTTTGGACGGAAGAGAAGTGATAATTCCATAGGCATATATATCATCAAAGGTGGAATTCGAACAAAGAAAAATCTGAAACAAAGAAGTGAAATTCGGTGGCGCATAATGTTCGGAATCCGAATGCAAACGTACCTGGAGTAGGCATTGAATATTCAAAAGAAAATGAGTGAGAGAAGAAGGAAGAACTCAAAACCTCTTCTCTATAAATTTACAGTAAGCAAGTAGCGGAGAAGTTATTCCTTTGTTGAGTAGAAACAGAGAAGAAGATGGATAAGCCATCACAGAGTGGCAATTGAATTTCGATTTGTAAGTGGGCCTCTAATATTTGGGCCTTTTGTGTTTGCCAGTTGCATCGATATAGTATTTATTTTTCTTTGCTGTTATTGTGTATTTTTCTTTGTTATGCCCTTAGCCTATGCGCAGTCTGTGAACTTATTAGCTAGTGACTTGTATATTCCAGAAGAAACTCCTACGAAATACATGAATTACGATGTTGCAGTTAATAAAACAAATTTTTGTTTTTTTTCTCAGTAACTTTTTATCTTTGAAAATCTGAATTTAAGTTATGGAAATGAAGCAACTTTGGTAATCCAATGGTATCGTTATATGTTGAAGTAGACCTTGTGACGGGAAAAATCACAGTTTTACAGACAGAAATCTTGTATGACTATGACAAAAGTCTCAATCCGGTTGTCGATTTAGGACATATAATATAATAAAAAGAGCACATATGTTTAAGCAAATAGAACTTTTACCTATAAATCTTGTTTGTGCAGATTAAAGGAGCTTTTGTGCAAAAGCTTGGATTTTTCATGCTTGAAAAATATATAACTGATTCGGATGGATTCGTTGTGGCAGACAACATATGGATATACAAGATACCGACCATAAATACCATTCCTACATAGTTCAACATCGAAATACTAAACAACGGCTGCCATGAAAAACACGTACTCTCTTCATAGTAGACAACATTTCAAAAACTAACAATCAACTTTATGATCATATGGTGGTTTGTGTAAATGCAGCTTTAGAAGAGCCTCCGTTGCTAGTGGCTGCTTCGGTGCACTGTGGCACAATATAGGGGATTAAAGTAGCACGCAAACAGCTAAGGATGTGGAAATGTGAGGTTGGTTTGGATTCAAAGTTTCAGTTGCCAGTTCCGGCTGCAATGCCAGTGAAGGAGTTATGTGGCCTAGATATTGTTAAAAACTATTTGGAGTGAAAATTAAGAGTTACCTCAAAATCATGATCATTTTCTACAGTGAAATATGTACTTGTTTATTAATATTTTTAAAAATTTAGAAAAGACATTCTTCTTATGTTACCCATTTCTTGTAAGCAACCAATCCAGTTGATTAAAGAAAACAAAAACCAATTTTATAAATGAAATCATATTTGATAACAAATACAAAATTATCTTTAAAAGTTAAATTAAAAAACAGAGATAACAAAGAAAAATCTGAGTAATCTACTTGAGGGAAAGAAATGAGGACTGAACAAAGTACTTGCGTAAGAGAAGAGAACAAAACAACAAGAAGCTGACATCAGTCCCAAATCAAATACAAGAAGTCTAGTGAAGCTAACTTTTGAAACCAACAAACACCATCAAGCATAATAATCGTCTCTGACAATATCAATTGATACTACCAGCGACCATAGTTCTCTGAATACTCGCTATAGTGGTGAGCCGGACCATACCTTGAGGGTGCAGATGCATATCTGTGATTCTGATGATGATGATGGGAAAGAGAAGGATAATGAGGTTGCCACCTTGAATGCAAATCATCCGAGAGATGCCCACTAGACTCGTATGATGAATTTCTATGGTTTCTACCATATGGTGTGGTTGATTGAGAACCTGGATAATGACCACCAGAACTAAATGTTGGTGATCTATGGTTATGAGTATGATCCATATATGTAGTGGGTAACCTATGATAGTTATGACCCGATGGTGTAATAGGGGACCGTGGCCTCCTGATATTTCCTCTTTGGAAAGAATAGTCTTCCAGATCATCTATCATCCAACCGCCTCTCAGTTTTGGTTTCTGTGGTGTAGTTTGCAGATGTTCTCCATGTTCTCCTTTATGTGTTTTCTTCTTCTTCATCTTCTCATTATATTCACGGGGAGTAGAGTAGTGTTCCGAGGTTTCTTTATTTTTCTTCTTCTTCGTCTTCCCGTTGGATTCATGGGGAGTAGAATTGTATTCCAAGATTTCTTTATTCTTCTTCTTCTTCGTCTTTCCATTGGATTCACGAGGAGTAGAAATGTGTTCAGAATTTTCTATATTCTTTGTCTTCCTGTTGGATTCATGGGGAGTAGGAGTGTGTTCCGAGTTTTGTTTATTTCTCTTGTTAGATTTATGTGATGGAGTAGATAGTTCACGATTCCTCTTGGAGACCTAAATGTAGAAAGAAAAAGAACCCTAAGTCATAACATCAGAGAAAAAAAAGAAAGAATTGAAAGTTCAAAGCACCAAATGGAGAGAGAAAGATCCCACCTGAGAGGAATACAGACATTCACGAGCAAAATGTCCTACTCCATTACATCTGTAGCATAAACTAGGTGAGTCTCTGCCATGTGAAGTGCTAATGCTCGACGAATTCGGGCATTCACGTGAGAAATGCCCTTCTTCCCCACACCTAAAGCATGAACTAGCAAAATCTTTTTTGGTGCTTTCCTCATAGTACCTACCACAAGCCTAAAGAGAAAATCTATTTTAGTCGAATGATGAACTCTGCATCACTATTTTAACTAAAATGAGAATTGATCAATTCTGTAATCGACAGTATGGATGATCCCAAAGCAAAATCGTAACAACTTACCAGTCCAATGTGATCTAGCTGACCACATCTATAACAAGACACAGCCCATAACGGTGAGTTACCCGGTTCAACACAGCATAGATGGCCAAAGCTTTTACAGACATAACATTGTATATTCTGGTCAAAGTAAATATGGAAATATATCATTATCATCCGTCTGATCTACCATATAATCCAACTATACTAAGCAAGAGTACTGAGTTTCATGAAAACGAAATTACCTTTAAATCATCCAGAGAGTACTCATACTTGCACAAAATCATGTCATGTCCAGAGTCTCCACATCTTAAACATATGGCTGTTTTAGACCCATTTTTGTACTTATCCGGACAATCTTTTGCCCGGTGGCCACCTTTTTTGCAAATATAACAATCGTGTCCCTATGGAAACAAGAAAAAAATTCACTCAGCAAACCTATGCAACAATAACTTCGCTAGCCGTCCTAAATCTGTCTTGTGAACCACATAACTACACTCAAACACTTCTACGAATTTATACATAAGCCTTATGAATATATTGGAGAGAAGAAAAGCAAGGCAACTACATAAAACACCGACCATTAAGCTTAAAAATCGCACCTTTGAACACTGCTTTGCATCATGTTCCAAACTCCCGCATATAAAGCAAGGTTTCTTACGCTTGATTGAAGTTGGACAATTAACAGTAACATGATCTTGCTCCCCACAACTATAACAACTCTCCCTAGCATCAGGAGAGTCAAAGTATCTCGCTCCACGCTGAATAACACAAGACCCCAACAATGTTTATCACAGATAGAATTATTCCCCAATAAAAATATGGGAGATAAAGAGCAGTGATTTCAACTCACAAGAAGCTTTTTCAAAACCATATTATTAGAAATTTCTCCAGCTTTTGGTTCAGCAGATCTCTCAACCTTAACCTCATCATCATCATCTTTCCCTTTTGTTAAATCTTCCACCATCTTATCCTCACTTTGGTCTGCTGAACCAATGGACTGATACAAATTAAGAGAAACCGAAGAGCATTAAACACAAGTATTAAATTTTTCTTAACAAATAACAACATTGAAGTTAAAAACAACTAATTTTAAAAGTTATAACAGAAAAACAAATCGTTCATACTGACAATTTTATGGGCATCTTTTGGATTGGTTCCGTTCATCTTCTTACTACTCTTTGAATTTCCTCCATTGACAATCACAGTACTTACTACACCAGAACCGGACAGATCTAACATACTTATCTTCTTTGAATCATGCCTCGATAACACTTTCTCTAATATCTTCAAGCTAAGATCTTCATTACCCTCATCATCATCATTATCTTCATCAGAGCCATTTCCAATGTTTATAGGATCTTCTTCCGTGTCCTCTCTGTCATCAAAAATAATTTCTTCATCTTCATCGTTGCGCTTTGGCATGACTACTTATCCCTGAAAAAAATGATAAAATAAGATGAGACCATAAAATTATGCTATAAAACTTGGAGAGAGCTTGCTCAATTCTCTCTCCAGTTGAACTGAGGGTGACCCCTTGGGATTTTAATTAAGAAACACTCTTCACACGTATTCAAACACGTATTCACATGATTAATCAGGCCCAATTACAGGCCCAACAGGATTGAGTCGCACACAAATTCGGTATTGGCCTACAACTTGTGTGAGTTATTTTAAATTCCAATACTGGAATTTAATTGAAAAACAGTCTTCACACCTGTGTTGCCTAAAGGCGATTAATCACACCCAATAACAAGCCCAAGAAGTGTGATTCGCACACAAATTCGGTTTGGGCATACAACTTGTGGCAGTTTGTTTGAATTCCAATAGCGATGAAGTCTCTAATTTATAGTGCAGTTTCCCCTTCTTAATTATCCAAGTTTGTCGATGTGGGACAAAACAAAAAACCAATTTTTTAAAAACTGTCATGGGTATTTATGGGCTTCATCTATACTGCAATTTATTATGGGTATTCTGTATTCATGGGTATACATTTTGTTGTCTGGTTCACACAATAAAATCGTCATCAACATCATGAAGCACCACGCTTGTATCAGGTAAATAACCGGATTTTTCAATTGCTTCTTGTAGTTCTGACCATACTTTCTTATACTCATCTCTTGCTGTATCTTTCTTATACTCATCTCTTGCTTCCAAATGTATATTGTGTTTGCAAATTGCAACGATCTAGTATTTTTGTTTTCTTTGCTGTTATTGTATATTTTGAAACATTATGAATTTCGTTCTCAAGTGAAAAATCGTGGAAGACTAAACCCAAAAGGTTATACTATAATGCATATTGGAAAATTATTGAGATCTAAGAAGAGTATATACAGTAGAAAAGGAAAAAAAAAAACATTAGTGAATCACTGAGCAGAAGATGCATCGTCGTTGGATCCTCTTTGCGAGTCTTCAACTTTTGTCTCAACCTCTCTTCTTTTCTGCTCTTTGTCTTCTATACCTTTATTGATCCTCTCCCTAATCTCGTCCTCCTAGGCATTAGAAGAATTGAATTTCACAATTACTAGGACAATTTGTTCAATAATAATTAGCAAACAAGGATTTGATATCTAATATAGACCTAGTTAAGTAGTTGGTAAACTAGCTACATATGTATATGAATATAATTACATTGTTAAGTGCTTTAGCGTCGGGAGTCCTGGAACCATGAACACCGGCTCGGTTCGAAGCTTTTCCAACCATGGTCCTAATCACGCCATAGTACCGACCATCACTCTTCCCGGCGGTTCCGAGACGTTTACACCATTTTCCGATCATCATTCTCTCTCTCTATTTTGATTGATTTTACAAAGTGTATACAATAGCTACTATAATATATGGTTGTGATTGATAGATTCACACGTGAGGTTTGCATGACTGTAGTCGGTTTATAAGCTACGTGTCATAAAGTATCCACATGTCGTCCTCTGTTTCTTTGCTCTTTTCAGAAATCAATGATATCCGTTGAGACTCAAGACCAATCTTGCTCAGTGTCGGGTGTCTAATACATGAGTTGGGGGTTTTGTAATTGCATCAATCATGTCTCTTAAAAGAAAGTTTCCATCAGATTTCAAAACACGACCGTTTTGTTTCAGCTTCAATCAATTCACTAGCACCACACAACTTACAAATTGATTAATAAAGTTCAACTATTAACAGGAAACTTTATTCCAAAAAATGAAAATACAATACAATGGCAAAATCAAATACCGTCTTCGCTCGGAACTCACAAAAGGGGATGGTCTTTGTTCATGTTGTCGGAATCTAAAAGAAGCTACAGATTGGGAACATTTTACAAGGAAACATGGTGATTGTACAATGCGTATGGTTGTTGTTATTCTCTCAGTTTTATGGAAAAAAACAAAAGAAAAAGAAGAAAACTTTTGTCTTGTTGATTGTCTCTGTCACTTTATCTCCTCCGACCCATAATCCGAGCAGACAAGGGAGTAAAAAGGGGCAAAGTGTTTTTTGTCTCTCAGGTAAAAGAATTTACATGTAATCATTGGTCCCGGAGCTACCGACTCCGACAGTTCTCTTGCTCATGTTTGCTCTTTGCACCAACACAACCAAGGCCTGCACCACTTCGGACATGGGTGGTCTAAACTCTGGCTCCGGCTGTCACAAATTAAGAACACCATTTACATTCAGACTTTCATTTCATTCTTCCCATCTGCAGACACACATTTCTATGTATAATATACATTACCTGGACGCAAAGGGCGATAACATCTGCAAATCGGGAGAGAGATTTAACAGGGTAAAGCCCTTTGAGAGCTGGATCAACCATTTTTCCCAAAGCATCAATGTCGTGAAGCTGAGGTGTTGCCCATCTCACCAATGACTGCTCAGACCTTGACCTTGTGCTGTCACGCCGCAATATCAAGCACATCAGTTATCTCTTCACAAAAAGTTCCTCACCTAACTACCACAGAGATATGGATCATATACAAAAGAAGTACCTGTCGAATGGTTTTCTTCCGGTTAAAAGCTCAAGCATCACTACTCCGAAACTGTAAACATCGCTCTTTAGAGAGTATTGGCCTGACATGGAAACTTCTGGTGCGCTGTATCCTTCGTCGTTCTGGTTTAGTAGCTGCACATTGTATCAGAACTATTAAGTAATGGACAAAAGAGAGAGAGAGAGAGAGAGAGCAAATAATAGAGACTGGAGAAGGTATAAAAGTGTTGGAAGTCTCCGTATATACCTCATTCGCAGTGGGAAGGAAACTAGCGAGACCTGAGTCTGATAGGTGCGGATTTAGCTCTGAGTCAAGTAAAATGTTTGCTGATTTGATGTTCTTGTGGACTATAGATGGTGAACAAACTTCATGCAAGTACCTGCAACAACAACAATACTTTCCATGAGACTCTTGCCGTATAACCGGCAATAATGTGTTAGAGATGTTTAAAGACTAACTCCAATGCGCGCGCAGTGCCAAGAGCGATCTTGACGCGAGGATTCCATATCAACGGTTTGCTTTCATCTTCCGAAAGGTGTAAAAAGTCGTGCAATGAGCCGTTTCTATGGAACTCATAGATCACCAAGTGTTGGCCGTGTTCAGAACAGTAACCGTGAAGCTTTGTGACATTTTCATGATCCAAGTGCGCAATTTTCGATACTATTTCGGTGAAATCATCAGCCGTGTCAGTAGGAAGCGCAGACGAGTCAATTTTCTTCACGGCTAGTATCTATTAAGATTAAAACAATATCTCAGCAGCAGAACATTAAGAAATTGTGCTATTACATGTAAAGAGTTCTATAAAATTAATTACCTTTCCATCATCAAACTGAGCTCTGTATACTCTTCCAAAAGTCCCTTCACCAAGAAGATTTTCAACGTTGAAACTATTGGTAGCTATTTGAAGATCCGCAACCGTATACGTATTCACATTTGAAGGAACAACAACAGCAGCTTTCTTTGTAACAATGGGTTTTCTCAAAGTTGAATCATCTTCATCAAACGACTTATGTCGCTCAGCTGGTGGAGGGCGTAGATTCATCGACAAAGAAGCATCTAGTTTCTTTGTCTCAACTACTGGTGGATTCTGTATCGACTTATTCTCTGCACCCACGTGAATACAAAGTTAGAATACCATAAGAACACGTCAATGTATAGACATTATAGCAATATTTCTTTAACGTGTTATTGCCTTGATGAAAGTCATTTGAAGCGAGTGTGAAGGGTTGGTTAACGTTGTTAACAGTCTTTTCAATGTCTGTGGACGATGTCCGCTTTGATCTTTTTCTCTTGATCAGGAAGAAAGCTATGACTGCTGTTACAACTAACAATGAAATGACTATTCCTGCTATTCCACCAGCTCCCATCCCTGATTTCTTTGAGACATTGCTACTGTTGGAATCACCATTGGACCGGTGTTCACCGTTACCGGATTTAGGAGTAGGTGATTTACGGATGGGAGGTGTACCAGGAGGTGGTGGAGGAGCAGGCCCCGAATTGAAAGAATTACCATCCTTTCTGTTTCCAAGATCGTTCAGGACAATATAAGTGAGATAAGAAAAAAGTTCCAAGAAAATCAAAGAAACTAATGAAAAACTTACTGCAAGTTAATGCCTTTCAAAGAATCTGGGATCCAACCCGTGAAACGATTGTTTGCAATATTCCTGAGGAAGCATTCAGCAAGAAAATCATTCAAATTGATGTTTAAATGTGATAGCTTTTTAAAACAGATAAGCTTCAGTTACCCACAAATTTTCGAGAGAAAGGCTTGCTAGTACATCGATTGTGCCTGAGAACTGATTGTTCTGAAGATAACTGTGAAGTTCAACAAACACAATGTTAGTATTAGCTGGTTCCCTTATAGTGATTTCTTTCAATACATGGAGAATACTTACATTGATTTTGCACTCGTTAGAAAGCGACAGGTGCTCGGAAGAGAGCCCGTGATAGAATTGGAAGAGAGGTCCCTGAAACCACACATGAATTTTGTCAAAACTCTTGTTTTTCAGCTAATCAAGTTTCTTAACTGAGAGAAGTCAGGAAGAAAAGATCTTACAAGATAGTAAGAGATGTGAGTTTCGTGAAGTCAATAGCTAGTTGCTTCAACTGATTGTGAGCAAGATTGCTGGGAAAAACCAAATGAGCATTAAATAACCTATCTTCTCCAAAAGATGTTCGAAGATAAATAACTGAACTAAACTAAGAACTTACAGGTACTTGAGAGGTGTCATTAGAGAAATGGAATACTGAGCAGATCCAGTGAACTGGTTATTAGCAAGATTCCTAAACAATTCAGAAATTTTATCAACTTGGTAACACACAGAGAAACTTGTCGAACATATAAAGAAAATCATCAAACATACAATCTCTCAACGTTTGGAGGAAGCTGATATGGCAAATCGCCTCCAAGATTATTGCTGCTTAGATCACTGCATGTTTCGCCAGAACAATCCATGAGATTATAAGCTATGTCATTAGATACAAAAGAAATGAATTTTTGAAGTATCATGGAATGTGAAACTTACAACTCAGTTACAGAAGTCAATTTATCAAGCATATATCCTAGTGATCCAGAAAGTCCAAGACCTGATAACTTTCTGCAAGTAGATAAAAAAAAAAAAATGTATCAAGCATAGATACAAGAGAAAACAAGACAGGACACATTTATTTGAATATGATACAAAAATCATTACATTTGAGTAACTCTTGAGCCAGAGCACGTTATGCCTTTCCAGTTTTGGCCACAAGGATCACCTCCTGATGCTGTCCATTGTGATAGCTGTCCTGGAGAACCCATGGAGCTGAACATGGTGTTCAACGCCGAAGCTGCACATATTGAGAATCACTGAATCAGAGACCATGGGGGAACATTTCAAACCATGGATTGAATCATCATCATTTTTGATTTTTTTTTTTTGATTCCGTCAAGCAGATCCAAGATAAGAGATCATTGGGGTTTTATGAACTATGAGAGGACTTAAAGTTTCCGGTCTAGTTGAAGAAATGCTTGAGACTGAACAACAACAACAAAAAAAGCCCAGAAAAAGATACACACAAGAAAGGAAAGAAGAAACAAAATAAAAAGTAAGTGGAAAAGAGAAAAGATTCGAGATTTGGTGAAACCCACTTTGGACGAAACAAACCCGTTTTGAAGAAAAGAACATCATGACAGAAAGTTTTGAGTTTTGGGGATGAAGAAATCAAAAGCTCGTAAGAAACATAAACCCAGAATCACCGATAAAACTTACACAAATGATGGATTACAAAGAAATAAAAATGAAAAGATTGAGACTTTTTGGGGAGAAAGAGATAAAACACAGTGCAAGATTTTAAGGAAAATGAAAAAAGTAAACTCACTATCTGATGCATCTGTGGCTCCATGAATGAGACTTGGCTCAAACCCAACAATGCAGAGTATAAACAGAGGCAAAACCAACCGATTCTCAGTCATCTTCTTCTCCCTCTCTCTCCCTCTCTCTCCCTCTCTCTCCCTCTCTCTCCCTTTCTCTCTCTCTCTAAAACCAAATGAGACAAAAGAAAACCCAAATGGCAAAAACCCAAAAAACTGAATTTGTAAATTTTCAGGCTTTTGTGTTCATCGATTTATTTTATTAATATTATTTGAGGATAAATTTTTGTTAGCTAGATTTTATACTGTTTCTGCCATAAGACGAATTTATCGAGTAAAGCTGGCAAGCACGATTTGCTATAAGTAAGAATCCAAGAGCCATAGAAATAGGCTACGGCGCTTAGCTTAGCATTTTTTGTTTTCGATATACTTTTTTACATTTGTTTATTCAATCATTTTCATTTAATATTAATTAATGTTACACTTAGTAGGATAATTCACTAATTATCCTTTTAAATTTGTCCATGAAATTTACTAAATCAATTTATCTTGGTTGGTGTATCATGGTTATGGTTTGACACATTGTCTTTTGGTTTTTATCTCCCATTCCCACGAATTAAAGAAAATACATATACAAATTAAAGTAATAACTACCTGTAGTTTTCATAAGGCCTACGCGCTTTAAAAGGTTGTATATTCTTCTCTCTTTTCGTTATTTTAATTATATTTTCCTTTTAGCTAATACAGTACTAACATTTTTTCTGTGATTCAAAAAATTCATACAGAGTTTATTTTTATTGTCTTTTTAAAAACAAAACGAAGCTTTCATACAGTATAGATTACTTTGAAGATTGGCTATGATTTGTCTATCAGTCATTGCTTTGAAGAAATAATTACTTTTCCTTCACATCTAAGTGGGATTTTAAAGGAAATCGAGTAAAAAGTTAATTTTCTTACTAGACTAATGAGTTTGTTGTGCAAAAAAGGTAATTTTTTTGTTTGTTTGTTGTGCAAAAAAGGTAATTTTTTTGTTTGAGAAGAAACATGTGGGTGAGTGAATATGAGTTAAAACACGCACTAATATCGCAATTATGGGTATACATTGTATCAGTAATAAAACTCACGAGATCCTTGTAGCAACCATGACCTTTTCTATTAGAGAGACGGAAATTAGTTCAGATCAATGTGTGTCATAAAAGAGAACTTAGCACACAAAAAAAAACTATTTCCTGATTATGTTTAACATTATTAGTTAAATGGTACATCGTAAATCGTCATTCAGTATTGTTATGTATGCCAATCATCTCGCTAACTTTCAAATTATTGTCAAACTCAAAGTTACATCATCGATAATGAATCATTTAGATAGATTATTCCAATTAAAATGAAATAAATAGTTTGGTAAAAACGTGTTAATCGGTCATTGTACGTGGTTTGCCTCTCATTCACTTAGTTAACGTTTTCGTTGAAAATTTCTTAGTGTACGTTCGCTTTCTTGATTTTTCTCAGTTTAATTAATAACTTGTTCACTTGACCTTAGTATTTGACCGGCCAAAAATACGTGTTTGGGATATTAGTTTTTTTTTTTTTTTTTTTTTGGGATATTAGTTTTAAAATGCACCGACGAGACAAATATATATTTGACACGGGGTTTGGCATTAAGCATTTTGGAATAATAGTAGTTCAAATATATGTTTTCATCATACAATTTTGAGAAAACTATTGGCGACATCTATCTGTTTTTCTACAATTCATACATCACAAAATGGTAGATTAAATTTATACAGTAACATAAGTAGTCCTTTAGATAGCTAAAACTCTTATACTACGAACCCCGCAAATACAGAGTTTTTATATTCCCACGTATGTTGGATCATTTCAAAACAAATTTGTTAATCTGCCTAATGTTATAATTTAGGTCAATGAATAGATCAATCGAGGCTTGAAGCCAAGCGTGTGCGTGTGCCAGCTCAAGGTGTGACACGGATAGTATAAATTACTAAAATGAAAGATTTGACGTATCTCTCCAGCATATTTATTTTTCCGATAAATATTTATTAGCTAAAATGACCCTCCGGTCCGTTCCCGGGTTGGGTTAGGGGAACATCCGAGCAATTAACTAAATATTTAAAAACAAAAACAGATTTGAAGAAAAAATTAGATGCAAACGAAACACAAGCAAGTTAGCTTCGAAAAAACCTGATGTTTATCTACAGATATTTTATCGGGTGACGAAAACAATCTCAGCAAGCTACTATTTGTTCATTATTATTTTTTTGTCTCACTGTTAGTAATAATTTCAGTTCATTATAAATTTTGTAGGATTGTATTGTCAAGTGGATTATGTATTAGGAATATAATTCTAATTTCTATCGACATTTGACACGGACTATTATGTTCGATGAATTAAAAGTTCTTATAAAGAAAAAATAAACGAAAAAGAAGAAGTTCAAATCAATATAAAAATGACAAAACATAAGCTCGTAACCACAAATCTTCCAGAAAAACCAATTAATCCGTTAACTACAAGACGACGTCAGACGATCCCTGACTAGACTACGCGTAATGTGCTGCCGTTTATTTGTTTGCCGACAAACTACGCGTCGTTTTGATTTCACTCGTGTCCAAAAAGATAGGCGACCTAATTACGTTATTGTGGTAGTCCTTTCGCAAGGATGGAGGAAAACTATTTGCTTCCATATAAAATTGGCCGGTGTGTGTGTGTGTTAGTGTGTATTGTGTATGCTTGTATTTATTTATTTCCAACATTTTTTATAATCGATTGTGTATATACTACTTGTATGGTTTTCTTCAAAAGAGGTTTTTCCACTCCGGATTTTCAAGTAGTCCCACTAGAAACCCTTTATATAGATTATGGATCCTATAATTTTATTTTTGCAATGACCTATACAGACCAGTTCATTTGGTCTATTAACCCTACACATGAAAAAGTAAGATCAAATTCTGAGTGTACGAGATGCTCTGATAAGTAAAGTATCTGCACTATATAGCGTTATGCGACTCTGAATCCTATAAATTATTCGTAAGTTCGTAATACAAACTTAGCAGTCTCTGGCTCTCTGCTCTTTATTTTTTTTATTCTTTCGGAGTCTAGACTCGGCATTGTATATGTTTTTTTTTTGTGTTACATACGGACCGGATAGAATATTTCTTTTAATTTATATAAACAGAGTACTGAAAGTTATTCCAACACTAGTTTCTAGGAATATCAAATAAACCACTTGTTAACAAGTAAGTCCACCAGAAAATCTCATAGAAAGAATCAAAGAAAAACAGTACTCCATTAACTTAATTAAAAACTACATAAAATTGTAGCATTTGTTTTGGTATATGTATAACCTATGAACACACACACGAATATATATATATATAATATATATATATATATATGTATCGTTTACATATTCAAAATAGCCTATTCAACTAACGCTATCACAACAAAGATTCTGAACAGATAATCCGCCTCCATTTAAATTCTAGAAGTATAAATATTCTGCCATATGATGTAGAATTTTCTCTCCTCTTTTTGAAAATTCCGCTGTATGAACTTTAAATACTAAAAATCAAAAAGATAAACAAAACGGTACAAATCATTTTATTTATTTAGCCGTCTGAGAAAAGAGATACATAAGAAAAAATGCTTTGCTTGTTGAAGAGTTTACACTTTCTTTCGGAATAAGGATTGAGAACTGAGAAGAGACAGAACCGACGTGTTGCGTGCATGTCAAGAGAGGATAATTTTATTTGTTTTAAAAAGTTGCAAACCTTGCATTAAATGATATAAACCGAGCCTTTTTAATAAATCTATAGCGAGAGTCGAGAGTGCCGCTTTAACCGGCCGGTCCTTTCACCTTAAACGACGAAGTGCTCACAGCTTTATGTTACAACGATCAAATCTACTTGCCAAACCCAATATACTTCTACACTAACCACAACATAAAAGCACATTCTCAATCATCCCAAATTCTCAATCATAGGGATTTGCCGTAAAATTGAATAAACATGTGATTCAATATTTCCTCCAATAAAGGTTATGTGCATTATTGGAAACCGTTTGACAATACATGTAAAGTGACACATTTATGTAAAATCTTAGCTTAGAAAGACTATCTTACGCGATGTCCAAAAAAAAAGATTATTTTGGGGCAAAGTGTGAGATAGCAATGAAACATTTGTCAAAAGATGGGTAAGAAAGAGCGAGAACAACATGACACATGGACTACGTAAGATGTTTGGATTTTTGGGCCGTTGAGGACAGAGGCCCACTTTCTGAACATCGACACGTCACACGTGTGAGGTGCCTACGTTTATCTTGCATTAGTCCTGACTCCTGACAGAACGATTATTCTTTTTGGTGCTAATAATATTTCGGTTATCCAATTTAAGTGTTCTTTATAGTAAACTGTAAAAGTGAAGAAAGTACTGTTTGTTTGTTTTTTTATTTATTATAAGAAATGCTGGAAGTATAAGCCGTAACAAGTAACAAGTATCATAGTAACATCCAAGAGCCGTGCTAAGCACAACCTAATAAAACATGTATTTCAGAGTTACAGGAGTTAAATATTTTTTTAGGGCTAATTTTTCAGAGTTTGAATTAGTCTAAGTGGTTTGTGAATAAGTAAAAGCATGTTTGGTTAGAAGTTTAGCTGGGTTCAATTCTTTCCAAATGCATATTTGTTATTTTTTTCTTCTTTTTGCTAATTATTTGTGGGCTAAACTGTATTAAAAAAAGTTTTAAAAGGTTAATTTTTTCTTTTCGCTTGTAGTTAGAGAAATCTCAAATACGGCTCTGGTAACATCTGAGATTTATTAGGCATAGAACATATGAAAAGAAAACGTTCCTTAATATAGACTCAATTGAATACAACAAGTAACAACTGAGATTCATCTATTACGCATAGAACATATGAAAAGAAAACGTTCCTTAATATACACTCAACTCAGTTGAAAGTTGAAAAGAATGGCAGGTGAAAAAAGTCGTTTTTTTTTCCTTTTTGGTCAGATGACTCCAAAGCGCATTAACTAGTCCAACTTTCGTTTTGGTTACGAATTAGTCGAACTTTCCAAAACTAGTTTTTCTTGTTCGTTACTGATACAATTATTTTGGTTTCCCCATTGACAAAAATAATCTAAAAAACAAAAAGAAAAGAAAAGTAAACAAGCTACAAGCTAACTAAAAAAAATCAGAATCTGCAGTACTTGATACGATAGTGACGAGGCTTAACTAAAAATATGCTTTAACCAAAAAGACAAGCAACAAATTAAAGCCTAAATACAAACAGAGAGGTATATGCATGCATATACATTCATCCATATTACATTATTAAGCTACCTTCTATTTGATAGGATACAAAAGAAGAGAGGGAACCAGAGACATGCACCAACACAACGAATCGGGTTCGGCTTCGAATCCGGGTCACGGGTCGAACTACTTGATCGTTCGACCTCACCGAGGTGGGTACAGAGACCTGTTTTGGTACGGTTTGAGAGGCGACGAAACGAGTAAGGAAAAGTTCCTGGAATGGCCTGATGAATACTCCAGTAGGAACACGACAGTGATCGATGAGGAAGCGGAAGATCACCGTTGGGTAATCGTGGTTTCGATTCTGGTCCGTAAGATCATCGGACTTCTCCGAACGCCAATGGAATACACAGGTTTCTTCGTTGACTTTCTCCTCAATCTATTGTCTGCCAATGGCGGCTTCTTCGGTTTGCTTTTCGGGTTTATTCAAGGTAAGTAAAGTTACAAACTTTGACAGAAACGAAGAAGAAAAAAAAATCGCATTTTTATGAGTTTGGATGATTTTAATGCGAATTGATTTTGTGTTGCAGCGAAAGTTGTGATACCAGAAAGAGGCTCTGTGACGTTTATTAGTACGATTGGGCACCTTGATGGGCGAATTGATCTGTACAAGAGTTGGAGTTTCGTCGAACAGTTGGTGAGCATTGATTCGGGTTCTTCTGCAAGGGTTAGAATCGAACCGGGAAATCGTGGGCTTATGGATTTGTGTGTGATGGCGTCGAAGCTTGCGTATGAGAACGCCAAGGTTGTTGAAAATGTCGTTAATCTCCATTGGAAGGCAAGCTATTTAAGAATATAAACTTCAGATACATTTTCATGTGGGAAAAAGTTTCCAACTTTAATAAAAGTTTCCATGTCTTAATGTCTGCAGATGAATGTGGTGGAGTTCTTGGATTGTTGGAATGGTGAGAATTAGATAGCAAGATTTAGCTTCTTAACAGTTTTCACTTTATATTTGAACACTTTGTGTGGATGTGTTTTCTTTTTTTGTGTCTATGTTCACAGATTATCAGAAGCAGATGTCTACACAAGTTTTTATACTTACGGATAAGCAGAAAGATGCAAACTTGATACTAATAAGCTTCAGAGGCACTGAGCCCTTTGATGCAGACGATTGGGGAACCGATTTCGACTATTCTTGGTATGAAATCCCAAATGTGGGAAAGCTTCACATGGGTTTCATCGAAGCCATGGGTTTAGGTACCAGAGACGACACTCCCACTTTCCATTACCATCTCTCCGATCAACACTCCTCCGAGGAAGAGAATCATAAAGACTATCTCCTAGAGATGGTAGAGAGAAGCGCCTATTACGCAGTTCGAAAAACTCTGAAACGTTTGCTTTCAGAACACGAAAACGCCCAATTTGTAGTCACAGGTCACAGCTTAGGTGGTGCTTTAGCTGTGCTGTTTCCCACATTGCTTGTGTTGAAAGAGGAGACAGAGATGATGAAGAGGCTGCTTGGTGTTTACACGTTTGGACAACCGAGGATCGGGAACAGAGAAGTCGGGTTATTCATGAAAGATCAACTGAATCACCCCGTTGACCGATACTTTCGAGTTGTATACTGCAACGATCTTGTACCGAGACTGCCTTACGACAACAATACGTTCCTCTATAAACATTTCGGACTCTGTCTTTACTACGATAGCTTCTACAACGAGACAGTAATGTTATCATCACTTATATAAAACTTACGGATTTCAGATTTGGAATGTGAAATTGATGGTTTTTCTTGGATGTTTGACAGAAAGCAGAGGATGAGCCGGATCCGAACCCTTACGGTATGCGTTACGAGATTCTTGGTCATGTAAACGCAGTTTGGGAGTTGGTTAGAGGCTTGACAATGGGGTTTATCTATGGACCGGATTATAAAGAAGGATGGTTTAGGATTTTGTTTAGGATCATGGGACTGTTTGTTCCAGGTCTGTCGGATCATTGCACGAGTGACTACGTTAACTCGGTCAGGCTTGGACCGGATTATGACCTTCAGATGTCCCCTCTTTGAACAGTGCTCTGTTTTTGTTTGATCTTGAACCTTGTTCTTAGAGTAAACCGTTAAAATGTTGGTTTGTAAAATAAATTAAGATGTTTTTTTGTTTGTTTAGTTTTTCAATTTTGAGCTTGAGCCAATATATCTACATTGCAAAAATTGAAAGTTTATTCATCGTGTTATTATTCTTTATCCCGCATCGGGTTACAATTACAAGTTACAACCAAAGGCAAAAATCAAACAAGAAGATCTAAGGTCATAAGGTCATATATAGATGAAACTAGAAAAGACTTCACTGGTCAAAATGAAACTAAACCCAAAACTCATTGGTCAAAATGAAACTATTCCAGAAGAATTCACAGTATGAAACTCCTTTTTCACATAACATCATCCATGGGGTCTCTCGCTATATTCCAAAAACAGTAAAAACTTCGCCAGCTCAATCGGAGGTTAATGTCTCTCTCTCCTTTGGTTGATGCAAAATACCCCATGGAAACAAAAAAAAAAAAAAAAAACCAAAAGAGTTGACTTTTAGGTTTAAAAAAGACATCGCAGGGTTTTGCACCAACACAAGAGAGAGAATCAAAAGTTCTTGAAGGGGGATCAAGCCATGCATGCAGCCACTAAAGAGAGTCCAGCACCAACACCAACAGAGAGAGCTTCAACATCCAATGGAGCCTCAAGAAGAAGAGATGGAGAGGAAGGATATATATAAATATATATAGTGATATGTAGAGGTTAATTTGAAAGAAGAACTCAATGGGCTCTCTCTATTCATCGCCATGGATGTACCAGCAGCAAAGCATGGTTGCGCAACGGCGGAGAATATAGAGACGAGCTCGTTGTTCCTTCACCAAGGAAACACATTTGCTTGTAAAGGCATGACCTTTGTTGAACTTTCTCTTGAATTCTGCCATGGGATTGATAATTAGGTTTATATTAGTGATCACAGACTTTGTTTTTGGTTTAAGGTTGAGACTTTGGGTGCCCAAGGCCAAAAAAAAAACCCTTTTGTGGGTGATGGAAGAGAGTGCAAATGAAAGAGTTGCAATGAAGGAGAGAAGAATTTGAAGAGTATTTATAGAGAAGAAAAAAGAAGAAAGAGGTGTAGTAAATAAAAAGGAAGTGAATTCAGAGCAGATGAACATGGTCTTGATTTTTTTTGGTTCATTGGGATTTGCATGGCTCGCTTTGAAATCTCCAAGGAACTATACTTTCACGAAATCATAATTTTGGACATAAAATACTATATTCTGTCATTGTCTAATATTATATTATGGGTTGCAAGATAACAAATCTTTAAGATACCACATTTTATGTTTTTTTTTATACATTAAAGATAGCATAACAAACTTCAACAAATAAAAATTCCATTAAAAAATTGGAAGATCATCCCAAAAAAAATTACGAATCCTTTCAAAATATTTCCTGTGGTATGTTAATCGTATTTTTTTGTATTCAGTTTTATCAGACCCGAAATTCGAATACGGTATTGTGTATGGAAAGGAACAAGATGCACAAGTATACAATTCAAAATTCTGCTCTTCTAAAATGAACTTCATCAGAGAATTAAATAATCTAGTATATTGTTTAATAGGCCTACACTATTTGGTGCGCCTTTATTTATATGTAAGAAACGCGGTAAACACAGCTGTTGATTAATATTATTTGTTATTAACCCTTAGAGGAAATGATCGATTTAACTTAACAACATTGTTTAATAGGCTTCAACACAATCTACAGAAAGAGTAGAAAAGGGAGAAAGGTGGGCATGAAAAGAGGAGAGATGTTGAAAGAAGACAAAACATTGAGATTGGGTTTAGGTTTAGGGGAACATGCAACCGGCAATCTTATCTTCGCCTTCTCCACTTGAGCTGCTTCGCTTCTCTCCCTTTTTTATTTTTTCAAATCTCAACTCCAACCAATGTGATCAAAACTGAATAATAATATCTAAGAGCATCAAATCACCGAATCAAACCGGATCGAAAAATATATAGCTAGACCATTTAATTTATATCATGATAAAAATACTTCGAACTCGATCTCATTGACTGATATTCGCCTTGTTACTGACTGCTTCAATTTAATTTTGCCGTTACAAGAGCACAAGGTGTTATATTTTCCTATGTGTAAGTTCCTCGGTATTGAATTGGCTTTCTTATGTGTATGGATTTTCTCCACCAGCTTAATGAAACGTCGTGTTTTGTTGTTAAAAAAACGTATGCATGGTTGAATTTTAGGTTTTTTAAAAAAAATCTACCAAAATAGGTTGTTGACTTGTTGATAATGGACTTTTCTTTGGCTTGCTAGCTTGGTAAACTACTTTTAAAGTTTTAAATGGTTTTTTTTTTAAAATATATCATAAACCGGTCACAAAAACTAGAATGAAATATATTTTGTAGATTGTGGTCGGACCAACCATATCAGGGTTTAATAGCATTATTTTAAACCAGTGTCAAATTACGCAAAACAAATTCTGTAAGCGAGATTGTGACTGTTCCCGTTTCTCTATCATTCGTTGCGGTTTTACAGCTGGTAGAACACAATCATCCCTCTTGATTTCTTCCTCATTTTTCTAATCAATTCTGCGTCACTTCGTGAATTAATTTCCGGATCATAACAGATTTGGATCAAACTAAAGTCTTCTCAATCATGTTGTATGTATTAACATATATATGTTATGTTATTGTGAGTCTAATGATTCTAAGCCCAACCAGAATCATAATTTTGATTATGTTGTTTCTTACACCCAAAATAATGCGCCCACATTCCAATAAATCGAAGGATACAATGTGGACTACTACTACTAGTATCCCTCTTACTCAATTGCATTTAGATATAATCGGCCTAACAGTAAGGCCCAATTTCTTAAACTCCACTTCATTTTTGTAAAAAAAAAAAAAGTATGGTTCTTAGACGGTTAGACCCATATATATGTCTCTTTTTTTTTGACCAATACCCATATATATGTCTCTAATTAGTAACTAGTATGTTCAAATCATTGTTATATTTAACGTCTTTGTCACCAAATGTTTAGTTCAGTAAACTGAAAAAACGAAGTTACATGTCTTCTTTTAGAAAACCTTGCTTAAGAGCCAATAATCGTTTGATTGGAGTTAGTGAAATGATACTTACGCAGTCAGTAGAATATAGACGAAGATATGATAGAAGTCTAGAAGACTATGTATTGTGGTATAATATTCAGACACAAAATCGTTGAACATCCTATTGTATACATTCACTAATAGTAATACGCATATACACTCTCTATCTCTATGTTTGTGTTGCTTCACCTCTAAGAAAATTGAAAAAGGAAAAAAAAAACGCAAGACAGCCTTAAACGCGTTTGCGACTCGCGTAGCTTTTGCTTACATAATGATAATAATTACTGTTGCTATGATTTTTACTTCCACCACTAGAGCTTTTACCGCGCAGTAAATAAGACAATGCCCTCCACAAAAACGACTTCCTCCGTCGCGGTGAAACTGCCGTCACGTGACCAGCATGTGATCTCGGCGACTTCTTAATCACAAGACCTCTAACTTCTTCCGGTGGCTTATAATGCCTAATCAACGGCCACTTAATCCCGTCGAAAAACGGATGACGTTTGATATCTTGCGCACCCCTGGCGCATCCTAGCCTTTTCCTCGGATCCTTCACCAAAAGCTTCTCGATCAAGTCCTTCGCTTCCTCTGAATCACCGTGGAAACTCATGTTCTTATTGGTCGATGCTATGTTGCGCAGGGTCTCCTCTTTACTACATCCTTTAAACGGCGTCGTTCCGTGCAACAACTCGTAAAGGAATATTCCGAAGGCCCACCAATCTACTCCGCTTCCGTGTCCATTGCCGGAGACTAGCTCCGGCGCAAGATATTCGTGAGTTCCGACGCAAGACCGTGAAAACGCCGTCACTGGCTCCGCCGCAAACTCTGCCACGATCTCCTCCCTCTCGTACTTATCCTCTGCCGCGACCCCGGAGAAGCAACCGCTCCTCCGCCGACGGAGCGACGGTGAAGAAGAAGTTCTCCGATACCGGCGAGATTTAAAAGTAGGGACAACGTCGGATTTAAAACAGAGATCGAAATCCGACAACATGACGTGTCCGTCTTCCCGGAGCAAAACGTTTTCCGGTTTGAGATCTCGATATACGATTCCCATTGCGTGAAGGTACTCTAAGGCGACGAGGACTTCCGCGGCGAAGAACCTAACCGGCTGAATCGGTAAACGGTTACCAGGTTGCTTGCGGAGCAAGGAATGTAAGTCTCCGTTGGGAGCATAATCGATGAGGAGACACGTGTAGTGAGACTCGTCGATACGAGCGTAGAGCGTAGGGAGGAAAGGGTGGTCTAGCAAGGAGAGGATCTCTGCTTCCGTCTCGACTTGAGATAGCTTTTTCGCCGTCGTGAGGTTGTTTCGATCGATGACTTTTAAAGCGAATCTTGCGGAGGAGTCGCGGAGGTTGCAGAGGAAGACTCGGCCTAGGTTTCCGGTGCCGAGGTGGCGTATTAGTTTCAGGTGACGGAGGTGGATGTTTCCGGTGGAGGAGAGATGTTTTGCCGATTTGATTGCCGACCAGTGAGGATCGTGACGACGGTGGTTGACGGTGGAGGAGGAGGTGGAGGAGTTTGTTACGACGGATGAAGTTGAGAGTCTGTCGTTGAAGCTTAGCGTGAGGCTGGAGCGTCCGCTTGAGGAGGCAAATGTACGGTCGGTGACGGTGGATGTGAAGCTGAGATCAAGATCGGTGTCGGGGAAATATATATCTTCCTCTTCCATTTTTTTTCTTCTTCTTGTTATATTCACTTCTTTTTGTGTGTGTGTGTTTGTGTGTTTAAAGGGCGGGGAATTCTGAGATATTTATAAAGAAGATAGTTGAGAATGGAGAGGAAGAAGGTGATTCATTAGTTAATTACTATATTATTGATTAAAGAAAAAGGTTATGTTCGGGCGATTTAGGCTTGACATGAGGAAGTTGAGGAAAGGACAAGGTAATGTGATTCGTCTGACCTTAACGGTTCATTTTTGTTTAATCTTAAATTTTAATCATGGATTGGAATTATGTTTAATTTTGGGTGTGCAGTCACATGCTTGTTTTATCACATGTCTTTAACACATGGATGATAATATTTTCAGAAATTAAGCAGTTACGATTTTAACAATAGCTCAAGAGAAATTACTGAGTTGGAGGGAAAAAACAAATTTAGAGTTGAGGGAAATTAGTATTTTACTTCTACAAAAAAAAAATATAATTGGCTTTACCGTAATTTTTAATCGGTGCGTGAATCAATGTGAAGAAACTTAAGGTCAGTGAGAGTAAATGCGCGACTGTGTGCATTCATGAGGCGGTAACAGTTTGTCGGCTGTAACGTTCCTCGAATTTAGCTTCATCATGCTTACGTGTACTCAGCTGAGACTACGGTAATCTTATCTATCGTTTAAGGAGTCAATTATATACGTTTAATGCTAAAATAGTACAGCTTTTGCGTAGCAAGACTATTAGTTGAAACACAATAATTTTGAGATATAAGTTTACTTTTCGCCATAATCCAACAAATACAAATTATGTCATATTGTCATCTATCAAGTTTCTATGCTAACTCTACCAAGTACCACCCCTATGCATGCATGGGCATTTACAAGTCTTTACACACACAAGATCTTTTTTTTTTTTGGAGAAAGTCTGAAAGGAAAATTCATATCTTATAAGCAGTGTAATGTGGCAACTTAAGGATATAGAGTACTAAATAATTGTGAATAAAGTATTTTAGTACCTTTTGTTAAACAAAAAATGATGATGAAAACTAATTAATATTTTCTCAAAACGATGCATTTTAAGAATAATTATTTAATATTAAAACATAAAACTTCATCGTTGATTTTTGGGTGGGTCAGAATTTTGAAGAGGGATTCGCATGTTGAAGAGAATATGGGAACTGGATCCATGTGATGGGCCATTACTATGGCTTCTTACCGTTGCGGGACCCACGTCGGCTCAAAAGTCTTACTTTGTCTGCCACGTGGCCAACATGGGACCCCCCCTTTGTCGCTTCTATCGATTTTCTAATCTGTTCTCTGTGGGCCTCTCTTTTTAAAATCTAATATATAATTAGGATAATAATTCTTCCAATAATTACTTCCCATTTACTTCCTACCTAAATTATTATTATTATTTTTTATTATATAAACTACCATCTTTGTTTTAAAAAAGAATCAATTATTGAAGCTATCAACTTATAAGCTCGTGGATTGCTCGTCCGTCAGGTTCAGAAAGCTATAATTTTAAATCTATAAAATACGGTATATGTTTTCTTAAGAAAGATAAGAGGAGAGTTTGACGGTTAGTCAATGGCTTAAACGGTCGTATAGCGAAGAGTCTACACAGAAAAAATGATTGGTTTTCTCTTTTGAACAACAAATTTCATTAAAACGCAGATAGTTCATTTGGGAGGAAAGAACATAGGGCGGCATTTGCTAAATAATCCGCAAAATGATAAGCGGTTCTCGATGCACACCTAAAAACGACACTAAAGAACATATAAATTTTTTTTTTTTGATATGTCTTGAAGGATTCCAATATTCCATACATTTCCTTGGTTTAGGTGAACTTCAAAAAATTTGCTTATATAAGAGAAATTTTGTATATAGTCTTTTATAATATCATTAATGAACTGTAAATAAGTGAAATATATGCCAGATCATACCGGAACACAATTGCATGATGCAAAAGAAAATCGTGAAACAAAAACTGTAATCCCAAGATGTCAGGAAAAGGAAAACACGAGGATCTTACCCCAAGTATATGTGTTAACCGGTAAATGAACACTATAATGTCAAATTGTCAATATATCATTAAGCGATTTGCATTAGGAGTAATGGCACTTTATTGCTTAACCACGTGGTTTAATTTGGCATAAAAAGATCCATCTGTACTCTTGTCGACGAACATAATTATACCTTCTTATATTCTCACAGAATTACAATGAAGTAGTTTTACCTTTGCGATCCACAATTGGGGTGATGGTGTCTATGTAACGCATGCATATATCATATCAATTACTTTACTAGTATTTATTATATCGATTCTCGAATGAGTAACTCATATTATAATTTTTTTATTTTTATTTGTTTCGATTTCAAATGCTACGAATAAGACACTGCAAAAGGAAGGAAAAAAAATTAGAGAAAATAATTGATGGGGGGCAAAGAATCCAACCTGTATTAATTATTAAGAGAAACCATTATTTCAAAATGAAATAATGCTTAACCTTTCATGTGATGAATAGTTGCATTTTTTTGCCACAACTACTTCTAACAGAAAGAAAAAAATATCTCATCATTATAAGATGTCTATAATTTAGTGTACACAGACACACACACACATATATAACCATTCTAAAAACTCACATTCCAAACCATTCTAAAAACTCACATTCCAAACCATTCTAAAAACTCACATTCAAACTTATGCTGTGATATTATTACTCTGTGAAGAATTTAAAGGACTACCTAATTTACAAAATATCTCAACGATTTTTTTTTTGAGTAATACCACTAAATGCCATTAACTCTTTTTTTTTCCAGGACTATACTACAAAGGCATCGGAATCATGTTGACGCCCAAATAAATTCACATTGGAGTGTAAACCATATTGTTAGTCCCTTTGGAGGCGCAATGCATCCTAGCTTGAATTTTGTTTGATTCGATGATTAATTTTGTTAATTTATTGTAAGTACTATTGTGTCTAATGAAAGTCCCTGGACAGTACAAGGCACTTTAATTTAACAAGTTTAAATTGGTCATATCACATATACTAACGTTCACTGAGATCAGACATAACAGAAGCTCCTAATCATCACCTTGGAGCCCACGACCAATTTATTGAATAAAACAACATACCATATGGGTTTTCAAATACATTGAATTATGCCCCTTTTTAAGTTAAAAACATTTTAAATAAATAAGTAAACCTAACTGGAGACTAAAACAAATAGAAATAATGTTACTTACGAATTAATTTTGGCATAACCAACACACAAAGGAACATGCACACCTAATACGTCTACAAATAATAGAATATAATTTATTGAGGTTAGGAGTAGTACTACAATAATCTATACAATTGCACTCTAGAAGTCAAATGGTCAACGTTTATGGCTGCCTAATTCAATGTCGGCCCATACCTGTAAATGGGCCTTATGTGATGGTTTAAGGGATCACTAGAGTTTTGGTCTGTTTGTATATGATTGCAGTTTGTTGTCTTTTATTCACATTTGATTCCTAACACTTCTATATGATGGCAACATAAATTTGAGTTTATCTACATTACAAATTAGCTCTTTTTTTGGTTAAGGGTGCTAATTTTTCTATCACCTTGTACGGATTCTAACATTCACCTTGTAGGAATTCTAACATTTGTACGTATTATAAAATAAACCACCTAACCATATGGTCCTCCATTTTTCTGCATTTTTCTCTAATAAGAAGTTCGCGCCGAGGACGATCTGCATTGCGTAATAATTTATATGATTTGGTTCTGATCACCATGATGTGTGATTGTATGAAAAATTATAGAATATCTAGTTAACATTAGGGGAATAAAAAAGTTACATTTCAGTTACACTTTTATTCAACCTTCTCTTTCACTTTAACCAAACAGAACATGTTTCTCTTTCAGTTTCTTGTACCTTTGACTTCCTATTTATGTGTTCTTTGTATTCACTGCTTAGGTGCTTCAAATCTGCTGAAGAGTCTATAAGAAGAGATGAGTGAAAGCGACATGTAGAGAACAGACACAAGGAATGTAAATAGAACTGAAACCAGTGCCTTGTGACAGAAGACTCCATAGTAATCACAAGCAGAGCTCCAAGTGATGGCTAAGTTTCCTTTATATGCTAAGTAAACTGTCTCTGCAGATACGGTAAAAGCCGCTAAAACCGCATATGTGACCACTTGGTCAAGCAAGAACAATGCCCATACTCGGAGCTTGCTTATTGGACACGGAATGGCTGTTACACAGATAGCAGAAAAAAGAGAATAGGCAGCACAGACTCCATTAGCATTCACCAAATACCTACAAGAAGGGAACAATAAAAACAAACAATGTTCATTGATTGATTCCTCTCAAAGTGAAGCAAGAAGAAAAAGAGAGCAAAGAAGGTGCACTTGAAAGCTCCAAGATTTGAGTAAGAAAGAGAGCCAAAGTCGTTGGATATAGAGTTTTTGATCATAATCACGAGCCCCGCAATACTTAGAGCCATTGATGCTACTCGGAGGACCGTCTCTACCGCTCTCTCCGTTCGGTTAAGCTCTAAGGCTGAGCCGTCAATGCCGTTTTGATCGGTCTTGTTCATTGTTTGTTTCTGTTTTAAGGAAGGATAGATCTTTGCCTCTTATTATAATGTAAGTGTTTCAAGTAATCAAGTCATAGTAGACAAAATAGTTGCTCAAGCATTCAATATAGTCATGTGATTATGACGTCAGGAAGTTACGTTTTAGGTAACTGTCTTGTTTTGTTTGCTCTTATATATCAATCTTAATAACTATTTTATCCAAATTTGGTAATACGTACCAGAAATGAAGAAAGTTTGATATTTGATTAGACTTTAGTAATCAATGATATTTAATTATGTCTCCATTCAATAATTCATTTCTAACTTTCGGCTTACGTACGGGATATGTTTGTTTTTGCTACGCCTCTTTTAAAACACTTTTTGTATGAATATTTAATATTAGAAATCATTACGTCTTGGCAAGACCCTGTGACGCAGCTAGAGATTTCCATCTATATTGGTTCGCGAATAGATCATACGTACTAGTTAACGAATAGATATATGCTTAAATTGAGTTTACAGTATTACTAATTAGATTCGATCCATTGGTTGGGGCGACCAAAGCAATTTTGACCAACCTCAAGACAGATCGAATAGAATTTGAAATAGTTGAAATGTGAATAGTATTGTATTCGTAGCACTAGCTAGTTATCGCATCAAAATGTATAGACCGCTGCATCGATCATTCCACGCGTCGCATCTTCAAGCATCATACGAGTATCAAATCTATAATTCCACTTCGTGGTTTATGTTTAGGTGGTTTGAGGGTAAGAACAAAGTAGTTAATCTTAAACCTCAATCTTAAGACCACATGTTTTTTTTAGTTAAAATCCTAACAAGTGACGAACTAATTTCAGGGTAGAAATATATACTACTTATACGATTACTTTATTTTAATGATGATTAATTGAAGTGGAATAAGAAAGAAAGAAAGAAAAATAAAAAAGGGACACTATATATTTTCTTTGATGTGATGTTAGATTCTAAATTCTAGCGAAATGTTTTAAAAATAAATCAAAATAAAGTTCTTGTGTTTGTTTTACCTAACCAATAGAGGTATTTAAGTTTCCTAAATATGCAAGTAGTTAACTGTAATTAAACGAACATTTTGTTTGAAACCTCTTAAACGAACATTTGAAGCGATAATTAAACGAACATTTGAAGCGTGGGAAACTAACGAGATGAATATTTATATACGTAACGTGAGAGTTTCATAAGATATCGGTTAATCCCATCCATGACCAAATATATATATATATCTGTAATCTAACATGGAGGAAAAGAGAACGAAACAGAGCCAAGGTCAACTTGCCAGACACAAATCAACTCGTGTTCGGGACCAAACTAATGGTCATAAACCGGTTGTGTTTAACCCGGCAAGTCATCCTTGGCTCAACCCCATTCTCTATTCCTTCATGCAAGACCATCTGATACAACAAGAGACCCCCATCGTCGTCTCTCGATCTAGAGCTACGTATTTTAAATGTGTTACCTCTTTCTTTGACTCTTGTGTTGTGGTAAAGCCTAGTTCAGATGTATTGATATTTATAGGCACACATATGCAATAAATTGTATATATTATTTTATCCTCGATTCCATTTCCCATATGCATGGTTGGGAATTTGACCAAAACCCTAATTCAAGAATAGAATCGAAGAGTTGAGATTTCAGAATATAATCTAGAAGAGGGGCTGACCAAATTTTTCAAAATTCCAAATTCCGATTTAATTCGAATTTTATATTCGTTCCACTACTTTATCACACAGAAATATGTAATTAAGTAATACAATGAAATATATGTAGATGGTCGCAGAAGCTAATAGAGGAATTTTTCATTTTTTTTTTCTTTTTGTGGATAAGTGGAATATTAGAGACAGGTCTTCACAGTGGGAAATGGGAAAAGTATTATAATTTTAGAATCTTTACATGTATCATGTATGTATGTAGTAGACATATACTTCAACAAGATTTGCAAGTTCTAGAGTTAACGTCGGCAAGAGTGGAGCTCACGTCAGCAAACACTCTAACTCGATTAGAGGGTTCAGTTGATATATAGGAAGATTCCAAAGTAAACCTTTTTCTGTGCAATCGAGGCGGTGGCAGGAAGCTTAAAGAAGCAAAATGGTCCCATGCGACACCGTATTAAAGCAGCTACCTTTCTCCGCCATATAATAAAGGTGGTCCTTCAAATTATTTTGTTTCTGTGGTTTCTATAATACCATATCAGTTTTCAAATATGGTACGACGTCTAACAACTATGTTATGTGAATTGTCCCATCAGGCCATTAAAAACGTAGTAGGTTTTTGCCATTTAATTTACAAACTTATAACTTCGTGTTTAGTAACATCAATTTTGGAGTTTTTCATAGTCTTAATTCGATCTTATTCTATATATATATATATATATATATATATATATTTGATATTTGATTCATCAAAATAGCCATAAAATTTGAGTTTACTTGTCTAGATGGATTTGAATATAGTGCTTCATATATTTTCTGCTGTAGTACTAGACCTTTAAACCGATATGATCCAAACATATCAGAGTTACTTTTTTTTTGGTTGTCAACAATCCAAACATATCAAATTTCATGTTCAATTTGAATAATAATAATAAAAAAAACACTTTCGAACTGAATATGTTAATAACTCTACGTCTTATATATACACAAATGGCATATATCGATCGATTTATTTCAGTTTTGTCTCGAGTAAGATGTCCATGAACTTTAATAGAAACAAAAACTAAACGCCTAGCCTTCCATATTCTGGCTTTTGAGTTAAGTTAAGAGCCGGGAATGTACTAATGTATGTGTACTATCAATGTAAATTTATATGTCATCTTCTGGAAATTAATGCTAAAAAGTTTGGCTGGCCAATTATGATACTTACCACTTACTGTTAAGTTGCTATCAATTTTTGTTTTTAGGGTTTTATAAATATAGTAATTTTAATGGGTATGTATCGTATCGTATCATACAGCCATATATTACAATGATGGGAATCTTCTATTCAACAATTCTTTTTGATCATTAAACCACACTCTATCTTGATCTGAAAAGAAACACTGTAATCTGGAGTCTTGGGAAATATTAGATGAAATATATATATATATGAGCTTTAAACGATCTCTAGGATATAGAGAACAACAAGTGAAAGATGAAAATTCATAGATGTATAATTAATTTGAGAATAGAAACTCGAAGCTAAAACGGCGTTGGTTGTCGCCAATTTATTTTGGCTTTTGATTATAAATGAAGAGTCCCTACACCGTCGTCAATTTGAAAGCAACTTCGTACCTATCACTTGATGATTTTGCATCCGTACCAGTGTGTTTGTAAACATAATCTTGATTTGCGTTTGTTTTTTGGGTAGCGTTTGAACTTTTCGATTTAGATTGTGAAACCTTTCTCGTGAAACCATTTAGATGTAATCCAACGATTTCTTCATCTTTTAAGTTCAAAGTACAACATGGGTACACTGATACTCGCTTGACATTTGAAGATTAGATGTTACGTTTTATGAATTTAAATTCAAAATTATTTGACAATGAGTGAATTAGTACACATCTCTTCCCTTGTAACAATACCAGATAATTAGGTTTGGCGATAAGAAAATAATACTATCATTTTGTGAAAATTGGTGGTTGATGAAAGATCATATGTAATCATATCGAAAAATTGGGTAAAGATTTTGTCTAATAACGAGAGGGAGTGTAATTGATGTTAAAAAAAAAAAACGAGAGGGAGTGTAAGTACTCTTCCACAGATAGTATTTGTCCTTTTGTAGATGCAAGTATTTCACATGTATGCACTACTCTATAAATTCACTTCAACTCTCACCAAAATCTTTCACAAATATCTTCTTCTGCAGTCTCTAATTTCTCTATCCTTTTTTCCCTTCCCATGCCCAACGAAGAATATTTCTTCTCCCAACACTCTCTTATCGATCCAAAAGATCTCAATCTCAATCACCGATGGAAACAGTTAAGACCTCTAGGTTCATCACCGAGGTGGCTCCGGCTAAGTTGATATCGGCAACGAGAGAACCATTCAAGAACATGTTGACCACAATCTCCGAAGAAGACTTTGACTTTGAGGAGTTAGTCAGAGCCACTGCAGAGAGACTCTCTTCTTCTTGTCCAGGCTCATCCTCCTGGTCTCTTGGCCACTACGCCAAGATCAACAGAGTCTCTTCTTCTTAGACCGTTAAATTTGCGATCCCAAAATTTGCATTTTTTTTTCTCTATTTTCAATAAGACGAAGACCGAAGAAATCATACGTTTCTTGGCCTAAGCATCCATCAACTTTTGTAAAAGAAAATCTGTTTGTAATCTCTCAGCATCAGAGTTGTTTGTTTATTTTTTCATCTACTCGTTGAATCTTTCCCTGCTCATTATAATGTAAAACTGAAACATTCTTGTCTTGGCCTAATCATCCTTCAACTTTTTTTAAAATTGTTTGTTTAATTTTTCATCTACTCGTTGAATCTGAAACATTCTTGTTACATCTTTGATCGATCTTTTTATGTACTAGTGTATTACCAACCAAAAAAACTATTTATTTTGTTGTAACAAAGTCACCTGAATGTCAAATGTTAATAGAAAAGATCACACAAAATCTGTAAAGCCAAGAACGCTCTTAACATTAATTTCCAGGAGTGTAAAGAATCATCGTCGTCGATAGGGACCCCAAAAAGAAAAAAGTTCCGAGAAGCTCATATTATACAGAACAGAATGAGACCTGTTTTTTTGGTTTTCTATTTCTTTTCCGATAATTACTTTACTCTTTCAAAAATGTTATAATTAATAAGAAAATAGAAAAACTCTCTTTCACGAATATTTCTTCTTGCTAATTCTCAAGAGCCGGTTTGCGAGTTCTGCTTTCAATTCATCTGGGATCTGGGATAAACTTGATTTTACATCTGCTATCAACCTCCTCCTGCACAAACAAGACGATTTTGCAAATTCAATATGTGCAATTTCTAGCTATTATACGAGCAAATATGAGATAAGTTAGAGAACAGAAAACAATACTCGGGTTTCACTTACTTTAAGTTGTTGCCATCTCCTCCTGATTGCTCTGTGCGCAATCTCTTCTTGGCACGCATGGAGATTTCTACTTGATCATACCATCCGCATGACCGTAAATATGACGAAGTGTCTTTCTTTAGACTGAGGAAATATGCAAACATAATCATTGTAAGTTATCCTATGTCATTAAATTCAATAGGAGTATTTAAACAAAGGCACAACCCGAAGTTACCTCTCTTTTATTGCTTCAAGTTTAACCCGAGATGATTCGTCTTTGGCAAGCAAAATGCAGGGGATTTTACCCAAGGCTTTGGATTGGGTTGTACTAACACCTTCCTTCTCAATTTCCTGGTGATCAGTTCCATTTTTTGAACCATTACTCTCGCATGGAAGTAAGTTATCTTTGTGGTGATGATCACCCCCATTGCTGGAGCCGTTACGCTCGTGGGGATGCAAGGTAACTTCATTATTACCTTGTGCACTGCCGTTTTCTTTAACTCCATTGCCACCATTTTCAGTACCAAACTTTTTCTCCGAGCAAGTGTAAACCCTAGTTGGCGAAACGGATACGATATTCTCTTTGTCCGCCTTTGGAGCTATGTTCTCATCTTGGTGGAAAGAAAGTCTGCCACTGACAGTAGGAGAAGAGACCCTTTTGGCACCAAGGTTGACAGTGATTTTCGCATGTGGCTTCAACGGAGCCTTTTCAACATTGGAAGAAACAAGGTTATTCGTGTGCAGGGGCTGCTCTGCTCGTGATTTCATATTAGCATCTTTGAGGGGACGAATAAATTTATGGGGCTTTGAAGAAGCCAGGTTGTTATCCTTCTGGAAGGACTGCTCGGCCCGTGGTTTCATGTTGACATTATTAAGGGGACCAATAAACCTCTGGGGCTTTGATGTCTCGCAGCCATTGACTTCATGAGACGTAGTCCCATTGGATGTTACCAGAGTTTTAGCAGATGCTGGTCTCTGGCTGGAACGGCTGAAAAACAGAATATAAGCTTTCTCTGACAAAACCTCTTGCAAGGTGGAGAGTGAAACGAACGAATCATTGCAGCAATACCATTTACCCAAGGAATCCTAAACATGGCAATTGAAAAACGTCAGTAAGCAATATGAGAGTTAAAAACTGAAAAAAAAAGGACAGAAAAGAACCTTAACGTAGGCATAATAGTGCCCAGATTCAGGAGAAAATCCTGCATGCACAATTATCCCAAAAAGCTTGTATTCTGGTTGAGGGTCCTGCAAGAGTAAATCGATATAGAAAAGTAAGAATTGGAAAGTACAATTTCACAAGATAGAGCACTATGATGATTTCAGAGGTAGATGCAGGCTTCGGGAATCATTTTGAGTTCATGTAAAAAGAACTCGGAAGCATCTACCCGAAATAACAGAAACTGACAACAAACTTAAAAAGTGTTAGAATCTTGTACCTTGCTGGCTTTACTCATGAAGCCCGAGAGAACCAAAATCTCACCAAATGTAATGGCCTTATCAATCTTCCCACCAAAAATGCCCTCAAACCTCTGTTAAACAAATTTATCAAGACAAACGTTTAAAATATTTTTCTACTTAAAGTTACACTCAACTTTGTAAACAGAAACATGATATTCTTACTTTCAATTGGATAACAAGGATATTAGGCGCTTGGAGAACTGACATCTGCTTCCTCGCCGTCACCAGTTTCTTACAGCTACACAGATGAAACAGTTAAAAAAGGGAAAAAAGACACTCTGGAAGACAAAGAAGACTACATGAGTCCAAATCAAACCACTTACCTTTCGCATCTATACTTATTGTTGCCATCTAAAATCTCAGGCTGAAAGAACTTTTGCAAAGATTCCTTCACCGAGTTGCTGTGCAAAATTTCAAGGCTGATATCCATAATCTCATCGGCCTTATTCGACTCAGCACCACATGACAAACACTTAACCTGGCTCTGCAAAGCCCCACCAAAAATCTCCTTCACCACAGTATTGCCATTAAAGGGCTCACCACCCTTTGATCGCAACTTCTTCAGGCGGAGAGACGTGTTGTGGCATGCGTCAATCACATACCGCAAGAACTCATGAGCGTCTTCTTGACGCCCAAACTTAAAATGCTCGGCAAAAATTTTGAGGCAATTTGAAATCTTGACTGGCGCATCGGTTGCTTGTTCCACACAAAGAGACCTTGCTATTCTTCTCTCAACTAAACAAAAAGGACATTCCCGTTTCCGCTCCCCATCCCCATAAGAGTCGCCTACCAAATGTGATTTTCCAACACAGAGCACATAAACAAATGAAATACGAAGCAAAAAAACAGCTTGTAAAGCATTAGAACTATCTCTTAATCTTCGAGAGGGAGAGATAAAAACTTACAGTGGGAGGAGTGATTGTGACTAAGGCAGAAATTAGCGAGGGGAGGAGTGTAAGTGAGGCACTGAAGGACACTATTGAGGTAACAGGTGTTGCCGAGATTCCGCAACCCTAAAGGAGGACCGTTCCTCCGCTTCTGACTCAGTAGACTCGGCATCCAGCTCATCTGCAGCTTAAATCCCATTAAAATCGGTTCTTCTCCGCCGGAGAAAAACACCGAAGCAACCGCTCATCGCTGACTCGCCGCCACGGCGAAGCCAACAGCTGCGATCGCATCTCTCGCCACCACCACAACCACGCGCTTTTCCCCGCTTCTCTTTCTCTCTAATTCACGAGCTTCGGGCTCCTCGCATCAATTTTCTAACTCGAAATTTCTGGAAGATTTTATTAATTTCGAGAGTTTGGAAGAGACGACGAGATCGATTCGATGGTGGTAACTGCCGAGGGAAGAGACCCGCCCAGCAACAAACCCCACGCGAGGCTTCGTTTTTACCCTCTTTTTTTATTTTTTTCCTTCTCCTCTCCGTTTTTCCTTTTTAAAATTCTAAATATAAACTCCAGGTGGATAAACAAAAAAGGAAAGACGACAAAAAAAAGGAAATCCTGGGACTGGGCTTTGAGGCCCATTTTTGGAGCGAGTAGGAAGTCAAACACGATTTAGCGACAATTTTTTACTTCTGTAATATTTTTTTCAGTTCTACTTCGAAGGAAATTTCAAAATATTTTACTTCTTCGAAAGGAAACAAATCAAACATATTCGCTCAACGATCATATATCAACTACAGTACACATACCAAAGGTTGTGATTAAAATCATGACAATTGGAGAAAAATTGATTTAAATATTTTTTCTTGTTCAGGTACAGAGTATTTTGTATAAGTTAATAGAAATTGGACGGTACATATCACAAAACAATCAATCAAAGATTACCTCTCTGAATCAGCCTGTGATACCAACGGTATAGATTCACCATCTCCTGGAGTTTCAGTGGTAACTCTGGATGCTTCTTTCTTCAACTTATGGTTGTTGTAAGCAGCTACACCGGCAATGGCTGCGTGTAAAACACAAAGCACAATTATAAGAGAAGTTAAACTCTTTGACTATAAAGACAATTGGTTATGTGAGGAGTTTTTTTTTGTTTTTTACTTACCAATGGCGTAACCACAAAGATTGATGATTGTGAGTTTTGTGTCGGCGAAAAGAAGAGCTGAGACCAAAACAACCACCCAATCCTTGACAACACCAGCAACTCGGATAGTGAGAGCACTCGTGTGAGAAATCACCAGGAAAACAGACAAGTTGAGAGCAAATGTGCAGAGGGAATTAAGGGTCAACACTACGAAATGGAAGTTCCAAGTGCCACTACCGTCCATCTTCGATTTCTCTAGAAAGATCCACGGTACAAACAAGCAAATAGCACTGCGAAAGGAGGCACATAAAGATTAATTTTACACCTTAGGCTTTACATAATGAGAGAATTGAAGATAAGTTCTTCTTCGATTTCACTTACCTGCAGGGGCTCACATAGTACATAAGTGAGATTGGGTTTAATTTGATGCCTTTCCTCTTGACAAGAATTTCCATGAAGATAAGACGCAGGGCTTCTCCAACGACACCACCCATTTGGTAAACCACTCCGATCCAGTTGATGTTTAATTCCCCATAAGAGGCCACTAGAACACCGAAACTTATGATAGACATTATCAAAAGCATCCGGCAGCTCATGATTTCAAGTCCAGCAGCTACTCCAAGGATAAACACAGCAACAGGCACTGCAAGTATGATACAAGATTATATCACTATCCAGAGTCCAGCTCATTAAAGATATAAGAAGTAGACATATGACTTATGAGGAAATGAGAGCAAGAGCAGTAAGGTCTTCTTACTTATAGCCTTCAACATCTGGGCAAATGCAACTGATATGTACAGATAGGCAGTGTTTCCCAACCAGAGGGTCATTGCAAACATCGCACCTATTGGAATAACTGATGTAACATATCTGAGTACATAAAGTGAGTTCTTTATTACTAAACCAAAGATCAGTACCACATTTTAAGTTATGGGTATTTTCAACTACTCCAAAACAAAATTCCTTACTAAGTCTCTCTCTTCCTTACATTTCTAGTGTCATTCCTTCCTCAACCTTCACGATCTTCATGGAGAAATAAATAGAGAAAAAAAAAGGGACCAAAAGTGAGAAATATATGCATTCTTACTTATGAACAAATAAAATAAGATCGTTGCAAGATTGGATACCTTAAGAACTTTGGTAAGAATAAAGCACAAGACAGAGGAAAAGATCATATGAAGTAAAGTCAATCCAAGCGGATAAGGGAAGTTTATTTCCTTAGATGACAAAACCCACTGCAGAAGAGCAAGTCAGAGACAAGAACGTTAGTCATGAAGCAAACTTTCGCATGACTAATAATTTAGCAATTTCGATGGTCTCTAACGCATAACTAATCATAAGGCCGCCATTGAACCTAATCAACTGATCTCAGTACCAGCCCTCAAGACTTAAACCGAGCTTATGTGACTACAATTTACTATCTACCGTACAAAACTATAGCAATTCTTAGGGATTAAAGAAGTTCATCACAGGACAGCTAGAAATTCATAAGCAAGCGAGGGACAAGGACCTAATCTGAAAAACTGATGCACCGGATTAAAACGAGAGGAAACGCAACGCGATCAAACCTTAAACCGGAGACATTTCGCATTGATTTGTACACTACCCACGAATTCTAAAATCTGCTAGTTAACTTCCAGGAAATCAATCAGAGTCAGAAAAATCATACATTGCACCGAAATCCCCACAGACGCAGCTCAATCCTTACGAAAACTAGCGATTGGTTTTCAAATTCGATAGAGCACAAAACAATACGATGCGAGAGCACAGATCTAGTGAAAGACAGGTTGTGAGATTTTAGTTAAACCTTATTGAAAAAGATTTGACCGCTAGAAAGGGCGATATAAAGAAGAATGTAAGCATAGGTCACGAATTCATCTCTCATAAAGCCTCTGCTCCGATCCGCCATTGACACCGATGATTGTGATGATCTCCGATCACGGAAAAAAATTTGTCACCACTGTTTTAATTTTTTCTTCCACTTTTCCAGTTGCTTTCCTTCTTTTTCCTTTCTTCCTCTCCTTCACTGAAGCATACACTTTTCCATCTTCGCAAACAACAGCTCTATATAGGAAAGACGGTGAGAGAAGATCGACTTTAAGTGGGTCCCGCTTTGATTATCCTCCTCGACGGGTCGCGCATGATGGGCATTTTGTGACATAAAAAGCCCATGAATGTTCGTTCTTCTGTTTATAAGGCCCATGAATGTTCGTTCTTCTGTTTATAAGGCCCATGAATGTTCGTTCTTCTTCGCACGCGTTTTTAAATTTTTTTTTTTTTCAAGTTTCAGTTTCATCAACTTCTTGGATTTATGTCCTTTCAAAAAGAAAGAAAAATCAAATTGGTTTATGAATTTATTATTTTTCCTCGAGATTGTGAACGATAATATGAAAGAAAAGCTAAGGAACACACAAGTTGCTTGTGGATTAGACAAAACCCATCTGATCCTTGTCCGTATCTCCTCATCCATTCTTCACCTCCAGCTTCTCATCCATATTATTTTCCCAACTTGCCAACAAGTTTTACACAGTTACAAATTAATCAAACACAAATATTTAACATTTAACTAACAAAGATTGAGATATATATAATATAAGCTTTGCTTACCAGTCACACCCTTCATCTCTCCAGAGAGCTCCATTCTCATTAAGGTGTGTATTAGCTATGTCTGAATTCTGTGTTTAAGACCAAACGTAAACACTTGTGCTGAATTCTGGAGATTAGAATCGTAGCTATATGACTATGTCTGAATTCCGCAAAACTCACGACTTTATGCTCTTTTGACAGATTAACATCCGAAAATGGAGATCACAAACGTTACCGAGTATGAAGCAATCGCAAAGCAGAAGTTGCCTAAGATGGTATACGACTACTATGCTTCTGGTGCAGAGGACCAATGGACTCTTCAAGAGAACAGAAACGCTTTCGCAAGGATCCTGTGAGTTTTTCCTTTTATTCTTAAGATAAGATACACTATTTTATTGGTTTTACAAGAGATGTGATTTGATATACATACCTTTGCCATGTTTTAACAGCTTTCGTCCTCGGATTCTGATTGATGTGAACAAAATTGATATGACAACAACCGTCTTGGGATTCAAAATCTCGATGCCGATCATGGTTGCTCCTACTGCCATGCAAAAGATGGCTCATCCAGAAGGTAAATGACGTCTGCCTTTTCCTGCAAGACATTCAGTAAAACCGAGTTATGTTATAGAGAGTGAAAACTTGCTTTAGTATCAATAGAGACAGAGACTAAGGCTTGTTCTGATGGAAACTAATGCAGGGGAGTATGCTACGGCTAGAGCTGCTTCTGCAGCTGGAACCATCATGGTATGTTATATTATACTGTCACAAATGGTTTCATTCAAAGCAAGACTCTTAACCTTTTCGGTGTTTAGAGCTTGTTAATCCACCATTTATGCATACCGGTTTGACTTGTTTTCTTCCATGATACTTTCAGACGCTTTCTTCATGGGCTACTTCCAGTGTTGAAGAAGTTGCTTCCACAGGACCAGGGATCCGATTCTTCCAGCTCTATGTAAGTACCTTCAGTGGTTTGTCGTACACCCTGATAAACTTGGTCACATCTGATGGTTTCACAAGTTATGATCGTTGTGAGTAGGTATACAAGAATAGGAAGGTGGTTGAGCAGCTCGTGAGAAGAGCCGAGAAGGCTGGATTCAAAGCCATTGCTCTCACCGTAGACACCCCAAGGCTAGGCCGGAGAGAGTCTGATATCAAGAACAGGTAAAGCCAAGTCAGTTGAAATGTGACAAGAGTTGATTGAAATTTAATATGCAAATACATAGCAAGAAAGTATACAGCAAGAGTTGATTGGATAGAAACATGCAAACAGATAGCAAAAAAAATTGTGAAGTAACGATTTGTGTTCTTCTACACAGATTCACTTTGCCTTCAAACCTGACACTGAAGAACTTTGAAGGTCTTGACCTCGGAAAGATGGATGAGGTAAGCATATATCGTCTGAATAATGGCAGTGATCTACTCATGAAACAAGTCTTAAAGCAGACTTGTTATGTTTACGTTTCCTAAGTGTTCCTGAGCTTGTTATGTGTCCACCTGCAGGCCAATGACTCTGGTTTGGCTTCATATGTTGCTGGTCAAATTGACCGTACCTTGAGCTGGAAGGTAAAAGAGTACCATAAATTAGCATCGCAAAACTTGATTGTTTGATTCAGATTTCTCTAACTTCCATCTACACAAACAGGACGTCCAGTGGCTCCAGACAATCACCAGCATGCCCATTCTTGTCAAGGGTGTTCTTACAGGGGAGGATGGTCAGTTACTATCTGAAAAATGAAATGTTTCCATCACTTAAAAGTTTCCAATACTTGACAAGATCAACAATTATTGTCCTCATTGCAGCAAGGATAGCGATTCAAGCTGGAGCAGCAGGGATCATTGTGTCAAACCATGGAGCTCGCCA
Source organism: Eutrema salsugineum (assembly GCF_000478725.1). Classification (NCBI taxonomy): domain Eukaryota; kingdom Viridiplantae; phylum Streptophyta; class Magnoliopsida; order Brassicales; family Brassicaceae; genus Eutrema; species Eutrema salsugineum. The sequence goes on along the minus strand of NW_006256885.1, from coordinate 4,548,621 downwards.
GCTCGACTATGTGCCAGCAACAATCTCAGCTCTGGAAGAGGTAGATCATTCAAGGCTATAAAGGTCAAATTGTGTTCTTGAATCAGCAAATTCAGCACTGTTCTCGTGTGTTCAGGTTGTCAAGGCGACACAGGGAAGAGTTCCTGTCTTCTTGGATGGTGGTGTTCGACGTGGAACTGATGTCTTCAAGGCACTTGCACTTGGAGCCTCAGGGATATTTGTAAGCATCATATCTCCATTTACACTGGTTGAAACCATTGATAACTGTCACGTTATTGATAATTGCCCTCTCGGTCTCAGATTGGGAGACCAGTGGTATTCTCACTGGCTGCTGAAGGAGAAGCTGGAGTGAGAAAGGTGCTTCAAATGCTACGCGATGAGTTCGAGCTAACCATGGCACTAAGTGGGTGCCGGTCTCTCAGTGAAATTACGCGCAACCACATTGTCACCGAATGGGACACGCCGCGCCATTTGCCCAGGTTGTAGAGGAAAGAAAAGAAACAACCACCAGAGAACAGCAACAAGACAGGGCATGTAATGGCTACACTTTATTCTTATCATTGCTCACTTCATACTTGGCTTAAACTCTGCTTTTTTTCCTTTTTTATCTCAAAACTTGTTTCTCTCGCTATATCGAAAATCACAAAACATGACTACAGATTCTCTCTGTAATGCTATTTGGCTACTTCTACCTTCAGTACAATCTTCTTACTTATACAATAGAGACAACTAGAGATCGGTTCACAAATCGAAAGTGCACAGAACAAAACGATGCGAGAACGTAGATACAGAGAAGCTGTGAAATTTTAAGTGAAACCTTACTGAATAAGAGATTTGACCGGTTGAAATGGCGATATAGAGAAGAATGTAAGAGCACATGTCCCAAAAATCATCTCAGAAAGCCCCTGCTCCGGTCCGCCATTGAAATCGATAAATGTATAAAAGTTATGGACTCTGTCTCTGTTTTTCTTTTTCCCCCTTTTCGTGCTCTTCTTCACTGAGCATTTTCCATCTTCTCAATCAAAACAACAGCTTAAATATTTAACACGGGCACACTCACAGAAACGACTATACTTTGATTATCTGCATCAACAAATTATGGACTCTTTCTCCCATTGTTAAGCCCAATAGTATTTGGGCTTTAAGGTTTATAACTAGGCCTGTAAAATCCGGCTCTTCTTCCTCGCACGCTTTTTAGTTTCTCTTCCATATCATCATCCACTCGGATTTATTTATGTCCTTTCAAAAGAATGAAAACCAATTGGTTTACGATTTTTTTTTTTTTCTCCCCATGAGATTAAGCACGATAATATGAAAGAAAATTTAGGGAACACACAAGTTGCTAGTGAATTAGATACACACAACCCCATCTGATCCTTGTCCGTATCTTCTCATCCATTCTTCACCTTCAGCTTCTCATCCATATTATTTTTCCTCTGCCAACAATTTTCACTTGTTAGAAAATATATTTCACAAGCCAATTAATACATTACAGGTGTATTTAACTTTTAACCAATAATAAAACATTGTGAGATATATGATAATATAAGCGTTACCAGTCACACCCTTCATCTCTCCCGAGAGCTCCATCCCCATCAAAGGTGTGTGAGATTCTGTGTGTTAAGACTAACAACAAACCAGATTGTGTTTTGCGTTCGTGCACTATCTCTTGAGTTTCACTACAGCTAACTTATTAACTCAGGCCTTTTTGCTCTTTTGACAGACCAGCATCGGAAAATGGAGATCACAAACGTTACCGAGTATGAAGCTATCGCAAAGCAGAAGTTGCCTAAGATGGTATACGACTACTATGCCTCTGGCGCAGAAGACCAATGGACTCTTCAAGAGAACAGAAACGCTTTCGCAAGGATCCTGTGAGTTCTTCTTCTTTCTTTCTTCTTTTTTTTTTCTTAAGACATGAGAACACGTTGTTATTTGGTATACATAACTTGGGATGTTTAACAGCTTTCGGCCTCGGATTCTGATTGATGTGAGCAAGATTGATATGACAACAACCGTCTTGGGGTTCAAGATCTCGATGCCGATCATGGTTGCTCCTACTGCCATGCAAAAGATGGCTCACCCGGAAGGTAAATGACTTCTGCCTTTTCCTGCAAAACACTCTGGCGAGAAGCGAAACATTCTGTAGAAACTTGGTTAAGTAGATAGTGAAAACTTTTTTGAGCACCGCTAAAACCAAAAGACTAAGGCCTTGTTCTAAAGACTCTACTGGAAACTAATGCAGGGGAATATGCTACGGCTAGAGCTGCGTCTGCAGCTGGAACCATCATGGTATGTTATTATTTTATTACGAAAGATTTCATCTTAAGCAAAGATACTTAAACTTTCAGGTGTTTAGAGCTTCTTAATCCAATATCCACGCATACCCCATGTCTCTGGTTTGAGTATTTCCGTGATGCTTTCAGACACTATCTTCATGGGCTACTTCCAGTGTTGAAGAAGTTGCTTCCACAGGACCAGGGATTCGATTTTTCCAGCTCTATGTAAGTTATCTCAGTCGCTTGTCGTACATCCTGATAAACCTGGTCAGACTTGATGGTTCACACGTTATGATTGTTCTGAGTAGGTATACAAGAACAGGAATGTTGTTGAGCAGCTCGTGAGAAGAGCTGAAAGGGCTGGGTTCAAAGCTATTGCTCTCACTGTAGACACCCCAAGGCTAGGCCGCAGAGAGTCTGATATCAAGAACAGGTGAAGCCATGTCAATGAAATGTGACAAGAGCTTGATTTGATTCGAACATGCAAACAGATAGCTAGAAATTATAGAGTAACGATGTGCTTTCTTCTACTACAGATTCACTTTGCCTCCAAACCTGACATTGAAGAATTTTGAAGGTCTTGACCTCGGAAAGATGGATGAGGTAAGCATCTATCAGATACTTATCTAGCATTATAGTCTGAGCATGATTGTCACAAAACAAGTTTTGAAGCAGACTTGTTATGTTTATGTTTCCTAAACGTTCCTATGTGTCCACGTGCAGGCCAATGACTCTGGCTTGGCTTCATATGTTGCTGGTCAAATTGACCGTACCTTAAGCTGGAAGGTAAGAGAGTTCAACAGCTTAAAAGAAAAACAACAAACCAGAACTGAAACTTGATTCTGACTGCTCTAACTTTCATTTATACAAAACCAGGACGTCCAGTGGCTCCAGACAATCACCAAAATGCCAATTCTTGTCAAAGGTGTTATTACGGGAGAGGATGGTGAGTTACTATCTGACAGACAAAAGTTTCCTTCACTTAATTTTGATAAATAACTAACTAAGTCAACTATAAATATCCTCTTGCAGCAAGGTTAGCGGTTCAAGCTGGAGCAGCAGGAATCATTGTGTCAAACCATGGAGCTCGCCAGCTTGACTATGTGCCAGCTACTATCTCAGCCCTGGAAGAGGTAGGATCATTCTGGACTATGAAAGTCAATTTGTGTTCTCATGAAAGTGTTTCTGGTCAGCAAATTCAGCAGTACTGTTCTCGTGTGTACAGGTTGTCAAGGCGACACAAGGACGAATTCCTGTCTTCTTGGATGGTGGTGTTCGACGTGGCACTGATGTCTTCAAGGCACTTGCACTTGGAGCCTCAGGGATATTTGTAAGCATCATATTTCCATTTACACTGATTGAAACCATTGACAACTGTCACATTATTGATAATTGCCCTCTCAATCTCAGATTGGGAGACCAGTGGTATTCTCACTGGCTGCTGAAGGAGAGGCTGGAGTGAGAAAGGTGCTTCAAATGCTACGTGATGAGTTCGAGCTGACCATGGCACTAAGTGGCTGCCGGTCTCTCAAGGAAATCACCCGTAACCATATTACCACCGAATGGGACACTCCACGCCCTTTGGCCAGGTTATAGAGAGACCAAAACAACCAGGGAACGTCAACAACCAGCAACAATACAGAGCATGTAATGGCTAAACATATTCATTTTCTGATTGGTCAACTGGCTTCTACTCTGCTATTTATCTCAAGACTTGTTTCTCCCTATATCGAATCACAAACTATGCCTAGAGATTCTGTAATGCTATTTGGGTTATTCTTCCTTCAGTCCATTATTCTTGCTTAAACAACATAGATAAGTCTCTGTGATATGAAACAAAAACGCATACTCTACTTAACCATGAAACTATCTCATCACCTCCTAATGCGTAGATTGAGCTCAACTGAAACACAGATGCTAAATTCCATTTACTTATCCCCACTAATCAGTTACTTGTGATTCCCAAAGATTAACATTCCGAGCGAGATCACGAATTTGACGAAAACGATGCATTATAACTATGGAAGGAGAATTACACTGACCAATTGAACAAAGACATGTACAAGAGAAGAAAGATAAGCTGTTCATTGCCGTGTACAAGCTCACACCGTTTTACAGTAACAAGAGTAGTACTAACCATTCAAAACAAAATTCCTATTTTTTCTTCATTTTTAGAACGGCCAGACGTCAGATCCACCGGGTTTATCCACAAGAATCCGATTGTACTCCGGCCTCGCCGTCTGCAAAAATAACAAAACCGTTCAGAGGAGCAATCAACATGAGAGAAATTACTACGAAATCGTCATGATACTGAAAAAAATTCTACGAATTTGGGGAGAAATCACCAGATCTTTGAAGATGACGTAGGTTATTAAGATGAACAGAACAAACAGGATCTCAAACTCAGCCAATCGGAAGAAATAGAATACTGAGTCAACAAAACGAGTCAGAAAGGAGTCATCCCTCCTCATAACAACTCGATTCATTCCAGCACGACGGCCGATCATCTTCAACAAACCTTCCCGCCCACTTTGATAACGGACCACCGTCGTTCGCTCTCTCTCCCGAGTCTTTCCGGCGAGTTTGTTATCCGTCGACGAAAAAGAAAATGTTTGCTTTGCTTTGTATCTAAAGCCTTTCTATAACTTATGAGAAACTGGGCCGTTATGTTTATGAGCCCGATATATCATCAGAGCCTAATAACCGAGGATTCGAGAAACGACACGGTGTTCATTGTGTGTTATGACAGACTGCAAGTTTTCGATACGGAACATAGAAACAGCAAGGCGTTTAGCACGGTATGTTTTTATAGAACGTTTTTACGACTTGGTAGAATCTAGGCCGTTGGTTTGAAGACAACGGCGAATCTGGACAGTCGATATTCGCCGGCTTCGTCTTGACTCCATTTGCCGGCTTGGGATCTAGTTTTTCCGGACGCGATTCTTCCTAGGCGATCAAGTTTGATCCTTTTTGCAGGTACGAATTAAATTGAGACTCGATCTTTGCTAATTAGTTTAGAAATGGGAAATGTGCTCGAAGTTAGTGTTCATTGTAGACGTAATTAAGGTGTCCTTTAGGCTAGGAATTAGCATTTTCATAATGGGTTTCTGATTTGCAAAAATTCAATCAAGGGTTCTGATTTTATGGAAACTTGTGGTGACTTTTTCAAATTATAGAGATGGATTGGCAAGGGCAAAAGCTAGCTGAGGAGCTGATGCAGATTCTGCTCTTAGTCTTTGGCGGAGTTGCTTTCATTGCTGGGTATGCAACGTCTTCGTTCCGGACGATGATGCTGATATATTCCGGAGTTGTGCTTTTCACGACTATGATCACTGTCCCTAACTGGCCTTTCTTCAATCGTCATCCCCTCAAGTGGTTAGATCCAATCTTAGCAGAGAAGTATCCGAAACCCGAAATGACGACTGTTACTTCGAAGAAGAAAAACAATAGGCTTTATTAGGTTTGGTTTCTTTGAAACTTCTCTGTTTGTGGAGTGATTGCCTGATATGAGCTATGGTCTTTTTGAACTTTGATCAGTTAGTTCTTCAGAAATTCTCAATCTTTACCTTTATAGATCCTTTTAATGTAATGAGATATTCTAAATTGCAAACCTTTGTGAAAGAATTAGTTTCTCAGATTTAGTTGGTTTATTATCCATGTCCATTATTGTACTAAGACCTTAAAATATTGTGGTTCCTGCTCGATAAGCTGTTCAAGAAGGGATTTTTAAGTTTTTAACTATAGCCATGGCTTTCCTCTTATGCACTGCTCTGGAATGTTGGAACTCTTTCTAACATCGGTTGCAGGTCTGTGTCAATAATTAAGTCATATCTGATTATAGCTGAAACGTTTTCCTATCTTTGGTTTTGGGTTTTATCTTCTCTAAAGTTTGCAACTTGATAGGTTAAAGGATGATGCATCATGTTCCCTGTGTTGCATTAGTTGATCATCTCACATAATTCTTCACTTGGATGGCGGCGGATTTGATTTGGCAGTCTTATTGTTTCATTAGCATAAAATTTTATTTGTGCAGTTCCAATATGGTGGCGCGTTGATTTAGCAGCCTTTTGCTTTATTCTTTGTTCTCTTGAACTTATCAGATTTTCCAATTTCGGTATCAATTTCGAAGTGGGTCATATAAGAAGAAGCATCGTTTTCATGTCATTAAAGAGATGAGAGAATGTTGAAGAAAGAGGGTGTGTTCTTCTTCTTCTAATACTACTACTTTTTAATCAGTGAGTGCCCTATGAGACTGGGTTTGTGTGGGTTACGTTGACGGTCACGTGGTTGTGTCCTTCTCGGCCTTCCAAACCTCTAATACGTCCAGAGGTTTTTGCGCGTGGCTGATTTCGACATTTTATCTCTTTCGGGAATATGACGATGATGATTGAAAAAGCATATTGATTTTTAAGTTAAATACCGAAAACCAAATAAAATAAATAGGAAATAAATGAAAATCGGTCTCCTTTATCCATTTTGTGGCTTTCAATCATGTGCTAAGTTTTCGTATCATCTTAAGCGGTCCATTGTGCTGCCTCCAGACAGAT